>NW_009259333.1:13129-24278 GCF_000687185.1 Egretta garzetta
TTTTTTTTTGAGACACTGCTTTGGCAAACAAACCCTATTTTGTTTTTTGATGAACAGGTAAGTTTGGCTGATAGAGGTACCTTTGCAGACATCTACTTCTATGGCTGAAGGTGTTTTGAAAGAAAGCTTGCAGATATCTAGTCCCGATGATGTTCAACATTTTTAATGTTGATCTACAAATACAAATGAAAAAGTTACACACAAAATGTCATAGTGTCAAATAATGGTGAGGTCTGGGCAATCACACAGAGCCTGAGCTAATAAAAACGCATTTTCTTGCTATGCTGATGGGAAGTCACACATATATAGGCTTAAGGAAGGCAGGAAGGCCACAACCAGAGAATGACAGACCAAGAAAACAGCAGTTCTTTAAAGGATTTAAAGGCTGGCCACTCAGCATGAGCTCCTGTTGCAAGAGAATCACAGCAAAGATTAATGGGATCCTTAGAAGCACCAGCCACGAAGCAATGGCAGTGTTGGGAAGACGGACACTGGGATTTGGTGCACATAAAGGACCAACAAACATCATATGGGGTGCCAGAAATGGAGCATTGGCTGGAAAACTGGGGAAAATATCTTCTAGGGAAGCTGGGATTCACCTCTTCTAACTTCTGATGTCTAAAGCTAATGCGAAATTAATCCTTCCTGAGGTGGGTCAGAGAGCTAAAGATTGTAAGCTCAGAAGAAAGGTGTTTGGTTGGCATCGGGGCATAGGTATGGTGTTCCTACAGAGCTTGGGTGATGGCAGACCATCCTGACCAGCAGGGATGGGCATGTCAAGGACCTGCAGAAGCCAAAAAAATGCAAAAGAGAAGTCCAACACAATTTTTTTCTCAGAGATAGTAAACTCTCCCTTGGACTAAGCTCCAACAGGGAGTGTTGAATTCCCCAATTCTGGAGAAAAGCTAGCTTGAATGGACGTCACATTATGATCAACAGTGTGCTTAGTGGGCCTGAGGCCAGAAGAAACGGGGTGACTTTCACATAGTGTTTGGTATGAGTTCAAACTAGGTGACCCCGCGATCCCTGTGGACCTTCCGCTCAGCCTGCCGCTCTTGTTAGAAGAATCAGCCTTTTGCTTTCATTTAAAACCTGGGTCCCAGACCTGAAGGCCTGTTGGGAGGACCTGTGCTCCTGCAGAAAACTCCGCTACGTGTTGTCTCCGCAACAGAGAAAACTACTCTTCCTTCCACAAACTCTTTGCTAAGTCAGAAGAGGGTGTGGTGATGAGAGCAGTAAAATATGGGATCTAATCTATGCACCTGCTGCAATTTCCCCTCTCTCTGCTGGTACAGGCAGCCTGGGCTGCTGATTTATGGGCATGATTTATGTCTCCTTTCCACGCCATGGACTGCTTGTGCACTCTCCTTGAAGCAATCTAAGCCGAACATGATATGAAAAAGGAGAGACTGCATCGTATTTCTGCCACACTGCTTGTCAGACAGAACCGAAAAGCAAACTCTGGTCAGAGTTGAGCTTCCTTGCTTTTTCATCCTAGGAGAGTTTCAGCTCAAAGTGCCTTTCTGTAACTCAAAGAAGGGCGAGGGTCAGTGAGTCTCCAGAAGCGAGTGTGTGATCTGTGCCTTCGAGGCCAGGGAATGAGCCTTTGCTTATTTTATTTAGTAGGATAGATCTAGCAAAGGAAGAGTAGGTGCAGACATGGTTTGCCCCTCTCCGTTTCATGGTTCTGCCTCAAAAAGAGGAAAGTGACGGTTTAATCCCACTTAGGAAAAGCAAGCCAGTCATTTCTGAGCTGTAGGACTGTGATGAGAGTGAAGGGCTGAGATTCAGCCATCACCAAACATTAGAGCCTGCAGACCTTACTTAGATCTTTGTCATCATTTTGCCTTGTCTCAGAGGAGATGCACATCTCTGAGACCCCACCTGGAGCTCTGTGTCCAGTTCTGGGCTCCCCAGTTCAAGAAGGGTGAGGAACTCCTAGAGAGAGTCCAGAGGAGGGCAACTAGGATGATGGGGGGACTGGAGCATCTCCCCTATGAGGAAAGGCTGAGGTAGCTGGGCTTGTGAGAGGGGATCTCATCAAGACCTACAAATATCTCAAGGGTGGGGGTCACCAGGACGGAGCCAGACTCTTCCCAGTGGTGCCCAGCGCCAGGACAAGGGGCCATGGGCACAAACTGAAGCAGAAGAGGTTCCAGTTGGACGGGAGGAAGAACTTGTTGACTTTGAGGGTGCCCGAGCTGGCCCAGGCTGCCCAGGGGGGCTGTGGAGTCTCCTTCTCTGGAGATCTTCAACCCCCGCCTGGCCACTGTCCTGTGCCCCCTGCTCTGGGTGAGCCTGCTTGGGCAGGGGGGTGGGACGGGGTGAGCTCCTGAGGGCCCTGCCAGACTGGGGTTCTGGGACTCTGGGTTCATTGCAGAAAAGCAGAGCACAGCAATGCATCTCAAGTGCAAGATCGCCACCCTGCCAGGAACCGCTGAACCCAAGAACGCCGATCCAGTACCATCTCCCCTGGCACCCTTCCACCCTCCGGCACGGCGTCCTGTACGAGAAGCTGCCGCGCACTCTGCTCCCGTAGGTCCCCAGGGTCCTTTACAAAGGTGCCGCCAGCGCCTGTGAGAATCAGGAGACAGCGGGGCCTCGGGGCTAGATATTGCAGCAGAAGGGGGACTTGCGGGGATGATCCACGTGGAAGAGATCTTACTGGTGTGGCGGCACACAGATTCGCGTCCTGTAGCTCCAATTAAAATCCTCGTTCCCCGCTATTCACCTCGGGTACCGCACCGACACCTGCCTGCCTCGCAGTTCGTGTTATTTTTCACTACCAGCTTCTCTTTCCCCCTTAATTTCTGTTCTAACCAAAGATCTCCGCTGCTGCTGATCACACAGATGCCGCTGGTGATCGATACCAGTGCCAGAAGTGAGTCTTGCAGGCGTACGAAGGACTCCGATCATCTGCCGTGCTCCGCTAGAGAGAGCGCGTAACCATGAGTGGAGGGCTCGATTAGAAAAAAAAAACAAACCCCACGGTGTGCAAGGTGGTGTGTGGTTTGGAAATAAAGGCACCGGTTTTCCTTCCGCCGTATGGAGCCTTCCCATCAGGGATTTTATTTTTTTCTTTCCCTCCCCACCTCCTGAATTCCCCTGAATGCAGCCGAGAGCTTTCTATTCCGTACGTAACACATCTCGGACGGTTCGTTCCTCAGTCTCCCAGCTGCGAAGAGCAGCCTGAAAACGCCTTCGTTCCCCGCATCGAGCGGAGCAAACCAGCTAAGTAATAACGGAGCTGGAGCAGATGAAAAGAATTAAGTGTGATAACCCCCCTGTTCCGTGAGGATTTGCAACATTGAGGGGGATATTCCCCTCCGTGCTGGGACCAAGGCTATCGACAGAAACATGGCAGCCCAGCCAGAACAAGCGATGCACGGGGGAGCTGCTGTGCCCGGCTGCCGAGCGACCCTCGGGGAGCTGGTGCGGGCAGCTGGGGACCCAGCACCGCTGATTGCAGGGGGCACGGGGGATTCGGGGCTCCCTGGGTTGTCGCCACATACATGCGTTTGGTCTTCTTGTGGGGAATCACAGAACCATAGGATGGTTTGGGTGGGAAGGGACCCCTAGAGGTCACCCAGCCCAACCCCCCTGCAGGAGCAGGGACACCTTGAACCACAGCAGGTTGCTCACAGCCCCCTCCAACCTGGCCTGGAATGGTCCCAGGGATGGGGCCTCCACCCCCTCTCTGGGCAACCCCTGCCAGGGTTTCACCACCCTCAGTGTAAAGAATTTCTTCCTTAGATCCAGTCTAACCCTCCCCTGCTTCAGTTTAAACCCATCCCCCCTTGTCCTGTCCCAGCTGGCCCTACTAAAAAGCTTGTCCCCCCCTTTCCTCTGGGCCCCCTTGAAGCCCTGAGCGGCCGCACTCAGCTCTGCCCGCAGCCTTCTCTTCTCCAGGCTGAACACCCCCAACTCTCCCAGCCTGGCCTCCTAGCAGAGGGGCTCCAGTCCTCGGAGCATTTTAGTAGCCCTCCTCTGGCCCCGCTCCAACAGGTCCATGTCCTCCTTGTGCTGAGGGCTCCAGAGCTGGACACACTGAAAGACGGGAAGGGAAAATGAGATGTGTTCCCCTTCTCTGCCTCCTAACGAAACGAGGTGACATGTCTACAAATTTCTCACACCTCCTCCAGCTTTCAAATCATTCGATACTGGGGTTATTTTATTTCTTTAAAGAAAAAAAAAAAACCTAATTTTTTGGTTCAGCCTCACGATTAAAGAGAGTAAGGACAAAATGTGGTTTCTGAGGGGTTTGGGATTAGTTGCTCTGCCTGTGGGGATTTGCTGAGAACCTAAGCGTGGTTAGGTGTTACCTCCAGTCTCAAAGCTTTGTACTGTCAATGAATATCTAATCAAGTACTGGCTGACAGCAGCATCGTACGCAAGCCACACCATTGCTCTTTCTTCCTCCACTCCGATTGTTTTTCCCAACAGGCACACCACTATGAAGTACGGGACCGTGGCTAAAGACAACAGCACCCTGGTGACCCAGTTCGTCCTCCTAGGGCTGACCAGCGAGCCCAAGCTGCAGACTCCTCTCTTCATAATCTTCTTAATGATTTATCTCATCACCCTGGTGGGTAACCTTGGGCTGATCGCTCTGATCAAGACAAACCACCAGCTGCACACTCCCATGTACTTTTTCCTCGGCAATCTGTCCATGGTTGATCTTTGCTACTCCTCCGTCTTTTCTCCAAAGCTGCTCATTGGCTTCTTGGTGGAAAAGAAAACCATTTCCTACCCTGCCTGCTTTGCCCAGCATTTCTTTTTCCTTGCGCTTATCACCACGGAGGTGCTCTTGCTGGCTGCGATGGCGTACGACCGCTACGTAGCCATTTGCAAGCCGCTGCTCTACGCTATTTCTATGCCCAAGAGGGTCTGCATTCAGCTGGTGGCCGGGTCATATGCGGGGGGGGTTTTGAACTCACTGATCCAAACTTGTTGCTTGCTGCCGTTGCCTTTTTGTGGCCCCAACGTCATCAACCATTACTTCTGTGACACCAACCCGCTGCTGAAGCTCGCCTGCTCAGATGGCCGCCCCAATGAGCTTTTGCTCGTAACCTTCAACGGAACCATTTCCATGTCCGTGCTCGTCATCATCATCATCTCCTACGTTTACATCCTCCTCTCCATCCTGAGGATTAGGTCTGCCAAAGGAAGGCACAAAGCCTTCTCCACCTGCGCCTCCCACCTCCTGACCGTGACCTTGTTCTACGTCCCCGCCGGGCTGAGCCACATGCAGCCGGGCTCCAGGTACTCGCTGGAGATGGAGAAAGTCACCGCCGTGTTTTACACCCTGATGGTTCCTCTGCTCAACCCTCTGATCTACAGCTTGAGGAACAAGGAGGTCAAGGACGCGCTTCAAAAAACGACGGCGAATAACGTTTTGGCAAGCTGCTTGCTGGCCAAACTGGCCCTGGGCAGTTGAGAAGATTCCTGCCGCTTCCCTTTTTAAGCAGCCTTCCACCGGCTGCCTGGAGGGGTAAGGAACCACAGGCATTTACGGAAGCAGGCACAACACGTTTTAAGCGTGCTCTAAAATCCGCAGCGCCTCACCGTTAGCAGACATCCTGTCGTTACTGGCTTCTGACAAACATCCTCGTCTCATCCCTTGGGTTGGGTTCTTTTTTTTTCTGTGAAATGATGTAATATCACAGGAGGGGGTAAAAATAAGCTCGTAAGGAATTTCCCTCTTAAGCTTAGCATCTTTAGAAGTTACACTGATTCGAGCAGCGATTTCTCTGGAGGCAAGTTCAAGGAGGACTGGAGGCTTTGGGGGAAGTATATC
Source organism: Egretta garzetta (assembly GCF_000687185.1). Taxonomy (NCBI): domain Eukaryota; kingdom Metazoa; phylum Chordata; class Aves; order Pelecaniformes; family Ardeidae; genus Egretta; species Egretta garzetta. The sequence continues at coordinate 18,927 of NW_009259333.1, forward strand.
CAAAAAAAAAAAAAAAACACCAAACCCCAAACCCACCTCACTTTAGGCTGACTGCAAGGAAAACAAGAAGAAAGCTCATGTGCTTCCTGGGGGATGTGCCATGGAAAATAAGGAAAGGGAGGACAAGGAGGGACCACTGATCTAGTATCAGGTAGATTCTAAAGTGACCAGAACATCGTGGCCTGGAAGCAGCATGGCTGTGCCTGTGCTAAAAAAAAAACAAAACCAAACTTCCACCGCTTTGCCTCCAGACCTGGAGGAGGCTTCCAGGCGTTTTCATCCCAAGCTCCGGCTTGGCTCTGCCCCTACCCAGCAGCACGCTCGGCCACCCGTGTGGATCTCACCCCACCCCTTGCTTCCTACAGCGGGGAGATGTTTAATTCCGCCAACGAGCTTGCCCCATGGGAGAGAGAGATGGGCTTCGGCTGACCAGCACCTTCCATCTGCTTCAGGAGGAGCAGCAGCAGCTTTAGCAGTGGAATTTCTCCCTAGCAGCCTGGTTGAACCTAACTCGCTATGGAGAAGTATTTCCCCCCCTTATTTTCTTGCTGAGGGGCAGCTGTAAATGATATTTCCTCCCAGCTGGCTCCTCCCCGAGATGCCGAGGCGCTACCACCGAGGGATGCTGCAGAATCTCGCCAAAGCCGAGACGAGGCTGACTTTTCAGGGACCTTGAGCAGTAAGAGCTGGGATGGCAAGTCCCCACAGAGAGAGAGGGGGGGTGTCAGCTGTCACTTAACATTAACTTGCACATGACTGCATCCGAGTTCGCCCAGACATGGCGCTTTCCATCGCTAATGTAAGGGCTAAACACTCCTAGCACGATTTCTTTTAGATGGCCCTAGAAACCACGACCTAAGCACGCCCACTGCATTGTTATGCCAATAATCCAAACTTTTTTTCTTTTTTTGCTCAGATGTAAGAGTCTACATTGTGGATTCCTAATATAGAGTAAAATAAAATCTGCCTGGGGCGGACAGCCCAGCAGGGGCCATTTTTCTTAAGAGATGGCCACGGGAAAAGGCGTGGCCAGGTCTTTATCACACTTACCTTCCATAACAGCTTGCTTTATCCTCAGCTTGGAGGGTCTGGTCACGCATTAGGAGTTGTCCATGCTGTTTGCGTGATGCAACATGGCTCAGGGAGCAGCAAGGACCAGTTACTCCCTAAGGGAAAGGCAAACTGGGAGCTGAAGGTGGCCACGATCCAGGGTGGGCGATGGCCTCACCCGCAGGGCACGGTCCCACGGCACCCGAGCAGAGCAGCAGCCCCCATCGATGGCCCAGGGGAAACAGAGGGTGAGATCTAAGCCAAGGAAACTGAAGAACAGACCAGGACCAGCTACAGCACAGCTCTGAAAGTGGTCAAAGACCCAGGGCTGAGCTTAAATAGTGCCCCAAGCCCTGGGCAGAGGGTGTGGGTGGAGGCCCCAGGTGATGCTGGCCATGGCAATTGCCGTGGTTGCATTCCCTGATGACTCAGGGAGAGGGGAACTGGGGGTTTTTCCCCCACCCAGCGCTCTAAACACAGCTACACCACTGTACCCAGACTTCAGTGACCTGTCCCTAGGCATAGAGGATGGAAGGATGGAGCAGAAGGGAACGATGAGCTCCTTCGCCGTGTGTTAACGATTCTCCTCCCTCCTTCTGAGTCACGCAGAATCGAGGTGCTACAGAGGTCACATTCTTGGGGAAATTGCCCAAATGCCTCTAATTTTCCTGAAAACTCCATCAGAAACTTGGCTTAAAGCCTTTGTAGCATTTCCTATCACGCCAGCTTAAAGCTGGTTATAACTGGTTTCCATTGCAGTCAGTCGTTATTCATTACCGTTCTTTGAGGAAGACCACGGTTTACAAAGGCACTTTTTCTAAAACATAAATCTGTTCACTTTGTCATTACTCAAGCTGCGGGTTCTTCCAGAAATTGTACAGTTCATTAAAGGTCTGTCTTGATTAAACATTAAAAAACCCGTGGTCTACTGTTTTCTTTAGAGCATCTTCCACCTCAGCCATGCGATGACATACAGAAGAGTCGTAACGCAGTCAACTGTGGTTCAGTGGCTGCCACATGAAGCACGGACCTCTTGCCACTCAGCTGACAGGGGAAATAGTGATAGAGCTGGAGAAAATACGTCCCAGGAAGATTTTGGTTGGGATACACTTCTGGCAACGTATGTGTGCCCACGACGAGTCGTTAGCACGGCTCCGGGTCCCCAGAGCCACCAAAGCTTGGTGCTTTCTGATGGTTCTTCCATACGTTGGTCAGGAATCGCCTCTGAGGTCGGAGCTGGACCTTGACCTGGGTGGTCACATCCCACCCTGCCATCACCAGGTCATTTCCATGGGGTTCTCCTCCTGTCAGCATTGCTGCAGGCAGCATCCTGGAGACCTTCTCAGCTCCTTCTTGTATGGACAACTGCCATCCCCACTCCCAGCCTTTACGAAGGGGACCTCACCGGGGCCCGGCTGAGCGAAGCCTTACTAAGAGCAGCTCAGATAGCGCTCCTAGAAAAATCCGGAGCGTCTGGGCCACGTTGCAGCTCTCCACGGATCACTGACTTGGACAGAGACGCAGTTCTCCAAGCTCATTTGGGAAAATCACTTATCAAGCAGGCAAGGGATAGATTAATAATCGCTTACCTCCGTTTTGAGCATCCTTTTTATGGGCAATATTTTCATTGGACACAATTTAGGCACAACGCAGCGTGGTATTACTTCAGTTTTGCTAGGAAAGCCCTGATGATTATTTTGATTAATTATTGAAGGCTCACGCCACGATGAAAATAAACTGAAGCTGTTTGAAGGGAACGATTGGTTTTGCTGGTTCCCCGTACCCCGGCGTTGCTGTGTGAGCTCCTTGGCCGTGAGCTGACCAATAACGACCGCTAACGCGTGTTCCTTCATCACCCCCAAAGTACCGAAGAGCTGCAAATGCCTTCTCAAAGCCTGGCTAGACGAGGCACCAGCTTTCGCACCCACAGCCTCCTCAGGGCCCCCTTCACCTCCTTGTTCCTCAGGCTGTAGATGAAAGGGTTGAGGGTGGGGGTCAGGACGGTGTAACATGCCGAAACCAGTTTTACCTGATCCCGGGAGCAGGCCTTGCGAGGCTGGGTGTAGGCGAGCATCCCCGGCACGTAGAAGATGGTGATGACAGCCAGGTGGGAAGCGCAGGTAGAGAAAGCTTTGAGCCTCCTTCTGGCCGAGGGCATGCGCAGGATGGTATGGAGGATGTAGGTGTAGGACACCAGGATCATCAGGACAGAGCCCGCAGTGTTCAGCTCAGCATTGGAAACCTGCAGGAGCTTGTTCGCGCGGGTGTTGGAGCAAGAGAGTTGCAGGAGGGCGGGCAGCTCGCAGAAGAAGTGGTTGATGCTCCTGGCCTGGCAGAAGGACAACCTCCCCACCAGGACGGTGTGGCCCAGGGAGGTGAGGAAGCCCGTGGTGTACACCAGCCCCATCATGCCGTAGCAACGCGCCCTGGACATGATGGTGGCATAAAGCAGCGGCTTGCACACAGCCACGTATCGGTCGTACGCCATCACCCCCAGGAGGAAGCACTCGCAGACAATCAGAGCAAGGGAAAAATACAACTGGGCAAAGCAACCCAAAAAAGAGATGTGGCCTCTCCCCCGCAGGAGGTTCTCCAGCGCCTTCGGGACGATCGTGGAGGAAAGGCAGAAATCTATGAACGATAAGTGGGTCAGGAAGAAATACATGGGGGTGTGGAGCTCGGGGTCGGCATTGATCAGCAGGATCATCACCAGGTTCCCCAGCACCATCATAATGTACAGGGATAAGAAAATTGGGAAGATGGTGGCTTGGAGCTCTGGGGCATCAGAGAAGCCCAAGAGGATGAAGCCGGGCAGAGCAGTGAGGTTTTCCACTTCCATCATTTCTGCAAGTCAGATGAATTTGCACAGAAATGAAACGAATCGGTGAAATAAATCCCTGAGAGAGAAATACCACGGAAATGCTGGAGTTTAATCCATAAAGTAAATGCAACGGAAAATGCTCTATTTGTGTAGAAAAACACAAGGTGGCTGCGTCTCTGCCTTTAACCCAAGCTTCCAAATCAAACGGGTGAAGGAGCTAATGATGCAGAGAGACTTTAAAAGAAAATAATTCTGCCATGGTTTATCTACCCTGCACTAATTGCTCAGGTGTAAGGCAATGAAGTCGAATAAACACACTCTAAAAATGTGGAAAACAGAGAAAATCCAGCTCCTCACCACTCATTTCTGGAGATTTTACGGATTTTTTTTTTCTCCTTTTTCTCAGACTGGATCAGTGTTTTTCCGCACCCTCATGAGTTCTGGTGCAGCCTTTTCATCATGAAACAAAGCTGTGCACTTGAATTTTTTTTGGTTTTAATTTCTAAATGTATCTCCTGTCGAAGAAACCCCCCTGCGTGTGCTGGAGTGGGGGGGGGGGGTGGGGGATGTGGCAGCGGCGTCTCCCCCCAGCACAGCTTTGCTCACAGTCAACTTTCTGTGGCCAAATATCCACGCAACGGCGCTAAAATATATTAAATATAAAGCAAAATTTTAAAGCTTCAGCTTGGATATCCCCACCTCTCCCACACAGCCCCTGTGCAGATGAATTATCTGGTGGGAGATCCATCCACAGATGTCTGCGTCTCAGCCGAAATGCCCCTCCATCAGCTGTAGATGGGGGTCACGAGTGGGGGCGGGGGGGGGAGGGGGTTGAAGGAAACCTCCTAACCCCTGCTAGGGCACTTGGCTTCACGCCATGGATGCTCCTGGAGGGCACGGATGGGCTTCCTTTAGCTGCAGCTGCACCAGTACAACCCGGTCACCAAACAGCATCCGCTCCCCCAAAATGGGCTGAATTAAAAAATACAGAAGGCTGAAGGGAGTGCAGGAGGGTAATGGAGCCCCAGCACCTCTCGTTTTCCTCTACTGACCTCAGATCTTCTTGATCAACGTTGCTTGGTAATGGAGATGTAGCTGTAGCTCCGTCTGGAGGGCTGGTACCCTCGAAGCATGTGTTGCTCTCTATTGACAACAATTTCATCGCCGGGATTAAATTGATGGCATCGGAGAAGGGCACTTTTCCATCCCGTAGAGGCAACCTGCGGTGACGGCCTCATCTGTGAATTTCCAGCCCTGGAGAGGACAATCCTATCTTAAATGGCTTCAAGGTTAAGAACATGCTAAATATTTCCATAGACTCATAGAATCATGGAATTGTTTGGGTTGGAGAAGCCCTTTAAGCTCCCCCAGCCCAACTGCTCCCCTACCCCTGCCATCCCACCCCCAAACCCTGGCCCTCAGCACCGCCTCTGCCCGGCTGTTAAATCCCCCCAGGGCTGGGGACTCGAACCCTTCCCTGG
>NW_009259333.1:24698-26019 GCF_000687185.1 Egretta garzetta
GCCCCGGCCCCGGCTGGCCACACCACTCCTGAGACAAGCCAGGATGCCACTGGCCCTCTTGGCCACCTGGGCACCCTGCTGGCTCATATTTAGCACCCCCAGGTCTTTTCTTCCATGCAGCTTTCCAGCCACTCTTCCCCAAGCCTAAAATTTTAAAATATTTAAACATTAAATAAATTATTTTAAGCAATAAAAACTCTTCAAGTCTTGCCAAGCGCTGACGGAGCTACTGGTCAGCATGTGCCCATGCTGCAGGACTTCACAGAGCAGAAGCTTTTATCCTGAATTTAATTCTCATCTCAACAGGAACGGGGGGAGCTTCAGCCATGTGAACAAAACAGAAACATTAATTAGGCTTCAATTAGGCTTTTTTTTTTTGTTCTTTTTAAGATTAGGTTTGCCAGTTGATCATTTGAGCACAGAAATTTAAAATAATGACATAAATCCTAGAGTAACATGAAATTTAAACAAGCAATCTGCTCCTCAGAACTTACTACACCCGGTCCAGCTCCCACAAAAAGGGACTGGGGGACATTTTTCGGGTGCTGGTCGACACTAATATATTCTTTTTTTTTTGCGGTATGAAGTCTACAAACAGCGAAAGGGATAAACCAGGCGAGCCAGGCTGGACGCCCGATGGCGTGAAACGTGTTACGGGCTACGGGACAGCAGAGAGAGCAGCGAAGCCCGGGGTTGAGGCTTCTCGTACCACCCACGCGTGGCCACCAGCTGGAAACCTCAACCCCTTTTTCACCTGGGTGCTTAGGAGAGCTGTGGGTCGCGCCGCTCCTGACGAAGCCCATCCGATGGGTGGCAGCCGATGCTCGGGAGCGGTATCGCCCAGGTTAGCTGGCCGAGGGCTTTTATCGCTGATGATGTTTGTGCAAGCCGCTCTCCCTCAGGACCCGCTGATATTATTTTGACCTGCTCAGCAAAAGCCCCTCTGGATTTCTTCCCCCTGGCAAAACCTTTCTGGCTCTACCAACCCCCCCCCAGACCAGCTGCCCTGTAGGCACCCACCCGTGCCACCGCCTGGTCTTGCAGCAAGACAAGTCCAGGGCAATTTGCTTTTTATTTATCCAATGATCACGAACTTCTCTACTGAAAAACCGTCAGCGCTTGGCAAAACTTGAAGAGTTTTTATTGCTTAAAATATTTTATTTAATGTTTAAATATTTTAAAATTTTAGGCTTGGGGAAGAGTGGCTGGAAAGCTGCATGGAAGAAAAGACCTGGGGGTGCTAAATATGAGCCAGCAGGGTGCCCAGGTGGCCAAGAGGGCCAGTGGCATCCTGGCTTGTCTCAGGAGTGGTGTGGCCAGC
>NW_009259333.1:26392-33496 GCF_000687185.1 Egretta garzetta
GCTTAAAGGGCTTCTCCAACCCAAACGATTCCATGATTCTGTGATGAACCATGACAAAACCCGTAGTACAAACATGAAACGATAACTTTGTCCCAGACACTTGGAAACCACAAAGGACGGGGCAGATGGAAAGGAATATCGAGCTCTGAAAGTGGGGGGAAGCAAGATGGAGAAGAACATAGAACACTTCAGATTGTTTTTATGTAGACTTGGGGTGTTTTGGAAGGCAGCAGGCTGTCAGGCCTGGAGGTGTTCTGGAATTGGGTAGGAAAGGATTTCCCTGTCTTTTTAAATTTCTTTCTCCCCCATTCGGTACTGGGCTAAAACTAAGGTTTGTGAAGGGGAAAAAGCAACACAATAGAGGCGGAAAAAATCACCCTCACTCAACTTTAGGACCAAAAAAAAATAGATTTCAAAGATTATTTAAAAAAAATGCATGGAAGGCAAAATAACCCACTAAGGATACCTGGGAAAAAAATCACCTTCACTCAACTTTAGGACCAAAAAAAATAGATTTTAAAGATTATTTAGAAAAAATACATGGAAGGCAAAATAACCCACTAAGGATACCTGCTTGGGTAAGGTGTGCGTCTGCAGGTGAATAACAGAGCTTGAAATGCCAGACCCAACAGCCCAGTACTGCTCGTGCTCCATCTCCATCGTCAGGCAGCCCCAGACCACCAGCACCTTGGCTGTTCGGGGCAAAGGAAGACCTCAAAGCCTCCCTCCCACCAGCCCCCCGGCCCTTTACCTGCCTAGTTACACTCACAGCAGGGCAGGGGCGCAAACATGACCTGGCCCCATTTACCATGAGTGCTTTGGTGACCAACACACAGTCACGGCGTTATTTCACGTGACCTCACATTGTGGTCTGGAACTAAAACACCTCGATGATTCAGTTAACGTCCTCCTAGCACCAGGAACATCACCAGAGGACATTCAGTCTATAAAACACGAGAGATCAGACACTGGCTGGTTTGTTGGCAGGGCAAAGCCACCACCTGCGTTCTCCCTTCAGCTCTCTGAAGCCTGAAACAAAGTTGATTTTTGGTTTTATAATATCTAAATAATAAATAATGTTTATTTTAAGTCATATTCCAATAACGTTTACTTTGGGTAATAACTTTCTGCCCGATGCACGGTCACTGTCGGGTCTCAGGCTACAGCTGGGGAAAGTCCCATCCCTCCTAGCATAGCGCGTAGCCTTGGTTCAAGGAGAAAACGTGTTTTCCAGGTGCCCTGCTTCCAGCATTTACTCCCTGCTTCTTGAAGGTGCCATGTCTAACCCTCTTCTCCATGGAAGGGCATCCCTCTCCTTTCAGCTGACCAGGAACCATGGATGGACAAGGAGGAGAGGACTCTACCTTTTGCTTTCCTCATGGCGTTCTTCATGTCTGTGTTTCTCAGGCTGTAGATGAGTGGGTTCAGCATGGGGACTGCAACGGAGTAGAGCACGGAGACCACCTCGCCATGCTCCAAGGAGCGTCTGGAGCCGGGGCGCAGGTACGTGAAGAGGGAGCTGCCGTAGTACAAAGCGATGGAGACCAAGTGAGAGGCACAAGTGGAGAAGGCTTTGTGCCAACTGGCCCCGGAGCGCATCCGCATGATGGCGGAGAGGACCAACAAGTAGGAGACTAAAATGAAGACCGTGGTGCTAAGCACGTTGAACCCCACCACGGCAGAAACCATCGCCTCATTGACACGGGTGTCAGAGCAGGAGAGGGCTAGCAGCGGTGGGCCGTCACAGAAGAAATGATTGATCCTCTTGGATTGGCAGAACGGGAGGCGAAATATGGAAACCGTGTGTATGGTGGAGCTGATCACACCAGCAAAGTAGGCACCAGCCAACATCCCAAAGCAAAGGCTCTGGGACATGGCCACAGGGTAGAGCAGGGGGTTGCAAATGGCCACGTAGCGGTCATAGGCCATGGCAGCCAGCACGTAGCACTCGGCGGTGGCACAAGCGGCGAAGGAGAAGAGCTGCGTGGCACACCCAGCGAAGGAAATAGCCTTCTTCTCCACTAAAAAATTCAGCAAGGTTTGAGGGATGATGGTGGAGGAGTAGCAGACATCCAGGAGAGACAAGTGGCTTAGGAAGAAGTACATGGGGCTGCGTAGGCACGAATCGATTCTGATTAATAGAATTACTCCCAGATTTCCTATTAGAGTGACCACATAGATGGCAAGGAATAAGACAAAGAAAGTCACCTGCAGGTCATCTCGGTTCGTGAAGCCCAGGAGAATAAACTCAGATGCAAATGTGTCGTTACCTTCCTCCATATTGAATATATCAGCGGCTCGGCTGCTTTGTGGCTTTCAAATGGGAACGCTTAACGTTGGTCGGCAATGCCAGGAACGTCAAGCTTATTCTAGCACGCCGTTACGGCACTTTAAGTCGCTAGAAGGGAAAGTCTCTTTGAGAGAGGAACAACCCAAGCTCCCAAAGCCAATCTCCCCGTTCAGCCTTCGTTAGGCGCGTGTAACCCCCAGCTACGCACTCGGAAGCGGGGGGATATTTTCAGGCAAGGAAGGCAGGCAACGCCATGCCAGAACAAGGCATAAATGAACTGCAGAGCATTCTCAGCATTGCTCTCAAGCCCTTTAGATGCAATAACTGCTGAGAAAATGAAATTAAATCTCGCCTTTTGAGTGCGCCTAGTCCAGTGCGAGTACCCGAGGAATAAATGGCTGTTCCCCGTGTCCCAGGAAGACCTCTGCTAGGTGAAAGCACTGGGAAATGTGACTTCTCTTAGCGTCATTTTTCCTCCTGTAGGATGGAGTAAGAGCTGGGGTTTGCCTCCCCTCGCTTTGCTTTAGATGCGATGCCTAACTTGGAGAGAGAAAAAAGATAACTTCAGGCTTGCCTGCTCACCCAGGAGAAATCAGCAGCTCCCAACACCACACTCTGCGACAGACGGAATAAATAAACATTGATTTTTCCTGGATAACATTAATCATCGCTTGGCAGAGTTACACCAGGGAGCAAAGCCGGAGTGCGCGCCGCCCGGTGTCTGACAAGCAGCTCCAGGCTTCCCAAGTCCGGATTATGTGGTGACCCTTTGCTGAAGGGGGGGGGGAGACTCATCCCCAGATCCAGACAGCTCATTTCGGATGTCCTGTGAGCAGCGTGCCTGGTCCCCCAGGGTTATTAACGGGGATTTAGGGCGGCTTTTCACTGCCCATGTAGAGGTGCTGGAGGGGAAGCGGCGGCCGAGCCGTCCGTACGGTGCGGGAAGATGTGTCACGAATAATGAAAATCGAGCTGTTTGGGTCTGGAGCTGAATCATCCCCCGGGGGCAGCATCCACCTGCCTGGATGCAGGCATCCGCTGCCGTTGGCGAATCGACCGGAATCTCACCATTAACTAAGGCTCACCCTCACTTTTTCTTCCTCCAAACACCAACTGCTTTGTGCGGAGCGGTCCCAGATGCGGATATGAAACCCGGGAAGTTTCTGCCGCTGCAGTTTGTGCCGTGCCCGGTAGCTGCCCGCCAGGAACCGCATCGCCCTGCAGCTTGAGGCCACTGACTGGAATGGAGATAAATTCAATTAAAACCCCACCCCTTGCTGCCTTGGATTAGATATCACTCACGCTGATGGCCAGCTGGTTGGGCACCGCTCTGCTACTCAGCAACCCACCCACCCCACCCCCCCCGAATATTTACCCCTGTCCTCTTGGGGAAAGGACCTTCATTTGTCCTTCCCTACTGAAATTTGGCAAGATCTTGGTCAAGCCAGGAGGAGATTGTTCAGTGAGTTGCCCTAGGGCTCGCCAAGTAGCCCGTTGATAGTGTTTGCCAAGCTTTAACGCCTGCCCTTGGCGGGGGGAAGAGCCACTCCGGCCAAGCAAAGCCTTGCAGTGCATCCTCCTGGTTAGGCAGCCGCTAGCCCCCTCTTGGGGTGGGCGTTATCCCTGAAATCTCTGTATGGGAACGAGGGGAAGGGGCTGGATCTATAGAGCTAAATGTATTTTTGGCCAGCTGGTGTTCCAAGAGCCTTATGGCCCCGACTACCTAGTGAGTGAGGAAAGGTCTCGTTAATGGGATGGTTTAAAACATGAAGCAAAAAGCCCCCCTGTGCTTGCACCTCCAGGGTCCCTCTGGTTCCTCAGGGTGACCCTCTCTGCCCCCCAGAGCAGGGTGGGGGGGGGGAGGAAAGTCTGCCCCAAGCCCCAGGGATCCTACGGATGCCACGGGCCGAAGCGGGATTTTTGCAGTGGGGATTTCTTCTGCTTTGCTCTCCGTTTTTCTACTCACTGGAAGGGTACGCAGCATCTTCTCCCGTGCAACACCCGCCCGTGCTGCCAGAGCTTCGCCCCTCGCAGCATTCACAGAGCGGGGATAAAACAATTCAGGGAAGAACAGCTTCACCTCCAGGGAGCTGGCAGACCAAGCGAGACGCAGCCCCTGCCGCGGGGACTCGGGGTGTCCTGAGAGCATCCACTGCCATGCCAAGGCATAGCCAACGGGTTTTAAAATTAACGATGCCAGGAGGTGTCATTTGAACAGCAGCAACTCAAGGATGTTGCCTTTAATAGTTTTGTACCTTCCTAAAAAAAAAAAATAACCCCCCCCAAGATGGTTCATTGCCATTCCCCTACTGCACGTGCGATATCTGCTTTCAAAAACTGTTTTTGGTTTTTTTCCACACGGATTAGGTCTTCTTGGAAGCGTCCAACCCTCAGCGCAGATTGCATGCAACGGGAACTCCAGGGCTTCCTTTTTGCAGCTTATGCTGATGTTCAGAACAAAAAAAACCAAACCCAAACCCAACCCTTAATTTTCATTTTGACATATCTGCCTTCATTTTTCAATCAGAATCTCCAGCCACACTTTGCTCCCAAAGATGAGAGGTGGCTGCACTGACTGCGGTTCCTTCCAGGAAAGGACAAAAGTCACCTCTTCATCTGCTCCAAAATAAAATAGGCAAAAATATAGTACAAAAAAATAAATAAAAATAGTGGGGTTTTATACACCTAGCCCTCAGCGTTTCATAGTGATGGGTGGGTTCCTTCTCTGGGGAGAGCACCAGGCTGAGCCCACCACGATGATGAACCCACCACGAAGATGAACCCACCACGATGATGAACCTACCACGATGACGAACTCACCATGATGATGAACTTACCACGATGATGAACCCACCACGAAGATGAACCCACCATGATGATGAACCCACCACGATGATGAATCCACCACAATGATGAACCCACCACGATGATGAACCCACCAAAATGAACCCAGGCACTGGGGAACTACATAGGCAGCCTCCTTAAATCCGTTTAATTTGGCATCCAAGAGCACCAAGGACAGCGGGTCACCTGGGGTTATTTAAAGTAGCAATGGATGCGATTTACCTAAGTCAACAACAACAAAATTAAATCCTTCACCTACGTGGGATGAGTTTGGCTCTCGCGATGCGTTTGCCTTTGTTGTAAAATCTGGGGTAGCTGCGCCAGGAGGAGAGCTGAGCTGTAGGGACCCCTTCCGAGAGCGGTCTGTAGATCTACAGGAAACAATTGATGTAGGAGGTAATAATTTAAATTATCATTTCAAGCTGGGCACGGTTAGCCCAGATTATTTAAGAGAAAAATAACTCGTAAGGCAGAGTGAGTTGGACAATCTAGATTTTGTACAACCTGAAGGCTCACCAAAGAACTCCATTAGGAAAAAAGAACAAAACCATGGTTTAAAGCATTGTTTCCAAGATGGACTTGGCCAGCAGCTTGTTCAAACATCGACATTGCCGGTTCATTTTGCCTTGGCTTGGGATCTCAGCCGAGGCTGAGAAACGAAACTATCTAAACAGGATCGGCCAGGCGCGGAGGCGGCCCCAGGGCCTTGCTTTATTTATACATTATCATAAAATCATAGAGTGTTTGGTGTTGGAAGGGACCCCCAGAGGTCACCCAGCCCAACCCCCCTGCAGGAGCAGGGACACCTTGAACCACATCAGGTTGCTCACAGCCCCGGCCAACCTGGCCTGGAATGTTCCCAGGGATGGGGCCTCCACCCCCTCTCGGGGCAACCCCTGCCAGGGTTTCACCACCCTCACTGGAAAGAATTTCTTCCTTAGATCCAATCTATCTTATTGTGCAGGTATTGCTCCAGGACTCTTATTATTTGGCCTAGATGTCCTAAGTAACTGATATTTCTTCTATTGGCTTGAATCCAACTTAAAGAATTACAATGGTAGAGAAAAAAAAACCAAAAACCCAAGAGCAAAACACACCCACAGAGGATCACTGAAAAGTAGAAATTCTAGGGGCAGAATCCCCTCCCTCGACGCTGGCCATGGATAATAATAATATTATTGTGTTTGTTTTTAACAACCCCCTGCGGGCATGAATTAGAAAACTAATTGGAGCTTAGTTTCAAGGCTTTGAAGGGCAGAAATTGGGGAGGGTGGGGGGGGTGGGAGAATGAAAGGAGAGGGGTGTATGCTTGCCTAAAAAGAAGTGACAGAGATCGATTTAACCCTGCAATTCAACCCAGCAGCCTGGCTCCAGACAGACCCATTTAAGAATTTATATTTCATCCCCTTGGCTTCTTCACCATACCCCATCACCCCCTAACTGCACAAAAACCTCAGAGTTTGTCCGTTTAGATCTTGTGTCTCCATCCTTCCTTGGAAGAGCTTTTCACAGGAGCTGCCACCCAGACCCAGCCCGCAAATCATCGAGCCCTTCAGTGTCCGGTACCACCCGTGAAATTATTCAGCATTTCTCTACTATAGACACTTTTCCACCCAAACCAAAAGCGTGCTGGCCCATATCCCTTCATATACTGAGCAGGCACCACAGCTCAGTTGAGCCTAGGGAGTGACAAGAGAAATCAGTGACATAGGTGTGCTGACATACACATTTAACATAAAAATATAGTGCATTATATATATACATAGCATACAGAATCCCAGAATCCCAGAACAGCAGGGGTTGGCAGGGCCCTCGGGAGCTCACCCAGTCCCACCCCCCTGCCCAAGCAGGCTCACCCAGACCAGGGGGCACAGGACAGCGGCCAGGCGGGGGTTGAAGATCTCCCAGGAAGGAGACTCCACAGCCCCCCTGGGCAGCCTGGGCCAGGGCTCGGGCACCCTCCAAGTCAA
>NW_009259333.1:33809-36979 GCF_000687185.1 Egretta garzetta
AGTAGAGGGGGAGGAGAACCTCCCTCGACCTGCTGGCCACGCTCCTCTGAATGCACCCCAGGGTGCCATTGGCCTTCTTGGCCACCAGGGCACCCTGCTGGCTCATGGTCAGCTTGTCGTCCACCAGGACTACCAGGTCTCTCTGGGCAGAGCTGCTCCCCAGCAGGTCAGCCCCCAGCCTGCACTGGTTTATGGGGTTCAACCTCCCCAGGGGCAGAACTTGACACTTGGCCCTTGTTGAAATTCAACAATACTATACACTTAATATTGTATTTTTATATATACACACATATGTAATACATATATAACTTCCCTTTCATAGGACCAGAGACCTCCTAGATCTCCTTCCTGATCAATATTATTCTACATCCCGCTCAAAGCAGGGCTGATTTCACAGCCACATCAGGTTGCTCCTGGCCTCATCCAGGCAGCTTTTGAGTATCTCCACAGGTGGAAGCTCTACAGCCCCCGGGAGAAATCCTGTCTCGGGTTTTAGTGAGGAGGGTTCAGAGCCTGACTGTGATTCTTTCTGCTCTTCTTCTCAGAGCATCCTTCACCTCCTGGTTCCTCAGGCTGTAGATGAGGGGATTCAGCATGGGGATGATCACCGTGTAGAAGACTGAGACCACTTTGTCAGTGTTCAGGGAGTAACTAGAGCTGGGGCGTAAATACATGAAGATTGTCGTCCCATACAGCATGGTCACTGCTGTCAGGTGGGACGCGCAGGTGGAGAAGGCTTTTTGCCTGCCTTCAGCTGAACGGATCCTCAGGATGGCAAAGGAGATGAGGATGTAGGAGACCAGGATGGTGGAGATGGTGCTGAGCTCAATTACACTGGCCAAGGAGAAGAGGATCATCTCATTGATGTAGGTGTTGGCACAGGACAGAGCCAGGAGGGGAGGAATGTCGCAGAAGAAGTGGTTGATGACATTGGAGCTGCAGAAGGGCAGCCTAATGATGAAGGTCATCTGTATGATGGAGTTCAGGACACCCCCAAAGTAGGAGCCCACCACCAGCCACATGCACAACCTCCGAGTCATAACAGAGGAATAGAGCAGGGGGTTACAGATGGCCACGTATCGGTCGTACGCCATGACAGCCAGCAGGAAACACTCCGTCGTCACTAAGAGGATGTAGAAGAAGGCTTGGCCCATGCAGCCAACGAAGGAAATGGTCTTCCTCTCTGACAGGAAGTTCACCAGGGTCCTGGGGGCAATCACAGAGGAGAAGCAGATGTCAACAATGGAGAGGCTGCCAAGGAAGAAGTACATGGATGTGTGGAGTCGTGGGTCACCTTGGATAACTACGATTATCCCCACGTTGCCCAAAAGGGTGACGGTGTAGATGAGCAGGAACAGCACAAAGAGGGCCACCTTCATCTCCGCTTGGTCACTCAGGCCCTTGAGAACAAACTCTGCCACTGAGCTGCGATTCTGCTCTGCCATTCGGGGCTTCGCATCTACCAAGGAAGAGGAGAGCCTGAACATATAGGACAGGGGAAACCACGCCTTTATTTATTTGTACTGAAATGGGATATGTTGATAATGTACAGCCTGCAGCACCCAGGACCATTCCTTTCTAGGGAGCAAGAGCAGGATGGACTGCACCGTAGCCATCTGGGCTGAGCTTGTCCTCCTTTATGGTCCAAGGAAAGAGGAGGTCCCTTCTGAAGGGAGAGCATCCCAGCTTTCCCAAACCCCTTCCCTGCTTGGAACAAGCCACCGCAGAGGGCATCTCGCCTTTTCACTGCGGGCAGATCCTTGGGCAGTTTCTTTTGGATCGCAGAATGCGATACCTAGAGTTTGGCGAGATGGATGGATATGACAGCGGATGGGGATCCAGCTGACACAGACCAAACCATCAGCTCTGCCCTTGACCTGCTGGGATTTGTGAACTTCACAGGTGTTTCCTTTCCTCACCATTTCAAACCAATGCTGAGAAGGTGCCCAGAACAAGACAGCTCCCATTTTGGCAGCAGCTTGTGGCTATCATAGTAATAGCTTGGAGTGAGAGTAAAAATACTGTAGCTTTCCTTTGTTGGTTTTGGAAAAGGTGAATTAAAAAAACCCCAAGTCTTTAATTTGTTGGTAAGTGGGGAGGGAGAGAGGACGGGAGTGTTGCACGATCCTAAAATTCATTTGGGACATGAGGAGTTTAATGTTACAGCCCCAGTAACCCTGGGGAGATGAAGCCAGGGAGACCATAAGCAAAATTTTTGTCCAAAGCTGTTATTTTGAGCATCAAACATTTCCGTGGTGCAATTAAGAGACTCGATACCATCAAGCCTGCCTCGATTTCTCCGTGACGTGTACAACGAAGAATCAGCCTCTTGCTAAGCGAGCCCATTGCCCCCCACCCCGTTCACGGCTCCCCTCAACACAGGCCATGGCAGACAGCATGAACCACCATGATAGGACTTTAATCATGCCTGTGTTTCCAGAAGCAGACTTGGAGAGGGAACCTGGTTTATAGAATGCGCAATACAGGTTTCTGTCCCTGAAGACGTAAAGGTTCCGAATAAAACAATTAAATCTTTACAGCATTAAAGATGAGAATCAAAGTCTTACCCCACCAGATGAGTGCCAGGATCAGCAGACTCACTGAAGAACCATTTTCCATTGGCAGAGTCTTTATTCTTTACTTTTTAAAGTGAATATCACTTTATTACTTTATTTTAACAGGCTGGGAGAGTTGGGGGTGTTCAGCCTGGAGAAGAGAAGGCTGCGGGCAGAGCTGAGTGCGGCCGGTCAGGGCTTCAAGGGGGCCCAGAGGAAAAGGGGGGACAAGCTTTTTAGTAGGGCCAGCTGGGACAGGACAAGGGGGGATGGCTTTAAACTGAAGCAGGGGAGGTTTAGACTGGATCTAAGGAAGAAATTCTTTCCAGTGAGGGTGGTGAAACCCTGGCAGGGGTTGCCCAGAGAGGGGGTGGAGGCCCCATCCCTGGGAACATTCCAGGCCAGGTGGGCCGGGGCTGTGAGCAACCTGATGTGGTTCAAGGTGTCCCTGCTCCTGCAGGGGGGTTGGGCTGGGTGACCTCTGGGGGTCCCTTCCCACCCAAACCATTCTGTGATTCTATGATTCTAAGAATAGTATGGTGTCGCTACCCCACACGGAAGCTCTCTAGGACAGAAGGTGCCTTCTCTGGGTGCGTGCGCTTCGTAAAAAGTTGT
>NW_009259333.1:38092-40714 GCF_000687185.1 Egretta garzetta
AGGGGTTGCCCCGAGAGGGGGTGGAGGCCCCATCCCTGGGAACATTCCAGGCCAGGTTGGCCGGGGCTGTGAGCAACCTGATGTGGTTCAAGGTGTCCCTGCTCCTGCAGGGGGGTTGGGCTGGGTGACCTCTGGGGGTCCCTTCCCACCCAAACCATTCTGTGATTCTGGGGTCAGTAGGTGGGTTAATCTTTCCTTGAGAGTACCCTCCTCTCTTCTTCTCCCAGGCTCCTTAAACTTACCATAAACACAACAATTTCTGATCTTTTGAATTCAAAATATTGGCATGCATCCCAGCAGCAAGAGTTCATCTTCTTTAACCAACACAAAGGAGCAAACCTTTACCTGGTCTCTTCCACTTTGGATGACACCACAGGCTTGGGATGTCTGCAGGGTAAATCTGGGGGACCAGCCCTTGAAGCCATCCCTCCTACCTTCCAGACAAACACGACTGCCTCTCCTGAGCGTTTGAGAGCCTCCTGCACATTTTCACCAGATTAAGTTCTTCACCTGCAGCAACGCATCGCTTTTACACGTCTCGCTGCGGGGCTTTGTGGGCACCCCTCCTTCAGGGAGCAAGCATTTGCCGTGGCTTTGGCTACAGCTCAGGTCTCCAAAAAGTCAATCTGGATTGCAGACTTCTGGCTTCTTAAGGACAACCCGTGAGCGTCGAAACTCCTAATAAAGGCTTAGCCAGGTATGTGGGAGGATATGAAATCCGCTGCTAATTAGCGTCACAGCTATCAATAACCTGTTGCACCACTTGGCAGCCTCCAGGGACAATAAAGGGAGAGATCCCAATGAGCAGAAGTTATTCCTCGCAAGCCCCTCTGAAAATCCAGGGGGAGGCGAGGTGCATCCAAACAGCAATTTACTGCAAGTATCTGAGATACCTATTGCAAGTCGGTCATGATGTGCCCTGGAGGGATGCCTGGAATTACAGGAGATGAAGGCTGACCCAAGCCTCCAGGCAATGAATGAGCCTGAACGGCTTCCAGGCTACTGCTGGTAAAGAATGGGGAGGTCTATCCAGGACCCCGCTGTCAGAACATGATTGATAGACAGCTCATTAAACCTTTTTACTATGCTCTAGATTATTCCCAGGAATCTCCCAGCTGTCCACTTTTGCCTCCCTTTTGCAGGGACCCAGGTCATTCTGCTGCTCCACCTCTACTGCAAGATCAAAACCATCTCATCACAGCCCATTTTGAAGGGAGATCATAGAATCCCAGGTTGGAAGGGACCTCAGGGATTGCCTGGTCCAACCTTTCTGGGCCAGATCACAGCCTAGACAAGATGACCCAGCACCCTGTCCAGTTGAGGCTTGAAAGTGTCCGATGTGGCGGAGTCAACCCCTCCCCTGGAGAGATTCTTCCAAGGGTTGACTGTTCTCACAGTGAAAAATTGCCCTCTCCTGTCCAGTTCTTTCTGCAAACTTTTTTTTTTGGTTAGCAGAAAATCAATGGCACATTCATGGTAATTTCAGCACAAGTCATCTCTGCTGACCACACTCAGTAGATACCAACTTCATTCAGCATCTGGAACATTTCCAGGAGTTTACAATTCACAGTTTTTCTTGCAGTATTGCTGATTTTTCCCTTTAAATAATATAAAACCCAGGGTTTTAGATTAAACTCTCAGCATGGATGGAGTCACCATATTAGCAGTAGTTCATAGTGGATCATATTTGATCTGTAGATGGGATTTGTTCATCTATGTTGTCAACGACAAGCGCAGACATGAGCCAACTGCCTAGGCTCTCTTTGCCTGTGAAGATGGTGGTTCAGCTGCCCAGACATGGGTGTCCAGGGCTTTCCGAGACCCACCATACATCCCTCCTGCTCCCCTAAATGGCACAAGTCACCCTACATCTTATGCCATATCTGCCAGACCCATGTCCATACGTCCTGGGATACCTCAGGTGGAATTAGATGCATCAATCAACTCAGTGCTGCCCAGAGGAGGATCTGCCATGTCCAAAGTAGACCCATAGATGGTCACATGAACCGACACGTTCTCCATCAGTGTTATTGAGACCCTGGTGGACTGGGCTGAGAAATGGGCACCTGGGGTGGGTTTGGGCTCACCTGGCTTCAGGTCATGACCTACAGACCTACACATGAGGCCTCACAGCTTCTCTCCCAGTCTGTGAACTCAGACAGCATGATTCAGTTGGCCAAAGGGATAGCTCTGGCAGAAACTCTACAGGAATCCATGACCTTCTGGAGGAGCAGCTGGAGCCCACACAACCAGCAACAGACCAGCACCTGCCCCAGCAAACCCAAATATTGATCCACATGAAGAGCAACACAGACAGCTGCACCAACCCCAGCCAGGTGTTTTGGTTGGGTGTAGCTCCCCAAATGGCAATATTTTAGCAGTAAGGTTTGTATTTGAGTAGTTTCTGGGCCAACACTTTCACTCACATTTATTCCCACTTTAATACCAGTCCTCCAGGTCCAACTCCCAACAGTCGCTCTTTCTTGGAAAGGCAAATAAAAACACCCCTCCCAGTTGTTTCCAAAAGAAACTTATAGAATCATAGAATCATTCAGGCTGGAGAAGCCCTTTAAGCTCCCCCAGCCCAACCGCTCCCCTACCCCTGCCATCCCACCCCCAAAC
>NW_009259333.1:40760-41520 GCF_000687185.1 Egretta garzetta
CCCCTGGGAGCAGAGCCTGCCCCCCCCGGCTCCCCCCTCCTCTCCAGCAGTTGTAGGGAGCGATGAGGGCTCCCCTCAACCTCCTCTGCTCCAGGCTGAACCCCCCCAGCCACTCCTCATGAGACGACTTTTGCTTCTTACAAAAAAACAGCCAAGAAGGAAAAACTCTTTGTAGAAAGCAGCTACACACCTCATTATCAGGTAATTAGGTATAAACCTTTCAAATATTTGTCTCTAAATTCATCACCGCCCTTGTATCAGCTGCGTAGCTGTGTTGGGCATTGCTGCACCTCGGGGTCGTTCTGGCCTATTAATTTCCCACTTCTAATGGAGGTAGAAACGCAAAGGAGGAGTTGCAAATTAAAAAAAACCATGGAAATAATATATAAACTGAAATCTGACATCTGGGAGTGACATAACGCATAGGCTGGGCGCGTTTCTGCTGCCGTAAATTCAGATGTCGAGGTTAAATACGTCAGAGTCATCACCCATATGCAGCACTACATCTTGATGCGACTTTATCCACCCAAGCCCTTTCCCATGGTCATTTTAACAAGACTCCTGGTCCTTTGCTCCTGCTAGGGAGAGACACTGAGACCAGATTGAAGGTTTACCTATTAAACTTCAAATCTGGCCACTTAAATCCCACAGCTACTGGTCTTTCAGAGAGAGAAAGCTACCTGCTTTGAGAAAGTTAGAGAAAAAAATTAGAAATATCAGATTTATTGCAACTAATGTGCCATGGCTTTACTGTACATCT
>NW_009259333.1:42257-42780 GCF_000687185.1 Egretta garzetta
GGAGCAGAGATTCCCCTGCAGCCCGTGGTGAAGACCATGGTGGGGCAGGCTGTGCCCCTGCAGCCCATGGAGGTCCATGGTGGAGCAGATCCCCACCTGCAGCCCATGGAGGTCCATGGTGGAGCAGATCCCCCCCTGCAGCCCGGGGAGGACCCCACGCCAGAGCAGGTGGATGCCTGAAGGGAGGAGGCTGTGACCCCGTGGGACATTGTGGAAGAAGAAGATTCAGAGAAGCTCCTCTCCATTTTCCCCATTTCCCACCGCTTTAGGGAAACCTTTCCTCCTCTCCCATCCAAGCCTCCTTGGGCTGTTCCCTGCATTCTCCTGCCTGCTCCCATCTGTTATGGGGCTTACCTGGAAGAACTGAAGTTCACCTTAAATGTGTAGAGCCCATCCCATGGCAGAGGTACAGCGCTCGGTAGGGATGCTGCGCTGATGAGTGATGTCCAAACGGTAGGAAGGGGTGACCCCAAGTAGGCTCAGGCCAAAGACAGCTGAGAAGAAAATAGTTCAAGTCCTCAGC
>NW_009259333.1:42812-46015 GCF_000687185.1 Egretta garzetta
TATTTCCGTAGGGCTGAGCCTTGTCATCGCATTTTCCTTCAAGAGAGGGGACTTGGGGTTGCCTAAGGAACAGCAGGTGCATGAGAAAACCCAGTGCTTGCCCCCAAATATTCAGGAAGAATCTGGATATTTTAGCACCTTTCCGCACAAATCAACCTTTGGTGGTTCTTAATGAGTGCGTATTCCTCCCGTTAGGAAATACACCATCCAGAGGCAAATGCAAGACAAATTAACCCACACTGATAGAGCTGGGCTATGAAAACAACAATGATATGCAGAAGAATTCCCATAGCTTCTCTCCAATTTCAAAGAGACCCCAAAACACAGCCCCCCATTCCCATCACCACCTAAACGTCAAACCATTCACCGCTTTAACTGGGAAATAATTGTTCTCCCCATTGCTGTCTCCAGAGCACTCTTCACCTCCTGGTTCCTCAGGCTGTAGATGAAGGGGTTCAGCACGGGGGTCACAACCGCATAAAGGACAGAAATTATTTGGTTCCTCCCGGGGAGCCGCTGTCTGCCCAACTGCATTGCTCACCATCATCACTGACTTAAAACCTTTTTCCACCTTCTAGCTTGCTTTATAAATCAGAGCTTCAGGGGAACAAATTTATTCCAAGTGTCCTTTTCTTCTCCTGCTTTTTAATTCTACATAGTGTTGGATGTCCATGTATGGCTGTGCCTCCCAGAAGCTCTCATCTTTGCTATTTATTGCTTTCCAGCTTGGATGGTCGGGATAAGCTGCCAACAGCCTCACTGGGCACATCACCCATGCCAACCCCTCTTGCTTTTTCTCCCCTCCAGATATAATTGGGAAGTTCCCTTGGTGATTTCAAGCCTTAGAGGGCTGGGCTGTTACCTTCTTAACCCTTGAGATGGCTTGGCTTCTGGGAGCAAGATGACACCGAGATTGGAAACTACTGTGAGGTTATTGAGAAAGAGCTGTCCTAAAGAGAGCACCCTTGAGCTATGGAAATGCTCAAGCTGGAATGATTTACCAATTTTTACTAAGCCCTGAAAGTCACAAAGAATACTTTACCCATTTCCACACCAAACCGTTGCCAACCTCCTGAAGACCATAATTCTAATATCAAATTAGGAAATGGAGGAGGTACTAAGGACCAGAGGATAATACTTGAATGCAATGTTCAATCTATTGCCCCATTTCCCTCCCTGAGAATACGATCACCCATGGTACCCATGTAGGGACATGATCTGGATGGAGAGAGACTGCCAGAGGGGAGAGTGCTGGCTGGGCTGTTGGGTGGTGGGTTGTACTCTGCCTGGGGGACAGGGAGTACCACCAGGGTTTGTCCTCTTTAATCTCTTTAAACAGAGCCAAGGGGGAAGACCACAGTGTGCAGGGGACCATCCCACAGTACCTGAGCAAGGCAAGTAGGGTAGACCCTGAGATCTGGGCCAAATTCAGTCAATTCCAGCACATCAGACAAGTTGGCAATGGTGAGGCAGGTCCAAGGCCAAGCCAAATCAATCTCCTGGTTAGGGTCAGGTCCAGCAATTGCGAGGCAGGTCCATGATCAAGCAAAGGTGTGGATCAAAGGCATCCATAGGTGCGCACACCTACTGCTAAACTGGAAACCAGCACTGCTCTAGCATAACCCAAGAGAGGAACAACCTCCCTGGGCTGAGCTTAAATAGAGCTCTTGGGCAAATGGGCAGAGGGTGGGGATGGAGGCCCCAGGTGAGGTTGGTCAGGGCCATTAGGGCCTATTAGTTCATCCAGGGAGTGGTTAATCACTGCCTGAAAACGCTTGTTTCTCACCACTGAGTATAGTGGAAGCCCAGAGTCACCAGCGCAGGTGTGGACATCCAGGCTATAGGCACCTAAAGTGTATAATCCCACCCATGGGAAAACTGGGCTGTCTAGTGTCCACCCAGGAACATTAGCGGCTCCAGAGACAGAGTCAGTTGTGCTTTAGGAACCATTTGGGGATCCTCTGAAAGATCTGAAATGTCTCTAAATCCATTTGCATTCTGTCGGCAAGGTCAGACCAAAACCTTTGTGTGGTCCATGAGTCTCTCAGAAGCATCGTACGAGCTGGTCGTCACTGCTGCTGTGTATCTGTGCTCAGTGATGGCCCATCCATGTGATGTCTTTTGGATACCAGGCACGATGGCTTTCAGAATTGCATTTCACCCTTTTTAAATTTTATTTTCTTTTCATTTTTTTGCCATGAGGAGCCCTGGGGGGCTTCTCCCAGGAGAACACGAGCTCAGCTATTGGAGTCTGGGAAGGACCACATCTCTCATCACATCAGGAGGTTAAGAGAGGTTACGCGGACACGTAAATGTTCTCCGCTGCATTTGGGATGAACCCTTGGCTCCCAGCACGCAACTGTGCCCGCATCTTCTGGCAGGTGTCTAAGGTATTTTCAAAAGGAGGAAAAGTGTCGTCAGCCTGAAATCTTATGAATTCTGCCAGATTGTGTCTGTGTTGTTGTTTTTACTCGCTCTCCTTATTCTGTTCATTAAATCTTAGTCCCTTGAGAAATATATAAGAACACGATCCATGCAACAATGCCGAAAATCCCCTGATTAATGTTAATTTTAAGGAATGCAGAAAGCAAAAAAAAAAAAAAAAAGCTATTGAGAGTCTGTGTGGCTTTTTTCCCTGATATATGTGGCAGATTTGGGTCTCTAGCTCCCCAAAATTTGTCCTAGAATGAGAGAAGACACCCAAATTCACAAGCAGACCCTACGCTTGGCTGGGGTGGATCATTCACCTCTGGAAACCGGCTGGTCTGCATGGGTTAGCAGCAGCATGTGGCTCCCTCCAAATGTGCTGGAAGTTTAATTTCATTCCACCAAAATCTGTACAATCTCAACACGGGCTTGATGAGTGCTGGATTACTCGAAGAGGAAAAAAAATAAAAGTGGTGAGGCATGAAAAGCATGACTCTGTGGGGTTAGCACGTGGTGCGCAGGCTGGTGCTCGGCACCAGGGCCAGTCCCCTGGGTAAAGAAACACCCAAAATGAAATGAGAGACATGTTTTGAGAAATTAAAAGCTAATTCTGGGGGTGTGGTGGGATTTTGGTGGTTTTTTTTTTCCTTTTCCAGACCATTTAATGTTTATTTAATATTTAATATAATGTTTAATGTTTTCATCAATGACATAGTGAGATCGAATGCACCCTCAGCAAGTTTGCGGATGACACCAAGCTGAGTGGTGCGGTTGAC
>NW_009259333.1:46472-48823 GCF_000687185.1 Egretta garzetta
CATTCCAGGCCAGGTTGGCCAGGGCTGTGAGCAACCTGATGTGGTTCAAGGTGTCCCTGCTCCCTGCAGGGGGGTTGGGCTGGGGGACCTCTGGGGGTCCCTTCCCACCCAAAACATTCTGTGATTCTATGGTTCTGTGATTCCGTGAGTCTATGATTCTATGATTTATAGCTACCTCAGTGTTTTTATTTGTAGAATCATAGACTCATAGAATCACAGAATCGTTTGGGTTGGAGAAGCCCTTTAAGCTCCCCCAGCCCAACCGTTCCCCTACCCCTGCCATCCCACCCCCAAACCCTGGCCCTCAGCACCGCCTCTGCCCGGCTGTTAAATCCCCCCCGGGCTGGGGACTCGACCCCTTCCCTGGGCAGCCCCTTCCAGTGCCTGACAGCCCCAAGGGGAAGGAATTGTTCCCAATGTCCAACCCAACCCTGCACTGACAAAACTTGAGGCTCCAGAATGGCCCAACTCTTCTGAAGGTTGCAGGCCATAGGTGCCAAGAGCACACTGGCGTCCTTGGCATTTCAGGGCAGAGCAAATGGCACCAGATTTCTACATGAGGGCAACCAAACCCAGACTTGGCCTGGGGAATTTCTCTGCACCTTGCTCCTTTCCTGCAACTTAAGCGGAAGTTTCCAGCAGCACCTGTAGGAAAAGATGCAAAGGTGGTGAAGCAGTTTCTTAGCTATTAAAGTCTCTTTTTTTTGTCAGAACCTTTTAGTTCAACTGCTGGGAGGAGGGGTTATGTAGGCTGAAATGTATTCATCTCTTTCCAATTTCAATAAATAAAAATTGAGTGACTAAAGTCAGAGTGGTCTCCATTTGTGGTCGATAAAGGTGTGTTCCTCTTTTTCTAAGTTCTTGTTCAGACAAAGAGTGCAGTTTAAAGAGTCTGAGTTTGAAGGTCTCTCCAGCTTTCTCCCCTCTCTGTGTTTTGTTTCACATCGTAGGCTGGGGTCAGGGTCCATGAGCTGGGTTACTTTTGGATGAAAACAAACTGAAAATGGGCTTGGAGGGGGGGTACCTAATGCACTTCCACCTCCAGTAGGTGTTCAGATCCCCAAACCAGAGCAAATTTAATCCAGAGGAAACTACTTTGAAACGCGTATACGATAGGCAGCAGGTCAGTCCTTTTGATGTTCAGACCTGCTCCTGTTGCACCACATCCATCTTAACCACCTGCCCTAGGATGTGGCAAAATATTCCCTTGTTCCCACATAATTTAGAGGGGACTTGGATGATATCTCATAGTTAGACAATTAATTTTTAGTTGTTGAGTGCCAGGTGAACCCATTCTCCAGTCCCAAATTCATAATGGTAGGAAAATTATGTTTATGAAAATCAGCCAGGCATGGAGGATGTATGTGGTGCTCTTCAACTCACCTCGCAGCTTAAGAATTAAAAAAGACAAAAGCAAATCTACCCCAAGACATTTAATGACAAGAAATTCAAGGTGTGACGTATCCTTGAGGAGGTCCAAAGGTGAGGAGAAATGCAACGAGCTTCCCCAGCCCCCTCTGCCAGCGGGCCAAAAGCAGGCAGGGACAAATCACCACATTGGCAAGAACCAAGGGCCCCACATTATCTGCACACATCATGAAGACAAGGATGTCTCTTTCTTTAATGAGAGTGTATGACCAAGCTTGTACCAGCACAGAAAGCCCACCAGCAGGCCCCAGCGCCAGGCTCTTGCCATACAGGTGGTTACAGCTATTTCCATCCCAAGTGATGCTGCTCCCCTTCCCAGAGCAAGAAGTGGTCCTTGGGGAGCAACCACCCTTCCAGGAGTCATCAGTCTAACAAGACCTTCTGGGGTTTACCAAGAAAGTTTTTTAATGACCATGAAAGCTTCTCAGTGGGCTTGTAGTCAACTTAACTCATTTTCCTTAACAAGCCATGAGAGACTAATCAGCAGGGGCTAACAAGAAAGAAACTTTCTTCCTTGTTAACAACAAAGTGCACTTCTACAGCCACCTTGCTTCTCAGAGCTAGTCCAGGACCCAAAGCCAATGAGTTGGAGGGTCAGTGTCTTGGCATGTGGTTGAATTAAGGACAGTTGTGTGGGCCTGGATGGACGGATGGAGAGCAAAGCTCCTCAAGGTTTCTCTGATTGAAGGACCTGCCCCTCATCCCTGAGGTTAAATTCCCACCTGCAGACTGAGGTCCTCTTCTTCCTCGATGGGATGATGCAGTGACCCAGCAGCACCCTGAGCTCCTTGCTGAGGAGGCGTGGTGGTGTGCTTGGTGGGAGGACTGGCTGTGGTGAGAGCTTCTTCCATTCCAGTCTTGGGTCTGCTCAGGATCACTTCTAAATGGTTCTACCCCATATTTGTTCCCAGTTGGCACTCTTT
>NW_009259333.1:48910-54406 GCF_000687185.1 Egretta garzetta
CTTTCCCCTCCTACTGGTCTATGGAGTGAGCTACACTCTAGCCGCTAAAGTTTGTTAATCATTCCCCTGTACCTCGTGACTTATTTTATAGGGGAAATCACACAATTGCTCAAAACTAACCAAAAGCAGTGAATAATAACATAACCGAAATAAGATCAAAATGCCAGAACGGGGAGCAGGTACCTGACCAGTGGGTAATTTTATCACTGCTCAGAGGAAAGCTCTCTGGGCCTTTAGCAGGTTGCAGGCACTGCAGAAATTTCTCGAATACGTATTCTCAAATACGAATTAAGTTGCAGACAAGTCCTGACAAGCCTCGATGCGGCGAATTGTTTTTCTGAAACCCAGTGTCTGTTGCTGGTACTGGGAGCACTAAATTCCCCCAGTCTTGTGTTCGCCAGGACTGGGCCCGTTATCTGCAGTGAAGAGAGCCCTGGTCATCGTTGTCACGCTGAAAGCAATGGCATCATTTGTTGACACTGCTCAAGACAAGAGTGGTAACGCATTCTCAAACTACAAAGGGTCAGAAGGGCTTAAATACTTGAAATTAAAATCGTATTAGGCTGTAAAGACAAATCAAAGTAGCTAACACATCCCTGAGACGGGTCAGCGAACGGCCTAATCCAACAGGAGTTGCTGACCCAGTATTTAGGAACAAGGCAGAGGTTTCCCAATATATTTGTCCCCAGTAGCTCGCAGGAGAATGTTGCTTCTTTTATACCATAGCAGAACAGAAATGGGAAGGATAAATGCATCTGAGAAGACCTCTCAATTCCTCTGGCACACCAGGGAAAACTATTTTTCAGACAAACGTTTCCTCTCCACCGCTCTCCCCAGCGCATTCTTCACATCCTTGTTCCTCAGGCTGTAGATGAGGGGGTTCAGCATGGGGGTCACCATGGTGTAAAACACAGAGGCCACTTTGTCAAGGTTCTGGGAGCGTCTGGAGCTGGATCGTGAGTACATGGACGCAGCAGATCCGTAGAAGAGGGTCACAGCGGTCAGGTGGGACGTGCACGTGGAGAAGGCTTTGTGCTTGCCCACGCCTGAGCACATCCTCAGGATGGTGGCCAGGATGTAGGTGTAGGAGATGAGGATGGTCAGGCTGGTGACAAACAGGTTGAAGCCAACAACCACAAACATTGTAATCTCATTGACGGTGGGGTTCGTGTGAGAGATGGCGTAAAGCGGGGGCCCCTCACAGTAAAAGTGGTTGATGATGGTGGGACTGCAGAAGGAGAGCCGAAGTGCAAGCCCCGTGTGGATGGCGGCATTCACGATCCCAGCGAGGTATGAGCCAGCTACCAGAAGCGCACACACTCTGCTGGACATGGAGATGGCATAGAGCAGTGGGCTGCAGATGGCCACGTAGCGGTCATATGCCATCACAGCCAAGAGGTAGCACTCAGTGGTGGCAAAGACTGCGTAGAAATAAAATTGTGCGAGGCACGCAGAGTGAGAAATGACCTTCTGTTCTGCCAGGAGATCTGAGAGCAGTCGGGGGGCAATTGAGGAGGAGTAGCAGATGTCTAGGAAGGACAGGCTGCTCAGGAAGAAGTACATCGGGGTGTGAAGCTGGGCGTCCAGCCTGATTAACACCAGCATCCCCAGATTCCCCAGCAGAGTGATCACGTAGATCACCAAGAAGACTGTGAAGAGGACAGCCTGGACATCTCCCTGCTCTGAGAACCCCAAGAGAACAAATTCGGCACTGGGGGTGCAATTTCCTTTGGCCGCCATTGTAACACAGTTGCTGTGGGGAAGCAGAGACGCGGAGAAAGAGAGTCAGCATATTCCTGTTTTCCTTACCAACAAATGCTAAAGACGTATTTATTTTTATCAGAACCCACAAATTTCAGCGGCAGGAACTGTTGAACAACGTATTGGGTGTTTGCCTCGAAAGACGTTTTAAAGCAAACAAAGTGCACAAGGGAATTTCTTTCTAATGGGAGAATTCTGGTCTAGTCCCTGCTCACGTGGTTGGATAAAGTCACTCGGCACGGCAGAGGGCTTGTTCTACCCCCTGAAGGAGTCAAGAAGTTTGTTACTCATCAGATCCACGGCAATTTATTCTGACACTAGCAACCAGTCTGCGTTTAAAAAAGAAAAAGAAAAAAGAAAAGAAAAAAAAAAAACAAAAAACAAAAAGAAACCAGAAAAATAACTTGTTTCAGAAGATCAAAAGTGAGAAGGCACTGGTTGGAGACCAAGACATTTGTAAAATCATTTCCTTCAGGAGAGACAGAACAAGGGACAAGAAAACTCAAGGTTCTTCCCATCCTCCCCATGAAGCTCTGAATTTAAGCTTGCAACAGGAGATTTAGTGTGTTAAACCCCCCTTCAAATATGGTGATATCCGCATCGGTCTTGTGGTGCCGCTGAGGTGAGGGAGATGAGAGAAAGGGTTGTAAAAGGGTGGTACTGGTGGAAACCCACCAATGCTACAGCGCCGTCATGAACCAGGGGAGAAAGGTGCTGATAACACAGGGTTTGAGGGGGGGGTTTAAAAGAGGTAAGATTAAACTCATATCTTCTTAAAAGAGAAGCTAAGAGTAGCCACAGAAATTACTGAGGGTTTTTGAACTGCTAAACACGATACTGAGAGATACCGTTGGAAGGGACCTTTCTGCATGAGGGATGTTCAGCGCCGGTGTCCTACCTCGTCCAGTAGGTGAGGCTCCCTTCAATCCGCACCTAGTCAAACAAATTTCTGTCTCATTCCAGCATTAAGCCGGTTGCAGATACTTTCACACCCTTCCCAACCAATTTGTAGCTTGCCCCATAATGATGAGGAACTCCTGGAGAGAGTCCAGAGGAGGGCAACAAGGATGATGGGGGGACTGGAGCATCTCCCCTAGGAGGAAAAGCTGAGGGAGCTGGGCTTGTTCAGCCTGGAGAAGAGAAGGCTGAGAGGGGATCTCATCAACACCTACAAATATCTCAAGGGTGGGGGGCACGAGGACGGAGCCAGACTCTTCCCAGTGGTGCCCAGCGCCAGGACAAGGGGCCATGGGCACAAAGTGAAGCAGAAGAGGTTCCAGGTGAACGTGAGGAAGAACTTGTTGACTGTGAGGGTGGCTGAGCCCTGGCCCAGGCTGCCCAGGGGGGCTGTGGAGTCTCCTTCTCTGGAGATCTTCAACCCCTGCCTGGACGCTGTCCTGTGCCCCCTGGTCTTGGTGAATCTGCTTTAGCAGCGGGGTTGGACTAGATGATCTCCCAAGGTCCCTTCCAACCGTTCCCATTCTGTGATTCTGTGATAACCCAGGCGGCGTTTCTCTGCCGTGATCTTCACTGCATGGCAAAGAGCAGCCCACACACCGCCTGTCCTCCTGCCTGCATCGTGTGGAAGGTCTGAGATGATCTTCACTGCATGTCCTCCTGCCTGCATCGTGTGGAAGGTCTGAGACAAAGCAGCACTCGAGGAGGGCAAGGAGGTTTTGCAGGCACGATAACGTGCCACCGACGCTTTGCTGAGCCACTTCATCAGCTTGCCCAAGCTGCTGCCCTCCCCAGCCACTGGACAATAATCATGCATCCCAGTTGTCTTTATTAAAATAAACAGCTAAGACCAAGGGGCCGCTGACCTCTGACAGCGTTTGTGTCTCTGGGTTGGCTTTGCTGATAGTCTGAGCTGGTGGCTGCCTTAAAATTGGCAAAGCAACTTATAAACCCCTGGGTTTGGCAGGAGAGATCCTGACCTCGGGTGACTGATCCGTGCGAAAACTGGCTCCTGCCTAAAGTCCTCCCCTTGCCTCAGATCAACTCTTCATAGCATCGTTTAGGATAAAACTCACCTGTCTGCTCAGATCTCAGGGCCTTTTTTGGTTGATTAGCGACTTGTTATCTCCTAGACCAAAATTTCACGGGAGAAATAAACCCCGATTTCTCTCAGGGTTGGTGTGAAAAGCAAGAATGATTTGCCAGCCGTGAAGGACACCGATCCTTGGCCAAGAAAAGCCGCTCTTTAGAGGACTCTCCCGTTAAAAGACCAAGGGGTTTGCTGCTGCCCTCCTGGGTGCAGGAGATTTCTCCTGGGAATTGATGACTTTGGAAACAGCTCCTTAAGGAGGAGACATCCACTGATAAACACAATTAGCTGCAGTAAGTTAAATGTAAACTTGAGTGGGTTTTGTATATATGTATATATAAAGAATTTTTTATATGTCTATGAATTTATCTCTTGGAATACAGAATTTATCTCTCGGAATCATAAAGAATTAAAAAGAGCTGGTGTAAGAAATAAGGATTCAAGGCTCAGGAGATAGCTCGGGATTTGGAGCCGGGTCGCAAATGTTATTGGGGAGGAAGAAAAAACTATTCAGGATCTCTCCTGCCGCAATTCGGTTCCACGCTCCCTGGGATGGGATAATCCTGTTCTTTAAAAACCCGGAGAGCTGGCTCCAGGCATCTGCAACAGTGGCAGCCATGTTTATGGAGAAAAGTTTCTCTTTTATTGCTCTTAAAAGAACAAAACAGTACCAATGTCCGTAATCAGATCACAGAATCACAGAATCACAGAATCGTAAGGGTTGGAAGGGACCTCAGGAGATCATCTAGTCCAACCCCCCTGCTAAAGCAGGCTCACCTAGAGCATGTTACACAGGACTTCATCCAGGCAGGCTTTGAATATCTCCAGAGAAGGAGACTCCACAACCTCCCTGGGCAGCCTGTTCCAGTGCTCTGCCACCCTCAGAGTGAAGAAGTTCTTCCTCATATTCAACTGAAACCTCTCGTGTTTCAGTTTGCATCCATTGCCCCTAGTCCTGTCGCTGGACACCACTGCAAACAGACTGCTTCCGTCCTCTTGACTTCCGCCCTTAAGATATTTGTATGCGTTGATGAGATCCCCTCTCAGTCTTCTCTTCTTCAGGCTGAACAAGCCCAACTCTCTCAGCCTTTCCTCGTAGGGGAGATGCTCTAGTCCCTTTATCATCCTAGTAGCTCTCCTCTGGACTCTTTCCAGGAGTTCTTCATCTTTCTTGAACTGGGGAGCCCAGAACTGGACACAGTACTCCAGATGGGGTCTCACCAGGGCAGAGACCCCACCTGGAGTACTGTGTCCAGATCTAGGGAACCATTTCCTATCCATCCCCGGAAAATATAACCTGGGCTTCAGGAAGGTAATATCTGGTATTAGTGACCTTTACATCAAAGCGGAAGCAGAGCTCTGATGCTATCTTCATCTGTTTTGCTTTTCTGGTCTTTCCAGAAAGCGTTTTATGGATGCTGGGCATCTGCGCTATTATAATTATAAATTAGCGATTAAAAGCTCGTTTCACCTTCTCACTCTGAGGGGAGTTTTTGAAGGACTGCGCATGGTGAGCTGAGGCTTTCCCCTTATAGAATAAGCTTAGTTTAATTAATTACATTTTTATTTGTTTAATTTTCATAGAATCACAGAATGGTTTGGGTGGGAAGGGACCCCCAGAGGTCACCCGGCCCAACCCCCCTGCAGGAGCAGGGACACCTTGAACCACATCAGGTTGCTCACAGCCC
>NW_009259333.1:54421-57341 GCF_000687185.1 Egretta garzetta
GTGGCTGCTCTGTACAAAACCCCCTTTTGCCCTGTAGCCTCGCCAACCCGTCACCCTTCCTTGCCAAGCAGCAAGCAGGAAAACTAATGCATTTTTTCCAGAAAAATTCATCTTGCCCCGATGCGGATGTTGAAAATAGCTCAGATGAATCAAAGCCCCCAAATGCATAGTTGTCCCCATAAGGGGAACTGAGGGTGACTAATTGAGATGTGAAAGCCTACAATTAGATGAGATGACTCCTGGACCGACATGACTCAACCCCAAAACCTGGAAGCAGAAATTATTAAGCTGCAGCTGGGATGGAAAATAAACGTTGCCTGGATGGAGACACATAAGTAGGAGAGGAGGTGATGATGGAGTGGGGGGGAGTTTTGGCCAACTTGGGGAGTCTGGGCCAACTTTGGGAGTCTTGGAGTCATCAAACAAGTGGGGCACGTCCAAAAACCACAAATGGCCAGAAGCACAGAGCCTTTCTGGGTTGTCAGCATCAGCTGGCAACCTGGGAAAAGCCAAGACTGCTCAGACAGCATCTTGAAAGACCGTTCTTGGCCAAGCTGTGTGACTCCTTGGCATGGGGGATAAAGCTCCACCCTGCTCTTAGGCAAAGGAAGACGTGTCAGCGTGGTGGCTCCAGGCGGGCAGCTTTCCATGGGGGACACCCATCCAGGAAAGCAAGGTGCCCAGCCATGGTGGCCTGCGTCCAATATATATGAAGCATGGGGATGTGCTACTCCCCGTAGAGGCTATCCTTGGGCAAACCAGGGAAAATAAGACATCAGGTTTGTTGTACTAAAGCAAAACCTCAGGCAACTGCTTAGAAAATTTGAAAACAAAGTTCTGACAGGCATTGTCCCTCTCCAGCTTGTAGTCTTTATTCAGCTTGTCCCCATCTGCTCTGAGCCACCTCTTTCAGGCCACAGAATTAAATGTTGTTGTAACGGCGAGTAAATCCTCTTTGGTAAAAAGTATCAACTGCCTCTTCTAGTGCTGCTTATAAATGCCTTTACTCCAGAAGTTTCACTGACACCGCACGTGGGTTTGGGATTGTCAAAAAAATTCTTCCCTTCTTTCAGACATTGTAATTACAGTTAATTTATTTTTCAAGGGACCCCCCAACACCACATTAATTCGTAATTCAAACTCTGAGGTGTTCAGCAAGAGGTAGAGCTCAGCAGATGCACAGAAATGGATGGTGCCCTTCTTCTGCTGAGCATCAGCCTTATTTCTTCTGCTTGACTCCACTATGGCAGGCGATACCTGCTTCGGTTTGGTCAGAGGGGGACCTAGGGGAACACAAGCAAAGAGAAGTTTGTTCATGGCTCCTCTGAGTGCGCCCTTCACCTCCTTGTTCCTCAGGCTGTAGATGAAAGCGTTGAGCATGGGGGTCACCGTGGCGTAGAAGAGGGAGGCTGTTTGTGTCCAGCTCTGGGCTCCCCAGTTCAAGAAAGATGAGGAACTCCTAGAAAGAGTCCAGAGGAGAGCAACTCAGATGATAAAGGGACTGGAGCATCTCCCCTGTGAGGAAAGGCTGGGGGAGCTGGGCTTGTTCAGCCTGGAGACGAGAAGGCTGAGAGGGGATCTCATCAACATGTACAAATATCTTAAGGATGGATGTCACGAGGATGGAGCCAGACTCTTCCCAGTGGTGCCCAGTGCCAGGACAAGGGGCCATGGGCACAAACTGAGACAGAAGAGGTTTCAGTTGAATATGAGGAAAAACTTCCTTACTCTGAGGGTGATGGAGCCCTGGCCCAGGCTGCCCAGGGGGGCTGTGGAGTCTCCTTCCCTGGAGATATTCGACCCCTGCCTGGATGAAGTCCTGTGTAACATGCTCTAGGAGAACCTGCTTGAGCAGCGGGGTTGGACTGGGTGATCTCCCAAGGTCCCTTCCAACCCTTGCCAGTCTGGGATTCTGTGATTCTGCGTGTCTGGAAAAGGAATGGAAATACAAGAAAGCTGCAGAGCCATAGAAAAGGGTGACAGCCATGAGGTGGGAGGTGCAGGTGGAGAAGGCTTTGTGCCTGCCCTCCTAGGAGCGGATGCTCCAGATGGTGAGCAGGATGCAGGCATAGGAGACAATGGCCAAGACTGAGGCTGTTATGATGAAGCCAATGAACACGGCCATCACCATCTTGTTGAGCCAGGTGTCGGAGCACGAGAGCAGCAGGAGTGGTGGGATTTCACAGTAGAAATTATTGACGAGGTTTGGGCCGCAGAAGGAGAGCTGGAGGAGAGCGCTGGTTGTGCACAAGGGCATTCAGGCTCCCGACAGCGTAGGAGCCCACCACCAGCTGGACACAGACCCCGTGGGACATGGCAGCCAAGCAGTGCAGAGGCTCACAGCTGGCCACGTAGTGATCATACACCATGACGGTCAGAAGGATGGCTTCCGTGGTGCCAAATACCACAGAGAAGAAAAACTGTGTGATGCAGCCATTGAAATAAAGGCCATTTCTCTCTGCAAGGTGATCCAACAGGAGCTTCAGCGTGACGGATAAAGAATAGCAGATGTCCAGGAAAGAGAGGTGCCTGAGGAAGAAGTACAAGGGTACATGAAGCTGAGGGTTGGTCCTGATAAGGATGATCACTCCCAGGTTCCCCACCAGCGTGGTGATGTAGATGAGTAAGAAAATCACAAAGAGCAGTTCTGTGAAGCCCAAGAGGACAAACTCGGACACACTTGAGTTTCCCCCAGCCATCCTCCCGGCGCCAGCGCAGAGGAGACAAAGAATCGTAGGGAAGATGTGAAATAATTTCTCCCAGCTTTCAGGAACATGCAGTGCCTGAGGCTAATGCGGGGTTTGGTGTTTCCTCGGTGAATACACCCAGTTATTCGGAGAAAAAATATGACGGCTATGTCCAGAGGAGAGCAACAAAGCTGGGGAGGGGTCTGGAGCCCCAGGCTGCTGGGGAGTGGCTG
>NW_009259333.1:57514-60251 GCF_000687185.1 Egretta garzetta
ACAGCCGGGCAGAGGCGGTGCTGAGGGCCAGGGTTTGGGGGTGGGGTGGCAGTGCTAGGTCAACGGTTGGACTTGATGATCTTAAAGGACTTCTCCAACCCAAATGATTCTATGATTCTATGATTCAGTGGGCAGGTTGAAGGTCCAAAATAATATATTGACAAAATTATAGCCAATAGATCACGACATGGAAAAAAATCTTCAAGCTTAAATCTTAAAGCTCTGGCTGGCACCTGATGGAAAGAGTTGGTCTTGCCAAAGATCTTGCAAATGATGTCTTCTCATGAACATCCAAATTCTCTCCCATATGTGGGCATGTTTGGGAGGATATCTTTCCTTTTTTTTGGTTTTTTTTGGGGGGGTTGTTCTTAGATACAGAGAAGTAAATATGATCATATTGTGCCTTAATTCGCCCCATTAATTAGTGTTGCATTAAACAGGCAACAGGAGTGATTTGCTGACTCTGTAGCAATACGGTTGGGTCAATTAAAATGAGGCTAGCACGCCTGATGGCAATGTCATGTATGTGGAGCTTCAAGAGACAAACAGCCCCTTCTAATCTGGATTACGCTTCCACGCCATCTTCCTCGCGCCTCTTGGGTCTGCCAGTATGAGGAATTTTTACCCCCAAATTGAGTTAGGTTTCAGACATACTGGAGTATGCGGTTTTTCCTTCAGGAGGGACCTTAATAATGTCAGCACTACTTCACGGCAGGATTCCTGCTTCTGCAGGGGGAGGACACGCTGGTTAAGGGAGCCCTTCCCCATCCAGCAAAAAAATTGTCTTAAAACCTCTCAAAAATCTCACCCTCCCTCTGGTTAATGGTATCGTGAGGCTTCCTCAGAAGGAGACTTACTAGTCCTCGAGCTGAAGTTAAGACACAAGTCCCATCGATTCCGAAACAGGGAAGGTTCCCCTGTAGAAGCCTCCAATGTGGCAGATTTAAGCTTTACCCCACGCCCACGGGACAAATTACCAAACGATCCCTGGGCACCTGGGAAGGGAGGGAGCCTTCCCCAAAGAGCCCAGGGAAAACACAGGTTTGCCTCCAAGGTCTCAGAGATGGGATCCCCAGGGCACATCAGAAACGGTGCCCGCGGAGCCTGAGCAACTCAACTTGTGCACGCGGCTTTGTAAGGAGGGGTGGAACACAAGGCTGCGTGTTGTTGTGCAAGACTTGAATTTGAAAGGATTTTTCCTCCTCCACAAACATGGGAGAAGAAAAAAAAAAAAAAAAGATAACTCTAAGTAATGGGTTAATTAAGGAAATAATTGCTTTATATTTGCAAGGATCAGTTAGATTCATTTTCTTCTGTATTACGTATTTCCACAGAGCAGGCGGGGATATATTAAAGAAAAAGGGGATTGAAATGCAGATTCCAGGCCCTGTCCCTGGGAACATTCCAGGCCAGGTTGGACGGGGCTATGAGCAACCTGATCTGGTTCAAGGTGTCCCTGCTCCCTGCAGGGGATTTGGGCTGGGGGACCGCTAGGGGTCCCTTCCAACTCAAAGCAATCTATGATTCTATGATTCTCTGATTCTACCCGCTTGCCATTTTCTTTTTTCGCAATGACCTGTCTTTTTCCATTCATGCTTGACTACGATTTTGCACCGTCGCTTCCCAGGAGGTCGAGTTGCAGAGCAGGCGCAATGGGCAGCCTTGGCTGGGGTCAGCTCCCTGGCAGCCTGTCACCGAGGGTCACAGAATGACAGAATCCCAGCATGGCAGGGGTTGGCAGGGCCCTCAGGAGCTCACCCAGTGCCACCCCCCTGCCCAAGCAGGCTCACCCAGAGCAGGGGGCACAGGACAGCGGCCAGGCGGGGGTTGAAGATCTCCAGAGAAGGAGACTCCACAGCCCCCCTGGGCAGCCTGGGCCAGGGCTCGGCCACCCTCACAGTCAACAAGTTCTTCCTCCCGTTCACCTGGAACCTCTTCTGCTTCACTTTGTGCCCATGGCCCCTTGTCCTGGCGCTGGGCACCACTGGGAAGAGTCTGGCTCCGTCCTCGTGACCCCCACCCTTGAGATATTTGTAGGTGTTGATGAGATCCCCTCTCAGCCTTCTCTTCTCCAGGCTGAACAAGCCCAGCTCCCTCAGCCTTTCCTCCTAGGGGAGATGCTCCAGTCCCCCCATCATCCTTGTTGCCCTCCTCTAGACTCTCTCCAGGAGTTCCTTGTATTTCTTGAACTGGGGAGCCCAGAACTGGACCCAGTGCTCCAGGTGGGGTCTCCCCAGGGCAGAGTAGAGGGGGAGGAGAACCTCCCTTGCATCACCCATGCGCCTGTTGGGACAGTGAACTCAAGATGGAGGAAGCTCTCTTCTAGATGTTTGCAATCAGCTGCATGAATTTCAATCAATATTCTTTTTCCTTCTTCTTCCCCCCCCGCCCTCCACCCCCACCTGCTACCCATTTGCTGGGCCCACACCTTGATGTTCAATTTTACCCGGCATATTTTTCTTCCTCTATTCCTATTCGTGGTTTAAAAAACCAAGAGAGATGACTGCTTCTCATGTTATCCACCAGAGATGACCTTAAAATACATGTATTGCCCGTTTGAGAAATGAGTGTTTCTGTTTCTTCCCTTCTCACTTCCCTCTTTCCGCCAGCCTTGCTGGCCGTTTTCTAGCAGCGGCGGGATGACCGTTTCTTCAGGATGATTCCTCTTCCCTCACTGCCCTCCTTGCAGCGGTTTTTACTTCCCCATTCCTCAGGCTGTAAGTCAGAGG
Organism: Egretta garzetta; assembly: GCF_000687185.1. Lineage (NCBI taxonomy): Eukaryota > Metazoa > Chordata > Aves > Pelecaniformes > Ardeidae > Egretta > Egretta garzetta. Next base: position 60,244 of record NW_009259333.1, read on the forward strand.
TTCATGGC
>NW_009259333.1:60288-67891 GCF_000687185.1 Egretta garzetta
GGTGGGTGTCTCTGCTGCAAGGACACAGCGATGGCTCATCTTCAACTCAGTGGCCACCACAACCTCCATGTCCTTCTCTGCCAGGCTGCTCTCCAGCCTGTCCTGGTGCTTGGGGCAACTCTTCCCCACGGGCAGGACTCAGCATTTTCCCTTTTTGAAGTTTGTGTGATTCCTATCTGCCCATTTTTGGACCAAAAAAAAAGAAAAAGCTGCCTCTGAAAAGCCATTTTGCATCATGTGCTTCAAAATTGAAATGTCCCCAGGGTAGACATTTGGTGCTTGTGAAAGCAGGAAAGGAAACCAATAGCGTGACTTGTTCCTTGCAGAACAGAGCAGATGACTGCAGTCGGGATGACACGAAATTGCTTTAAATGGGTTCAGGAGATCCAGCTGCAACCACCTACACCCACCCAGGCAGGGGGAAGGAGGCCACTGCTGTCTCCCTTTGTGAACACCTCGCACATCAGATGGCCATCGCCTCGTCCTCATGGATTTCCTTCTTCGCCTGAGGTGGTATTTTTGTAACTGAGTGTAGACATCTCGAACGCACACGTTACATCCGCCGATGTCCCAACCAGCCACTCTCAATGCTGCCGCCAGTCTGTATAGTGTAATACCTCATCCGTCCCGTCTCAAACATCCACGTTTTCTCCCACACAGAAGCACCCCTTCCTCTGGGGCGTCTGCAGGTGCCGAACGCCAGCCCAGATTAGCCCTCCACCACATGTCTTGCTCAACCCAGCCTTCCCCTTTTCACTTTCCCTCTTGCTCAAGAAAGGTGGAAAATGCAAATTTCTCTTTCCCGGGTTCAAAATGTCTTTCTGAGCTGTGAATGGTGGTAAAGGCAGACACAGAGAGGAACTCACTGGTGTTTGGGTAGGGTCTCCTTGCTTCTTCCACTAGGACCTCAGGAGGGGTTTCTGCTCCAGGGCAGCAACTTTGCCTAAAATGAGCCACTATAATTATCTCCCAGTTCCCTTTTGAAAATGAGAGCTACCTTGACCATCGATTTCAAAGGGAGTAAGGCCAAACCAAGGCTCTCCCTTTCATTCCTGTGCTAAGGGAAACGGAAGACAGCTTGGTTTCCAGCGAGCCTGGAGAGAAAAGGGTTGTGCTCCAGGTTCCTCCCATGCACCTGGATGGCAGGCGATGAGAGGAGTCACCACCCCCGTGCAGGATTTACGTGTTTGTAAGCCAAAGTCTTCAACATCTTTTTAATTGAAGGGGAAAAAAAGTGCATTTCTCTGTTTCTGTGCCTTTTTTTACCTGCCAGCTAGAGGAGACCTCCAGAATGGGATTCATTCCACCCCCTTTTAGATTCAGGTCTTCTTAAGGCCCACATCTGAGGGTCTGCCATTACCTGTTTGTGAGCGAAGGTCTCGTTATAGCTAACGCGGCCCTGGCCAATGCGATCAGCAGAGCTTATCGATCTCTTTGGTTGATGAAAGGTGGGCATCTGCCTCGCGGGGCGCCACACCGGTGGACCTGACCACATCTTCCTTGGTCATAAAGGGAGTCCAGGAACCCAGACAACACACAGAGGTGACGCGGTGTTCTTCTGAAGGTAAGGAGGTGATAAGTCCTTCCCCTGAAGACATCTGAAGTGATTCCCTACTCCAATCACTACATATCTAATCAAGGGGCGGTGGCTCCTAACCCTGTGATAGCAGTATTTGCCCAGCGCTCTGTTTAAAACAGAATTAACCAGAATTAAGGCGGCTCCGCCTGGAAGCACAAGCCTAGCTGGCTCCGGCCAAACTTTGAGATGCAGCACACGCTTTCTGCAGGGGAGCCAGAGGAGAATGTCAGACACAAGACCCCAAACGCATAACAACTACGGTGTTAAACCACCACTTGATTGCTTTATTTCTGCTTTCTTAAGTAAAATGAATTCCAGTTGGAAACTCATTTGCATCTAGGGCATTTAACCTGGCACCTGAGCTAAAACACCCTTGCGAGGATGCAGCTGTAGCAGCTCCTGCCCCGTCAAAGGAGACGAGCTCCAAAATCAGCGGCTAATCAGCGTGAATGCAAAATGCGAGGCGAGACACCAGCCACGTCATTGCCCGTTCATCGGGACCCAGCAGGAGTGGGGGTGGCAATGCCAGAGGCTCCTCTCCTCACCATAACTCTGCTCCTGGCGCCACCCGGGGTGTTTCCCACCGCTCTCATAGTCAGACGTCAACCCGACAGAAGTCAGCGAGGGCCACGAGACGCCGCTGACCTCCAGTTTCCCCAAACGCAGCCAGCGTCGCTTGCACAACGAGCAAAACTGCTTTCGGTTTGGCGAGCGGCAGCTCCGGCACGGAGCCATGGCAATATCGTTGTGTTTTTATACATTGCCAATCACGGCTGTAGGTCACCGCAGCAAGAAGAGATGCTCTGGGGCTGTAAATAAAACATTAAAAATAATCTTGAGCCTTTTATTTAATGAAAAAGGTGGCAATCTTCCCCGCACCTAAATTAAGCAGCATCTGAAGGGTGACAGTTGTGGAGGAACAGAATCACAGAATGCTTTGGGTGGGAAGGGACCCCCAGAGGTCACCCAGCCCAACCCCCCTGCAGGGAGCAGGGACACCTTGAACCACATCAGGTTGCTCACAGCCCTGGCCAACCTGGCCTGGAATGTTCCCAGGGATGGGGCCTCCACCCCCTCTCAGTGTCTCATCTCCCTCATCATAAAGAATTTATTCCTTATGTCCAACCAAAACCTACCCTCTTGCAGTTTAAAACCATTCCCCCCTGTCCTGTCACTATAGACCTTGGTAAAAAATCTGTCCTCATCTTTCTTACAACCTCCCCTTACATATTGCAAGGCCACAATCAGGTCTGCCCGCAGCCTTCTCTTCTCCAGGCTGAGCACCCCCAACTCTCCCAGCCTGGCCTCAGAGCAGAGGGGCTCCAGCCCTCAGAGCATTTTAGTAGCCCTCCTCTGGCCCCGCTCCAACAGGTCCCTGTCCTCCTTGTGCTGAGGGCTCCAGAGCTGGACGCAGAGCTCCAGGGGAGGTCTCCCCAGAGCAGAGCAGAGGGGCAGAATCCCCTCCCTCGACCTGCTGGCCAAGCATGGGAGAAGAGCAGGAATCACCCACAGAGGTCCCAGTTCAGGCGCAGGTCCGGAGGAACACATTGGGAGAGATGCGGGATGAAGAAGACGGGTGAACCTCACTCGCTAGGACCATGCCCCAGCAAGTTCTCCGTGCGCTTCGCCTCGCAGACAAGGATAAACCTGAGTCTTGCTGTCGTGAATTTGCCGCACGGGAAATTCCGGTTAGAAACAGAAGGGAGGAGGAAAAAAACCCTCTATAAGGGTGGTCAAACACTGAAACGGGGCTGGGAAGGGCTTTTTTTTTTTTTTTCTCCTTTTTTTCACGTACACAACCCCCGTGTGCCACCCAGCAGCTCTCGCCGCAGGAAGGCGGCAGGAGAGAGATGGGGGCAGGCAGTGGCATCGGTCCAGGCTGGCGTGGGCTGCAAAACACCGGGTCTGAAGGAGAAGGCTGCTGAGCAACCACCGCTCCTGTGGTCTGTTCTGGTGGGGGAGCTGCGGAGATGGTGGCTTTTATTGCCGTCAAGAGGGAGACGGAAAACAAAGGCGAAGAGCAGTGGGAAGGGGCTGCTTGATAGGACTTGCCTGTGGGGAGCTTCATCCCTACCGCATCTCAAAATGCTTCCAAAGTGCCTTTATTCACAGCAGAGGTCACCCAAATACCCGAATTTTACTTAAATTTTTAGCTGTGTGGTGCTGTTAATCATTTCATGATGTTTGAATGTGAAAAAGAAAGAATATTTCCTGCGTAGCGTGCCAGTCACTGGCTGTCACCTCTAATGGCCTTGCTAAGCTAAAGGTGTTTGCATCCTGAGGCTGGTTATCATGGTCCTTAACGGCTTTACAACGCTGCCTCAAAATGGAATTTCGGGTAGTGGAATAGTAGAATTCACCCCCTGTTTACTCTGATTTGCTAAGCAAAGGGGGGAGCAACACACGACAGAGCACGTGATTTGAGTCCGACCCATGGCAGAAATCTTTGCTGTGTTCTTCTGGTTTAATTGAGCCTGAAACATAGGCTTGAATAAACGGGAGAGGGCAGAACTTTAAACGAGGAGTAGTGCATGTTTGTAGGTCTCTGTGCCTTCGTTAGGTTGAATTAACTATTAAATATCATTACCGATGTCTGGAGAGCTGAGTGAAATTATTAGGATCCTGAACCAGCTGAAGGTATTGAAGCAGCCAGCAGACCCCCAAAATGCAATCAATCTGAGGGATTTAGTCAAAGAACTGAGAACATCACCCACATCTCCGCTCTATCAGGCCACGAATTGACAACGTTCGAGATCAATTTATTTTCGTGAGCCTCCTGAAAGCCTTCTTCACCTCCTTATTCCTCAGGCTGTAGACCAGGGGGTTCAGCATGGGAGTCACCACAGTGTAGAGCACCACAGCCCATTTATCTCCTTCTCATGAGCTGTCCGAGCTGGGTTTTAAGCACCTAAAAAGCAATTTCCCATAGAAGATGCTCCCAGTGGTGAGGTGGGAGGTGCAGGTGGAGAAGGCTTTGCGCTTGCTCTTGGCTGAAGCGATACTCAGGATGGCGGATATGATGGCCACGTAGGAGACCAGGACAACCAGGCTGCTGGACCCACCAAATAAAGATGCTGAAGTTCTTAGGATAACGAGGCTGAGGGTGGTGTCAGAGGTTGAGAGCGATATCAGAGGGGAAATGTCGCAGAAGAACAGGTCGATGACGCTGGAGCCACAGAAGGATAAATTGGACATGCCAATAGCCTGCCCTACGCCGTTTGTCAACCCCACAAGATATGACCCAATCATCAGCTGGAAACAGCATTTGGGGGACATGACCAGGGGATAGAGCAGAGGATGGCAAACGGCCACTTAATGGTCATATGCCATTGTAGTCAGCAGGAAGCATTCGGTCATCCCAAAAAGAACAAAAATGAACACCTGCACCATGCACCCAGCGTAAGCAACACCCTTCTCCGACATAAAGCCAACCAACATCTTGGGGGTGATGACGGTGGTGGAACAGAGGTCTGCAAATGCCAGATTACCCAAGAAATAGTACATGAGGGAGTGGAGATGAGGGCTGGCCCTGATCAACATGATCATCCCTAGGTTCCCCAGGATGGTGACAAGATAGGTGAGCAGAACATCAGAAAGAGGGTCACCTGAGTCACCGGCTCCTCCATGAACCCCATTAAGATGAACTCAGTTGCTTGGGTGCAGTTGCTTTTGGCCATTGGTTGGACACGTGCTTTCTGCGTGAGCTCCTTGCAGGAAGTTCCTTCTACAACAGGCAGGTATCTCCCAGGTGGAAAACTCTTTCTCCAGTGGGACCTGCTCGGAGACAATCATACAAGATCTAAAGGAAGAGTTTAGGCCGAGATCAATTAGACATGGCTTGCCAAAAGTCATCTCACAGCATGGGTAAAACAAACAGGGTGCTGCAAAAGCAAAGCTCCGTTCCAGCTGGAAGACCCCACGGCAGCGCATGGTCCTCCAGCTCCCTTCTGAATGTTCAGCAACGACCTTCGTGAGAAGCTGTAGGGAGGTTACGCACCCGGGTAGCTTTACCTCGGTGCTGTAGTTCACCCCCTTCGTTAGCGTTCAGCCTGGGACTCCGAGATCATCCAGCTCAACCCAAAACACAGAGAAATGCGACGTTGATGGTGCAGAGTTGACTATTCATCCTCTGGTTGGCATTTGCCAACCACCTGCTTCCTCCCTCTTTGCTGGGACGTCGTCCTAATGGTGAAACCTTACATGGGGGTTTCTATTGGTTTCCCCTCCCTCCCGAGACACTGGTTTAGCTATAAAAACTCTTCCCAGGTCTTCAGCCTGTTCCTAGAGCCTGCAAATGGAAACGAGCAACCCCTGAAGCTGAGCAATCTCTCCTTGAAAATATTAGGGAGAAAAAAAATCATCTTCTGGACCTGCCTCATCTCAGCAGCAGTAAGCTCCCCAACTGCTCTTTACAGGAAAGCTTCTGGCCCTCATCCAGGAGCCCGCTGTAGTCAGTGGGTGAGGAAGCCTCCTGAGCATGTTCTCCAGACCTCCCTTCTCAGCAGTCGTGTGGTGGGGACGCAGGGCGGCCAGCTCCCTGCTTTTGGTGGAAAGTCCAGAGTATCATGAAGAACAGAAGCCCAGGACCCTGCAGGTAGGACATGAGATGAAGATAGGAGCCGTTTCTTTTTTGCAAGAGAAAACTATGGGAGATGGGTGCCTCGGCACATGCTGTCCTTGCTCGTGAGCCTGGTACTGGAGCTCCAGCTTGGGTTGAAGGACGATGACCCTCACTTACATCTCAGCGCTCTCTCTGCTTCCCTCCTGATGCTCTTGGAGATGGATGTGAAGACACGTGTGCCTGAAGCTCTGCGGGGGAGCTTGAAAATAAACCGCCGTCAGCAAATGCCCTTGGTATTTCACATAAATTGGGGGGTTGGGGATTAAGGAGCTCTTTGAGCCCCAGGACAGTGCCAAAGCCCAAAGCAGGTCATTATCTTTTGTCTGCACTTCTTAGTTTGGAGAAGAAGTGTACCCAGGGGAGATGACCTCAGCTTGAGTGAACAGCAGGGCTTTGGGCTCTCTTCAGAGCAAACCACAGAAGAACGCCCATTTTCACGTCCACCTTTTGAACAGTTCCGAGACAGTAGCAGCTCCACAAGTGACACTTTTGATGTTACCATGCCAGGGAGCTGAGGGAGACATCACTGATGGGGCAAAGTCACATAGGGGCTGAGCCAGGGCTGTTATCAGGGTCCATTAGGCACCATGGACGATGAACCACCTTTCTATTCATCTTAAATTCCTTTGCAAATCACAGCTCACAAGTTTGGCTGCAAGGAGCCGACAGAAGGTCACGGGGACTTTAAAGTTGAGGTAGACGCCATCCACCACTCTCCTGTTCATCCACACAACTATCATCTCATCACCCAAGGCACTTGGGTTGGTCAAGCATGACTTGCTCTTGGTAGACCCATGCTGGGCATTCATGGCCACCCTCCTGTCCTTCCTCTGCCTGAAATCTGGGGGGATTTGCTTCTTAATCTTGCTGGGGACTGAGGCAGCCAGTGGTCCTTGTGCCCTCTGTCTTGGTGATGACATTTACCTTCTTCCACCCACCAGGCTGGAAACGCATCAGCCAAAAGGGCAAACGAGAGCCGGAGTGAGAGGTGCCCAAAACTGGAAGGAAGGCGATGGGAAGGACCAGACAAAGAGGGTGAAGCAGGACTGAAAGGGGCGGTGAGTGGGGAGAAGGACCCTTCTGAAGGGACAAAGGGAAGTGCTAGGGCTGGCTCTGTCTCTGCTGGCTCTGATGGGGGTTCCCAAGGCCAACAAGAGATGTGGAGAACCTCTTTTGACAGCCTTTTCACAGCCAACAAAGGTGAGTGCCAAGGGCACTACCATGGGATAAGCTCAGACAACATATTTCGCAGAGTGGGAATTATCTTAGACACAGAAAGGCCCTGCCCCCTAGAGAGCCGCACGTGAGGCAGCGGGCTGAACCCTCCCAGAGCCACATCCAAAAGGAACGTGAATGTTCCGCAGATTCGAGTGCGCCCTCAGCAAGTTTGCGGATGACACCAA
>NW_009259333.1:68697-69480 GCF_000687185.1 Egretta garzetta
CCCCCCGCGCGGGGCGGGGGGAAGCCATATGGAGCGGGGTCAGGTTCGACATCGCCTTGGATGCCCAGATTTGGTGTTTTACAGTGGGAACCAGAGGCTGTCCTTCCGTGCCGGTGCCACCTCTGGGAGCAAACCCCCACTCTCTGGGCAGCACTTAGAAGCCTTCCAGGGTGGCATCCTTGCCTTTCCTTTTTTCTCCAGCAGAAAAATCAGCTGTGGAGCACGGTGCGATGCTGCGGATGAGCCCTGGCAGGTTCAGTCCTGCCTGGGGCTGAGCCCCCTCCATTCTCCTCCCCGCTGTCACCGCCGCCTCTCACACCTCCTCATCTCCCCGCTCAATACCGGCCCCGCGGCCGCGGCCCCGCTGACAGCCGGGAGATGGATGGGGCCGAGCTGGCGCCACGGGGCATGGGACATGCGCGGGGATGCGATGGATGCGGGGGGCTTGGGGAAGGGGCTGCTCCCTGCTGTGCATCCCAGTCCCAAAGCTTCCCACGCAGCCCCCCCCTTGGCCACCTTGCAGCATACGGGGGCCAGAGAGTTTCCTCGGTGGGAAGGGATTTAAGCGCTGACCCTAAAGCAGAAGCCAAGGCTGAGTCCCAGTTTGGAGAAAACAGCCGGCTCTGGGCAAAGCAGGGAAGGATTTCAGCCCTTGCCCAGTGCCACCACCGCTGGGGACAGAAAGCCATCAGCATCCCCGGGGTGATGTCCCCTCCAGACCCGTCCCCAGAGCCCCAGCACCCTGCAGCGTTCAATGAGATGGTGTCTGTGGCTCCACTGCCA
>NW_009259333.1:69743-69975 GCF_000687185.1 Egretta garzetta
TCGGAGCAGCCCCCATCTCCCCCCCCACACTCAGATGTGTGACATAGAGGGGACAAGGACACCCCACCAGAGCTGTCCCGCCCAGCCCAGGGTACCCCAAGATCCATCTGGGCACCAGTGGTGGTCCCAGGGCCACCGCTCGCCTCCTGTCCATCATCATCGCGTCAAGGTGCGAAGGCAGGTCAGGGAAGGGGGCCGTGCTCCAGCCCCTGAGGACCACAGGGGCTCCTGC
>NW_009259333.1:76918-77726 GCF_000687185.1 Egretta garzetta
GGGACCCCATCCCCACTGCACCAGCCCCCGTGGGGCTCCCCACTGCTCCCCAGCAAAAAGAAGGGGCCCCAGGTGGGTGCCCCCCATCTCGGCGGGGTGCTACCTGCCCCCGGTAGAGCGGTCGGTTCTCAGCGTTGGAAGTGAAGAGGAACATGTCGATGAAGTGGATGAGGATGCTGGGGGCCACCAGGGAGTCGGCGGCGCTGAATCTGACCCACTTGTAGAAGATGAGGAAGACGAGGTAGCCGAAGAGTGCCAGGAGGAAAATCATCTCGGGCAGGAGCTCCAGCACCAGCCGGTGCCGCTGCTGGAAGTGCCTGGGCAGGGGGACATTAACCACCCTCAGCCTGGCATGGTGCACCCTCCCAGGTCCTGGGCTCCCACCCAGATGTGGGGTACGGGACCCCACTCGCCCACCCCAGCCGGGTAAGTCCAGCCCCGGTCCCCTTAGCATGACCATGGATGGCCAGAGCCCATGGGTGCAGCCATGGGGACTCACACGTGGTTGAAGATGCCCAGCAGGACACCGAAGCCCATGTGCACGATGCCCAGCACCACCGACATCTTCATCTTGAAGGAGTTGAGGAAGTTGAGGTGGTTGGTGGCCAAGCTCCAGATCTGTCGTGGGCAAGGTGGGTGAGACTCTGGGCCAACCCACCGAGAGTCCCATCCTGTCCTCTCCCCCACGGGACACTCACTGGGTCGATCCCGAAAGGATAGGGCCCTCGGAAGACGCCGGTGATGTTGGGGTCCAGGGTGAGGGATGGGTGGGTGGCGAGGTAGGCAGGGCTGTGGGCAGAGCAAGGGG
>NW_009259334.1:0-273 GCF_000687185.1 Egretta garzetta
CCTGCCTCCAAAATGGGGAAGTTTTGCCCCTTTCTCGCCGGTTTTTCCCCAGATCTTTTTCACCCTTTTCCCTCTTCGTTTTTCTACGCTTTGGCCTTTTTCTCCTAGCTTGGTGCAAAGCTGGGGGGTGTTTTGCTCTTTCTGGGCAATTTCACCCCAAATCGGGGGGTATTTTACCTTTGCAGGGAGCCCGCACCCTTGCCAGGCACCCAAGAGCCTTTATGGGGCACCCAAGCCCCCTTCCATGGAGCCCACACCCCGGCTTTGCCCTTT
>NW_009259334.1:720-2340 GCF_000687185.1 Egretta garzetta
GCTTTGGCCTTTTTCTCCCAGTTTGGTGCAAAGCTGGGGGTGTTTTGCCCTTTCCTGGTAATTTCACCCCAAATCTGGGGGTATTTTACATTTGCAGGGAGCCCGCACCCTTGCCAGGCACCCAACAGCCTTTATGGGGCACCCAAGCCCCCTTACACAAAGCCCACACCCTGATTTTGTCCTTTCAGGCCAGTTGTGCCCCAAACCAGAGCTAGATTTGCCTCTTTGGACCAGTTTTGCCCCAAAGAAGTGCTGGTTTTGCCCTTTCAGACTGGTTTTGCCTCAAAGCGGGGCCGGCTTTGCCCTTTTGATCCGGTTTTACCCCGAATCTGGGTCTGTTTTGGAGATTCTGGGGGCATTTTGGGGTGGGGGAGGGAGGAGCTGAGGCTGTGGGCGCTGGGGCGTGCGGCCCCACGAGAAGGGGGCTGCGCCGGGGGGATTTTGTGCTGCCCTCTCTCACCGTGGGTGGTTGTGGTTTTGATTGTGTTGTTTCGAGTCACGGTGTTTCAGGCGGTGCCAAAAACGTTGCCGGGGGCTCAGCTCCGCTCCCGCCAGCGGCTGCGGCCCCCGCTTGTGCCCTCTCCCCCTGCTTGGCCTCTGCCGCACTCAACACTGGGAATTTTGGGCCCTTTCAGGCCCTTTCTGCCCCAAATCAGGGCAGGGGTCTCTTTTTACAACCACTTCTGCTCTAAACCTGGGCAGGTTTTGCCCTATTTTGGTCAATTTTGGCCTAATCTGGGCATGGTTTTATCTCTTACATCCATTCTCGACCCAAATCTGTCTATGCTTTGGTTTTGGGGGCCCATTTCTTCCCAAAGTTGCGACATTTATCCCCAAAGCTCTGCTGGCTTTTCCCCTTTGGGCTGGCTTTCCCCCAGAGCTTGCCCCACTTTGCCCTTTTAGGCCCGGGTTTGCCTTTTTTTCCTCAAAGCTGGGCTGGCTTTCTCTGTTTTGGCCAGTTTTTCCCCAGAGTTGGGCCAGCTTTGCCCTTTATGGACTGTTTTGCCCCAAAGCGGGACCGCCTTTGCCCTTTTGGTCCCTGCTCGACCCAAATCGGGGCTGGCTTTACCCTTTAGGCGCAGTTGGGCAAAAACTATGGGAACCCCTTTCCTTTTCTGGCTGTCCCTGCCCCACGGAGGGGATGGGTTTGGGTTTGTGCCCAGTTTGACCTGAAATCGGGGTCTGTTTTCCTCCCAGACGGCTGTTCCAGCACACCCGGCACTTTCTCTCTGCCCGGCGCCATTTTTCCGTAGGTGTGAGGATGTTTTGGCTTCTTCCTCCCAGCGTGGCCAGAAATAGGAGAAGGTTTTGCCCCCCCAAAGCCTTTTGTGTGAGAACTGGGAGGGTGGTTTTCCTTTTAGGGGCATTTTTCCTCTCAAAATGGGGAGGCTTTGGCCTTTGATGGCCATTTTTAACCAGATTAGGAGGGAGAGTTTGCAATTTCTGCCCAGTTTTGCAGCCATTCTGGGGTTATTTTTTGCGGTTTTGAGGGGTCTTTTGGGGTGGGGGAGGGAGGAGCTGAGGCTGTGGGCGCTGGGGCGTGTGGCCCCGCAGAGGAGGGGGCTGCACCGGGGGGGATTTTGTGCTGCCCTCTCTCACCGTGGGGGCTTATAGTTGGGG
>NW_009259334.1:5088-9021 GCF_000687185.1 Egretta garzetta
CACATCCCCTGCCTCCAAAATGGGGAAGTTTGCCCCTTTACGGCTGGTTTTGCCACAAATCTTTTGTTCTCTTTAGTTTTGCACCTTTTTTCCCATCAGTTTTTCTATGCTTTGGCCTTTTTCTCCCAGTTTGGTGCAAAGCTGGAGGTGTTTTGCCCTTTCCTGGTAATTTCACCCCAAATCTGGGGGTATTTTACATTTGCAGGGAGCCCGCACCCTTGCCAGGCACCCAACAGCCTTTATGGGGCACCCAAGCCCCCTTACACAAAGCCCACACCCTGATTTTGTCCTTTCAGGCCAGTTGTGCCCCAAACCAGAGCTAGATTTGCCTCTTTGGACCAGTTTTGCCCCAAAGAAGTGCTGGTTTTGCCCTTTCAGACTGGTTTTGCCTCAAAGCGGGGCCGGCTTTGCCCTTTTGATCCGGTTTTACCCCGAATCTGGGTCTGTTTTGGAGATTCTGGGGGCATTTTGGGGTGGGGGAGGGAGGAGCTGAGGCTGTGGGCGCTGGGGCGTGCGGCCCCACGAGAAGGGGGCTGCGCCGGGGGGATTTTGTGCTGCCCTCTCTCACCGTGGGTGGTTGTGGTTTTGATTGTGTTGTTTCGAGTCACGGTGTTTCAGGCGGTGCCAAAAACGTTGCCGGGGGCTCAGCTCCGCTCCCGCCAGCGCCCGCGCCCTTCCCACCAGCGGCTGCGCCCGGGGGGGCCTTTCCCAGGGGACCAGCCCCCGCTTGTGCCCTCTTCCCCTGCCTGGCCTCTGCCGCACTCAACACTGGGAATTTTGGGCCCTTTCAGGCCCTTTCTGCCCCAAATCAGGGCAGGGGTTTCTTTTTACAACCACTTCTGCTCTAAACCTGGGCAGGTTTTGCCCTATTTTGGTCAATTTTGGCCTAATCTGGGCATGGTTTTATCTCTTACATCCATTCTCGACCCAAATCTGTCTATGCTTTGGTTTTGGGGGCCCATTTCTTCCCAAAGTTGCGACATTTATCCCCAAAGCTCTGCTGGCTTTTCCCCTTTGGGCTGGCTTTCCCCCAGAGCTTGCCCCACTTTGCCCTTTTAGGCCCGGGTTTGCCTTTTTTTCCTCAAAGCTGGGCTGGCTTTCTCTGTTTTGGCCAGTTTTTCCCCAGAGTTGGGCCAGCTTTGCCCTTTATGGACTGTTTTGCCCCAAAGCGGGACCGCCTTTGCCCTTTTGGTCCCTGCTCGACCCAAATCGGGGCTGGCTTTACCCTTTAGGCGCAGTTGGGCAAAAACTATGGGAACCCCTTTCCTTTTCTGGCTGTCCCTGCCCCACGGAGGGGATGGGTTTGGGTTTGTGCCCAGTTTGACCTGAAATCGGGGGCTGTTTTCCTCCCAGCCGGCTGTTCCAGCGCACCCGGCACTTTCTCTCTGCCCGGCGCCATTTTTCCGTAGGTGTGAGGATGTTTTGGCTTCTTCCTCCCAGCGTGGCCAGAAATAGGGGAAGGTTTTGCCCCCCCAAAGCCTTTTGTGTGAGAACTGGGAGGGTGGTTTTCCTTTTAGCGGCATTTTTCCCCCCAAAATGGGGAGGCTTTGGCCCTTGGTGGCCATTTTTAATCAGAGTATGTGGACAATTTTGCGATTTCTGCCCAGCTTTGAAGCCATTCTGGGGTTATTTCTCCCCTTTTGGGGGGCATTTGTGGGGGAGGAGGGAGGAGCTGAGGCTGTGGGCGCTGGGGCGTGCGGCCCCGCAGAGGAGGGGGCTGCACCGGGGGGGATTTTGTGCTGCCCTCTCTCACCGTGGGTGGTGGTGCTTGGGAGACTGCTCTCACGGTGTTGGAGGCAGTGCCAAAAACGGTGCTGGGGGCTCAGCTCCGCTCCCACCAGCGGCTGTGCCCGGGGGGGCCTTTCCCAGGGGACCAGCCCCCGCTTGTGCCCTCTCCCCCTGCCTGGCCTCTGCCGCACTCAACATGGGGAAGTTTGGGCCCTTTTGGGCCCTTTCTGCCCCAAATTGGGGCAGGGGTTCCTTTTTGCAAGCATTGCTGCTCTAAATTGGGGCATATTCCACCTTATTTTGTCCATTTTGTCCCCGTCTGGGCATGTTTTTTTTCTCTTTACACCCATTCTTGACCCAAATCTGTTAACTCTTTGTCTTTGTGGGCCCATTTTTTCCCAAATTTACAACATTTCTCCCCACATCTGGGCCTCCTTTCTCTTTTAGGGCAGGTTTTGCCCTTTTGGGACCGTTCCCCCCAGAGCAGGGTCCCCTTTGCCCTTTTAGGCTGGCTTTGCCCTTTAAAACCACTTTTTGCCTCAAAGCTGATCTGGCTCTGTCTCTCTGAGCCATTTTTGCCCCAAGTCTGGGCTGACTTTCCCCTTTAGGGCCAGTTTTGCCCCAAATCGGGGCCAGCTTTGCCCTTTTGGGACGGTTTTCCCCCAAAGTTCAGCCCGCTTTGCTCTTTTGGGATGTTTTTCCCCCAAAGCTAAGCCTGCTTTCCCTTTCAGGCCTGTTTTGCCCCAAAGAAGGGCCAGCTTTCCCCGTTAGGGCCATGCTCGACCCAAATCTGGGCTGGCTTTGGCCTTTTAGGCGCAGCTTTGGCCTTTTAGGCGCAGCTTTGCCTTTTACGGCCATTTTTTGCCCCAAAGTGCAGCCAGCTTTGTCCTTTTGGGCCAGTTCTGCCCCAAAGCAAGGCTGGCTTTACCCTTTTGGGCTGGTTTTACGTGAAAGCAGGGCTGGCTTTGCCCTTTCTGGCTGGTTTTGCCTCAAAGTGGGGCCTGTTTTGGCCTCGATGGCCAAAATCCATGGATGTTTTCCCCCAAACCTGAGGAGGTTTTGCATTCTTTGTGCCCTTTTGCAACAAATCTAAGGATGGTTTTGCCTTATTTGCCACCAAGCGGAGTCCGGTTTATCCTTTCAGGCCAGTTTTTCTGGATGGTTTTTCTCCAAGCCTTGACCGTCTTTTCCCTTTCAGGACGGTTTTGCCCCAAATCAGGGGATATGTTTCTTTTTCTGTCACTTTTTGCGCCATGATGGGGATATTTGGCCACTTGTGCCCCATTCTGCCTGACACAGGGGGAGGTTTTGCCCTTTCTGAGCTCTTTTGCCCCAAAGCTAAGGAGGGTTTTGCCTTCCAGGTATTCTTGCCCCAAGCCTGGGGGCGTTTTGGCCCTCGATGGCCCAAACCTGGGGCTGTTTTGCCCCAAACATGGTGATGTTTTTGAGTTTCTGCCAAGTTTCGAAGCCATTCTGGGGTTATTTTTCCCCTCTTGGGGGCATTTTAGGGTAGGGAGGGAGGAGCTGGGCCTGCGGTGACGTGGGCATGGGCTGTGCTGGGGGGGATTTTGTGCTGCCCTCTCTCACCGTGGGTGCTGGTGCTGGTGGTAATATTGCTCCTCACAGTGTTGGAGGCGGTGCCAAAAACGTTGCCGGGGGCTCAGCTCCGCTCCCGCCAGCGGCTGGGGCCCGGGGGGGCCTTTCCCGGGGGACCGCCCGGGGGACCAGCCCCCGCTTGTGCCCTCTTCCCCTGCCTCCAAAATGGGGAAGTTTTGCCCCTTTATGGCCCTTTCTGCCTTAAATCTTTTGTTCTCTTTATTTTTTCACCTTTTTTCCCCTCCATGTTTCTACACTTTGGCCTTTTTCTCCCCATTTGGTGCAAAGCTGGGGGTGTTTTGCCCTTTCTGGGTGCTTTCACCCCAAATTGGGGGGTATTTCACATTTGCAGGGAGCCCGCAGCCTTGCCAGGCACCCAAGAGCCTTAATGGGGCACCCAAGCCCCCTTGCCCGCAGTCCAGACCTTTTCTACAGCACCCAAGGACCCTTGCATGGAGCCTGGACCCCCCTTTCCCCTTCCAGGCCATTTTGGCCCTAAAGCGGAGCTGGCTTTGCCCTTTTAGGGCCAGTTTTGCCCCAAATCTGGGTCTGTTTTAGAATCATGGAATCATCATGGAATCCCAGGTTGGAAGGGACCTCAAAGATCAT
>NW_009259335.1:0-2868 GCF_000687185.1 Egretta garzetta
CCCCCCCCCCCCCCCCCAGGGCATCCCGGGGCCGCTGGCATGGGATCCGCTGGGTCCCAGCCCCACGTGGGATCTCCTGCGTCCCTCCTCCGCCTGGGATCCACTGGGTCCCAGCCCCACGTGGGATCTCCTGCGTCCCTCCTCCGCATGGGATCTGCTGGGTCCCTCCTCCACCTGGGATCCACTGGGTCCCAGCCCCACATGGGATCTCCTGCATCCCTCCTCCGCATGGGATCTGCTGGGTCCCAGCCCCACAAGGGATCTCCTAGGTCCCTCCTCCGCATGGGATCCGCTGGGTCCCAGCCCCACAGGGGATCTCCTGCATCCCTCCTCCGCATGGGATCCGCTGGGTCCCCGCCCCACGGGGGATCTGCTGGAGTCTGACACTGCCCTGGTACTCGTAAGGGATCTATAGGGCTCGTATAGGCTCCCGCGGTGCCCCCTGTACTCATGGGGGATCCAGTGGATCCCAGCGCCACGGGAGATCCACGTGCTCATAAGGGATTCTCATGGGGTCCTGCTGGCTGGGTCCCCGCCCCACGGGGGATCTGCTGGAGTCTGACACTGCCCTGGTACTCGTAAGGGATCTATAGGGCTCGTATAGGCTCCCGCGGTGCCCCCTGTACTCATGGGGGATCCAGTGGATCCCAGCGCCACGGGAGATCCACGTGCTCATAAGGGATTCTCATGGGGTCCTGCTGTACCCTGCCTCGGGGATCCCAGGGACTGCTGGCATGGGATCCACTGGGTCCCAGCCCCATGTGGGATCTACTGGGTCCCTGTGGGATCCCTGGAGGCCCATGCTGTCCTAGTAGTTGTAAGGGATCTATAGGGCTCTTACAGGTTCCCGCAGTGCCCCCTGTACTCGCGGGGGATCCACTGGATCCCAGCACCACGTGGGATCCACATGCTCACGGGGGATTCATGAGGTCCTGCTGTACACACACGGGGTGCTGGAGACTGCTGGCATGGGATCCACTAGGTTCCGGCCCCACGTGGGACCTCCTGGAGTCTGACACTGTCCTGGTACTCCTAAGGGACCTATAGGGCTCATATAGGCTCACGTGGTGGCCCCTGTACTCACAGGGGATCCACTGGATCCCAGCACCACAGGAGATCCATGTGCTCATAAGGGATTCTCATGGGGTCCTGCTGTACCCCTGCCTTGGGGCTGCTGGCATGGGATCCACTGGGTCCCAGCCCCACATGGGATCCACTGGGTTCATGTGGGATCCCTGGAGGCCCACGCTATCCTGGTACTGGTAAGGGATCTATAGGGCTCCTGGGGTGCCCTCTGTACTCATGGGGGATCCACTGGATCCCAGCACCACGTGGGATCCATGTGCTCATAAGGGATTCTCATGGGGTCCTGCTGTACCACACCACCACCCCCCCCAGGGGATTCTGGAGGCTGCTAGCATGGGATCCACTGGGTCCCGGCCCTGCATGGATCTGCTGGGTTCACATGGGATCCCTGGAGTCCAATACTGTCCTGGTATTTGCAAGGGATCTATAGGGCTCTTAGAGGCTCCCACAGTACCCCCTGTACTTATGAGGGATCCACTGGGTCCCAATACCACAGGGGATCCGACAGGGCTCACGCAGGATCCCTGGAGTCCCACGATCTCCCGCTCCTGATGAGGGATCTATAGGGGACTGCTAGAGGCCCACAGCGCTCCCTCTCCTGACAAGGGAGCCACTGGATCCCACGGTGTCCACCCTGTGCTCGCAAGGGATCAGTGGGATCCATATGGCTCACAGGGGATCCCCAGAGTCCCACCGTGGCCGCTGCACTCACGTAGGATCCACTGGGCCCACATGGGATCCCTGGAGCCCCACACCATCCTTGTGCTCATGAGGTCCCTGTGGCCCACGTGGGATCCACAGGGTCCCACCCACGTCCCTGCATAGGATCTACCAGGTCCCACTGTGCCCTCACGGGATCTCCGCGGCTGACATTGGACCCACTGGGTCCCAGGGACATATGGGATCCACGGGGCTCACAGGGAACCCCTGGAGTCCCACAATGTCTCCTATACTCACATGGGATCCCCAGGGCTCATAAAGGATCCCCTAGAGTCCGACAGCACCCCCTGTATTCCTATGGGATCCAATGGATCCCAGTGTTACATGGTATCTATAGCAACTTTGAGTCCCACAGTGCCCCCCCTATACTGACTGGGGAGCCACTGGATCCCAGTCTCCCCTATGCTCACGTGGGCTCCATATGGCTCACATGGGATCCACTGGGTCCCCCAGGGTCACGTGGGATCTGGGGGGGCTCACATAGGATCCCTCGAGTCCCACAGTGCCCCCAATGGATCCAGTGGATCCCATGGTGCCCCCTGAACTCACCCGTTGTCCCTATACTCACAGGGATCTTACGCAAGCCCTACAGATCCGCAGGATCCCACGAGTCCCGCAGGATCCCTGTGCTCACACAAAACGCGTTGGGCTCACAAGGGATCCACCAGGTCCCAGCGCCACATCAGCTCCCTAAAATCCTGCAGCATGGCCCTGGGCTCAGATGGGAGCCCTAGGACCCACAACAGGATCCAGTTGATCCCCCATGCTCACAACGGATCTCCAGGGCCTGCAGGGGAGCCCTAGCACTCATACGGGATCCCTGGAATCCCACACTGCCCCTGTACCCACGTACGAGATCCCTGGAATCCCACACTGCCCCTGTACCCACACAGGATCCTACGAGGAACCCTATAGGCCCACAGCACCCCCTGTACTCGCAAGGGATCCACTGGATCTCTCCCCTGCGCTCAACGTGGAATCCCTGGAGCCCCACAGCCTTCCCTGGGCTCGGGGGGATCCATAGGGCCCATGGGGGGGATCCATAGGGCCCATGGGGGGGAT
>NW_009259335.1:4119-4433 GCF_000687185.1 Egretta garzetta
GCTCGTTCGGTCAAACACTGCAAGGCTTCGCCTTCCGGCAATCGCACCGGCAACTTCTGCAGGGCCACCAACAACGCCAAAATGGTTTCCAAGCGAGGACGCCGCGATCGTTGGCAAAGAGGGCAGAGAAATTTGGCGTCCCACTCCCACCAAGCCGGAGAGGGTTTTTGAGAGCCTAAACGGGGCCAGGCTACGCAAGCACCATGAAACCAGTCCCGGCAGAGCTGGCACTGCAGCATGCCGGGGCTCGCCGGTTGCCCGCAGACGCAGGAAGGTGGTCCAGGACCCGGGAGGGGCGGGGCGGCTTTTTGGGC
>NW_009259335.1:7340-10026 GCF_000687185.1 Egretta garzetta
GCCCCCAGCCCCTTTATTCCACCCCCTGGGGGCCATGGGTCTGAGCCGAACCCCTTTAACCCCCTGCCCTGGGGTGGGGGGCTGTGGGATTTGGCCCCCAGCCCCGCGGTGCAGCCCCCAGCCCCTTTTTCCCCCCCACGAGGCCGCATCCTGACCTGGCCTCCAGACACATCTGAGCCTTCTCCTCCCAACGTTGAGCGATGGTGAGCAGCTCCTGCAGCTCAGCCATGGCCACATCGACGGCCGGGCTGGGGGCGACGGTTCGGCCAGCTTGGATGAGACCCCGCATGACGGGAAGGGGGACGCGGGCACGCGGGGACCGTAAGGTGGCCGTCACCTCCTCCAACCAAGCGGCCTGGGCTAGCTGCCGTTCCAACCGCCCGCTCTCTACCTCCACACCCAACCGAGCTCCTCGTTCCAGCAACCCCCGCAGAGCCCCCGGTCCTGGGGGAGCCGATTCCAGCGCTGCCCGTGCCTCCGCTTGGAAAGCTTCCACCCGCTCCAGCAAGGCCTAGAGGGAGGGGACAGCATCGGTGACACTGTGTGTCCCCCTAAAAGGAGGTGGGGGGGGACACACACATGCAGGAGGTGGCCCCCGCAGCTCACCTGGACCTCCCCGATCTGGTGCATGACGCAGGGCAACTGGTTCATCTGCTCCAGGAAGGCACGGAGCTCCTCCACCGTCAGCGAGGGTGCTGGTACCCTGAAGTCACCAGAGGGGACACAGGGATGTCATTCCTGGGGTGACCGGGACCCGGGATGGGGATATTGGGGTGGCTGGGGTTCGCAGGGGGTGGGATGGGGACATGGGGGTGGCTGGGGTCTACCAGGGTGGCTCAGGTTCACAGGGGAGAGGATGGGGGACACTGGGAATGGGATGGGGACACCAGAAACAGGATGGGGGCCACACAGGACACAGGGGCAGCCGGGGACACCAGGGACAGGATGGGGACACCAGGGACAGGATGGGGACACCAGGGACAGGATGGGGACACCAGGGACAGGATGGGGACACCAGGGACAGGATGGGGACACCAGGGACAGGATGGGGACACCAGGGACAGGATGGGGACACCAGGGACAGGATGGGGACACCAGGGACAGGATGGGGACACCAGGGACAGGATGGGGACACCAGGGACAGGATGGGGACACCAGGGACAGGATGGGGACACCAGGGACAGGATGGGGACACCAGGGACAGGATGGGGACACCAGGGACAGGATGGGGACACCAGGGACAGGATGGGGACACCAGGGACAGGATGGGGACACCAGGGACAGGATGGGGACACCAGGGACAGGATGGGGACACCAGGGACAGGATGGGGACACCAGGGACAGGATGGGGACACCAGGGACAGGATGGGGACACCAGGGACAGGATGGGGACACCAGGGACAGGATGGGGACACCAGGGACAGGATGGGGACACCAGGGACAGGATGGGGACACCAGGGACAGGATGGGGACACCAGGGACAGGATGGGGACACCAGGGACAGGATGGGGACACCAGGGACAGGATGGGGACACCAGGGACAGGATGGGGACACCAGGGACAGGATGGGGACACCAGGGACAGGATGGGGACACCAGGGACAGGATGGGGACACCAGGGACAGGATGGGGACACCAGGGACAGGATGGGGACACCAGGGACAGGATGGGGACACCAGGGACAGGATGGGGACACCAGGGACAGGATGGGGACACCAGGGACAGGATGGGGACACCAGGGACAGGATGGGGACACCAGGGACAGGATGGGGACACCAGGGACAGGATGGGGACACCAGGGACAGGATGGGGACACCAGGGACAGGATGGGGACACCAGGGACAGGATGGGGACACCAGGGACAGGATGGGGACGCCAGGGACAGGATGGGGACACCAGGGACAGGATGGGGACACCAGGGACAGGATGGGGACACCAGGGACAGGATGGGGACACCAGGGACACGGGAGTAGCTGGATTCTATGGGGGATGGGACACGACCCACAGGGGACAGGACAGGGACACGGGAGTGGCTGGAGGACACTGGGAACAGGAAAGGGACAGAGGGGTGGGATGGGGTCCCCGTGGGACACAGGGGCAGCTGGATTTCATAGGGGATGGGACAGGGATGCAGGGGACAGGATGGGGCCCATAGGGGATGGGACAAGGACACAGGGGTGGCTGGGGGACACCAGGAACAGGACGGGGACACAGGGGTGGGATGGGGTCCACGTGGGACAGAGGGGCAGCTGGATTCCATGGGGGACAGGACAGGATCCATAGGTGAAGGGACAGGGACACGGGGGTGGCTGGGGGACACCAGGAACAGGACAGGGACAGAGGGGTGGGATGAGGTCCATGTGGGACACAGGAGTAGCTGGATTCCATAGGGGAAGGGACAGGACTCACAGGGGAGGGGACACGGGGTGGCTGGGGTCCATGTGGACCAGGATGAGGACACAGGGAAGCAGAAGAGGGACAGGGAACTGGCAGTGGCCCGAGGCAAGAGGACAGGGACACGAAGAGGAAAAAAAAAAAAAAAAAAAGGAGCCAGGACAGTGAAAAAAAAAAATCCCGCCGGAGCCGAAGACGACAGATGATTCTGCCGATGCCTGTGGGGGTGGCTGGGGGACACCAGGAACAGGACAGGGACAGAGGGGTGGGATGAGGTCCATGTGGGACACAGG
>NW_009259336.1:0-6978 GCF_000687185.1 Egretta garzetta
TAATAATAATAATAATAATAATAATAATAACTGACCAGTTATATATGTGTGTTGCATTACCTTTCTGTTGTTAATAAATGCAGGATTTGTCTATCTGAATAAAAACAATTTTAGGTAAAACAAATACGGATGATGCCATTCACACAAATACAGATATATGCACACAAACATATACTACGCAAAAAACCACACACACAGTGTTCTCTAAAAATGTTTACAACATTGAAGTGTATTTTTAGCCTACTGAAAAAAATGTTGATCTGTGGTAAAGTTCCCAAATTTACATACTGTTATATAAAATATAAATACATAAAACTTCCTTTCACTCTTAGGAAGTCAAGCAAAAACACAAACTGGGAAAATACTGCTCAATTTTCTAAATAGAACTGTGCATGATTAGCAGATTGTCATCTGTTTTAATTGCTCTTTTGCAAATGGCAGTGTTCAGCAAGATCACACAAGCTCATGCTAGTAACTCAAAACTGAAAACGCCACTACTCCTAAATCTCATTTGTTTTTGTCTACGGCCTGATATGACAGAAATTCTAGCCAGAATGAGGGAGTATTTTTTTTAGATCAACCCTTTTTAATTAAGACTCATTTTGAGGTTTTTGCATGAACATGCCCAAATAGTTAAAAGGTCATACATGTTATAAAAAACAAACAAATGGAACTGACATAAAAGTTTGCAATGCTGAAACAAATCATATGCCTTGAAATGCATTCCCACAGAGATGTCATCTGGAGAATGATTCACACAAGTGTTCTGTGGGCAGCTTGTAGTAAGTATCTCTATGGGCCCAACATTTTCTGAGATAAAAACATAAACCCACTCAAATATTATTCCTATTAATATGCATCCTTGTAAAGTGATAAAAATCTACAATGAAATGTTAAGTTTGGTCTTCGGTTGCAAACTAAATAAATCTTCCATTAGATGATAATGCATGTATTTCTGCCTCTCAATGTGAGACACACTGGGTTGTTTGCCATCCAAACATATCATATTTTAGTTTGTATTCTGAGAGCCGCTTTAAAAATAAACATAACAACAGTGATCATCATGACTATCTTAAGAGCATGCTGCAGTCTTTGGTTTATGAAAATCTGCAAACCAACCTTTGGTGCGGTGTCACACCTGAATTTAGACAATTGCTATCATAGAAAAGCCTACTGAGGAAAACTCCTCAGTAATAGGATAAAGTGTTACATAGTTAGGAGCTTCGGGGAAAAAAATCCAACCAACCAACCAACCAAAATATACAGCAGCATGTCAGAGAGCTAATAAGAAAGAAACCCACAGAGTCCGTGTTAAAAAGAACAAAAGGACAAAATAACGTATGAGAAGGAAAATTAATTATAAAATCAAAAATCTCAGTTGGAACTTTGAAAGATAGGATGTCAAAGTTTGGGCATTTTTTATTAATTTATTATTCGCTGTTACTTTTTATGATCATAATTTGTGAGCTGTAGAATAGTAAATGCCAGCCCATGATCCAGGAACACTTCCATCAAAGTAGCCCCAATTCCAGTCACTAGAGTTGCTAACTACAGTTAACATAATTTTGTCAAATATGCACAGGACAGTGATATAAGCTGCCTTTCACTCAAAATGGGTCTTAAGAATACTTGAATGGTCAATCTATTAATCTCTTTGTTCTTTCAAAGTAAAGAACACCTACTTTAGGCTGATTTCTCTCGTTAATAGTAACAACACAACTGAGCAAGTGAGGATGGGAACTTCTTTCACAACTCTGACTCTGAAATGATCGGTGATTTTACTTTTCTGTTTTCTCTTTTAACCTTTCTCTCTTCCCCTTCTCCTTTTAGGTAGCAGAGATTCTGTGCACTGATGGTTTCTCAGTCTGTTTTCTTGTCCTTAGCAAGGTACAGCAGTGTTAGCTGGGATCTCTAAGGCCTATGTTAACACACATAACAAAAAACCCATCACCAACAAAATAACCTACAGACACGCACATAGTTATTTAATTGAAACTATAGGTTCTTGGCTCATAAAAATCCATTTGAAGTCCATCTCCACAACTGGTGACTGAGCTGACCTGAACTTCGAGCCCTCTTTTAAAATCACATTGCAACACAAAACC
This sequence comes from Egretta garzetta, assembly GCF_000687185.1. Lineage (NCBI taxonomy): Eukaryota > Metazoa > Chordata > Aves > Pelecaniformes > Ardeidae > Egretta > Egretta garzetta. The sequence goes on from NW_009259336.1 coordinate 2,106, forward strand.
CCCAGGACTAGCCCATGTGCTCACTAAAGACAGCAGAGACTTCATACTGAAATTCAGGATATACACACTGTGGCCACACCCCACAGCCATTAAAAACTGCTAACTTCAGGTCTAGCAAACTGAGGCAATTATGAAACATTTCTGACCCTCTGAACAAGAAAAGATGGCGTGGTCAGTAAATGAAGTAACTTGTAAGTTAGTGTAACACATATTTTGTAACTTAGGAATCATTACACATCTTTTCCTCAACGTTTTATATGCTAGAATATCAGATTGAAAAGTACTATGATCCACCCTCGGTCCAACAGATTAAGAGAAATAAAGTATTTGTAACATTAAATGGGGCTACTTTTAGCTAAATAAAAGAAAAGCTGCTCACTTGTGCTAAAGAACATAATAAATTGTGTTTCCTGTTAGGAAGTAGCTTTATTGAAAATGGCAGCTATTTTCTCAGAAGTTATTTCCAGGCACCTGTAATCTAATGAGGTTTGTCCCTTTCAAAGAACAGTTGTACGTGCATGCCCGAATGCACACAACCTCTTCAGCCCAGAGCTGATAAAAGCATCTGCAAGCCATAGCTCAAGCACATTTAAATCATAGAACTGGTTGGTTTATTTGTTTTAATAAGATGGGGCAAATGTGAATCCCAGTGTACTTCTAACCTTTCATTCAACCTGATGTTTTAATCATTTGGAGGAAGAGAAACAAAACAAAAGAAAGGGATGGCAAACAAATGGTAATGATTCATGTGATATTTGATAAGACAGCAACGGGAAGTCAAAATAAAAGCAAGCATATTGTGACAGATGGAAGGGATCTTAGTCAAATTGTAACCCTTCTTCAAGAAACTTAAAGGAAGCAGCTAATTAAGGATGAAATCTATTTTTGTATAATCTTCATATATTTTATTCAAAATCAAGACAAAAGAGGATTTATTTTTCCACCAAAGCAGGAAGATAAAAATGGCAGTCTATCTTTTTAATCATGGGAAAATCATTTATGATGAGGTTGATTCTTTTTTGGAGTTTAGAGAGTGCGACTGAGAACATAAACCTCAGCCTTTGTAAAACGCAGTCATGAAATCAACTGAACATAACTTTCCATAATTTTCCTTATAAAATGCAAAACAATCATGTTGTGAGGGGAAAAGACTCCTCCCAGTGTACAAGGTTAATGAGAACACTGAAGTTTTACAGCCCAACACTGAACAGGAGGGACAGAGGCATCTATACTGCCCTGACATTGTTACTTATAGCAAAAGTATATTATGTTCTGGGGAACATGGATGGATCCACTGCTCTCTTCCCAAGTAAAATTAAAGAGTACAGGAGATGTAGGAAAGCAGGCTCAACTGTCGAGGCTTTGAAATTTGAGCAATTTGTTCTTTAAAAAAAGTGCTTATCCAGTTTTTATGCAAAGATGGGTGATTTCACACTGCATGTTCAATAAACTCATGCAAATATGAAGTATGTAAACATATTTGGCCAAACACTATCCTAGTTTGCCCTTTGTATAACACCAATAAATTAGTTTCAAATTTGCATATTGTTATTAATCATACACCTTTCATTTCTCTACTTAACATTCATGTACAAATATATTTGTGTTAATACCCAGTGCAAATATTCAGGAGACTGAGATGCTCATGTCTTTCTTTTTAAAATAATAATTTATACTTAGGAGATTTTAATTCTACATCCGAGTTTCCAGACATAAAACTAAAACATGGATGTATAAAAAAAGAGCGCCTAAACACCTGTTTTGCAGTTATTTTAACTATTGAACCGTCAAGATCTTCTTTCAGTAATTTTATCATGTGTTTTAATCATGAATATATGTTTTCATTATATCACTGAATACCATGGGAGCAAGCTAAAGGTCAGCAATCTGGTCTTTAGTAAAGTAACAAAGTGACGGACTACATGAATATGTCACCTTCTATTATTTAAAGATCATATAGAATACACAGAGCTTGCCATTTTCAGCACTGAAAAGAATGAACTGGCAATGGGAGAAATTCTTTGAAAGAAATATATTTTTAAAAAAAAATCACACTCTTATTGTTGCCTTATGAACTTAGCAACCCTTTTTCTATTTGTATAAACAGAACAAAAGCACATCCAAAGAAAGACAACAGAACTGATTACTTGCAAGCACTAAACCTGAGTCTCTAAGGCATTGTATTGTGTCACTTCCATTGGTAAAAAAAATTAAAATAATAAAAAAAAAGAGAAAAAGTAAAAAAAAAAACCACCTTCAACTGAAGAATCATGTGGAAAAGTTATTAAAGGATGAAGTCACAGCTAAATACGATCAGCCTGTGAGCTTCCACAGCTCATTGTGTTCAGTGCTGTTTGTAACACAGTGTGGATAATTCCTGTGCTGAACAATCTGTCCTGCATTGAACAGTTTTAAATTCTGCAAAAAGGTGTTCTTTATTTGCTACGGTATTTTAAAAAATGTAAACAACTTTTTTTTTTAACTATCTTTTTAGCAAGCCAATCAACAAGCAACCTTGGATCTGATAGCAAAAGTTTGAGAAAGAGTCAAGATCTAAATATTGGAATGTGGTTTCTGCTGGACACCTTTTTTTCCTTGTAAAGTCTTAATGGAAACAGAAATTACTATTCATCTTTTTAGACTGATTGCTCTTCTTTCCACTTCTCAGTTTTGCCTCCCTTTTAGTGCTTTGCTCAAATGATCACTTTTTATGCAAACATTATCACCAAAGTAATCATAAATACAAAATATCAATCATAAAGTTAATCTTCAAACAGGCTTAAAAAAGTAATTTTTTTTCTGTCTGGAGAGGAAAAGTTGGTCATAAAATGAAATCTGAATAAAATACAATACAAAACCACTGTTTGTTGGAGCTTTCAGCAGTTTTTGCTTCTAGGTTGAGATCAAATTACAGAAAATATCTACGCAAAAACATATACAAGTTAGCAGTTCTTAAAAGCTACCCTCCATACACACATACAGAAACACATGCACAGCTCCTTTCCGTCACTGACCTAGAAGCTAATATTATTAGCATGATACATGTGTTTACAATTACAGATCACATAATAAAGTGTGCATTAATAAAGATCTTTCCTGAAAGACTTTTTATGAAAGTCTGGAAAAGGTAACAAGTCATGATTTTTCTGCTAGAAACAGTTGTGCCCATGGTTAGTATTAGCAATCTATTGCTACCTTCACCAGGTAGTGTGATGTTTATTTCCTTCAGCACATATAAACCATTTATGAAGATGAGCTCTCCTGAAGTATTATCTTTTCTAGAGCTTTAGCACAGACTACTTTTTAAAACACAAGAAATTACTTATCGAATACCTACTCCTACACAAAGCATCTCTTCTGGTTCACAGAATCACAAACCTACCTCACTCTTCTCTACAAGCTACTTCTTTTCTAAACTAGTAACTTTCATTTGATGTAATACCCCAATAACTAAAAGGCAGACTAGTGTTTTGTTCATTTCAGATTAGACTTAAATCCCACAATTAATATAAGAGTATGATCTAGCTTTTCTTTAATCCCAGTCACTGAGATGTTATTTCAAATGCTGCAAAGGTTACTGGAAAATAGAGGCCATTTATAGAAAGCATTTAGCTTTACTACTTACATTAGCCCGCATACATCAATTCTGGGATGTGTGGAATTCTATTCTAATATCAATATCACATTAACACCACATTTTTCTTTAATACTCAACCACCCTTGTTCTCATCTGTGTGCTAAAACAGAGTAACAGCCCAATGCAAAACATGAAGAAATAGTCACATGCAGAACAGGAAGGAATGAGGCTGTAAAATAGATAGATTGCACAGTGGCAAGCTTATGGAAAATCTATTAAGGATGCATGGGATGTCAAAACATATGCAATATAAGCTTGCTGCTCTTTCTTAGGTATTTTGTATGAAAGCAAGCTTATGGAAGACAATGGCACCAAGCAGTCAGCACTCCAGAACAAGAGTCAAGGTGACAGAAACCAAACCAGAAGTCATGCCCTAAGAAATGAACAATGAACTGAAGTCACACATAATCCTTACTACCACATACAAATATGAATAGACCTTAACGAAGTTCCCAGGGCTTAGCATGAGCGACACAGCTACAAAACTGAAAAAAAAAACCCCAACTCATCATAAATCTGAGGACAACTTCAAGCTGAAAGATGAATATGGGGTTTAACCCAGTAGTTAGCTATTAAGCCATACTTAAGCAAAATGCTTTTGTTCCTATAAGGAATGAAAAATACTGGCATTTCAAATTACAAGGGAACTTTCTTTCTGTGACAAGTGCTACTGCTGACCTGGGTAGATTGTTTTTCAATTCATAATTCAAACTAGTTCTCCTAACTGACTGTAAACTTCTATCTTGGGCATATCTTCATAGATGCATTTAAGTACTGCAGTGACAAGCCAACCTTTCCTATCCCCTCTCAGTGGTAACATAATTTCAGACAGGTACTTCAAAATTATTATTTTACCCTCCCAGGAAAAACTCAATTAGCCTTAGGGCCAGGTGGTTTGAATTTGGCACCATTCTGTGTCTTTGCCAATAGAGATTCCTCGGAAAAAACAGCATGTCATGACAGACTGTGTCCTGGATGCACCCCACTACAGAAATCCCAGACCATATGGAAGCAGCATGCTTTCCCAGAGAGAACTTAGCACCACGGTCCATCATCACAAAGTAAGCAAGAGAAAAGAGAATGGCTAAATTAAACCACAGAGCAGTCTTATCCAATGACTCTGGGATCAAGTGATTACCTTGGAGTCAGAAGAAATGACCTGTGCAAAATATCTGAAGTGTAAGATTTTCTTGCTTGGAAGTGTGATTATGTCAAGACAGAGAAAATGAAAAATGT
>NW_009259336.1:6989-84489 GCF_000687185.1 Egretta garzetta
TTAATGGCATTATACAAGTCACTTGCAGGACCTCTCCTGGAACAGTGCTTAGGATGCTGGTTACCCATGCTCAAGGTGTATTTAAACTGCAATAATTTCAGTACAGGCTACTAGTATAATAGAAGGAATATAGTCCACAACATGAAAATAAAATTAATTTGTATGCTTATCATAGAAAAGCAACTGATTATTCCTTTTATATACATTAAATAGTAAAAAGAGACACAAACCAGCTCTGTTTTCTATTGCAGGAACTCAGTTCTGTTGTAGCCTTCTAAGACGAGACATGTATTAAAATGGTCTTTAAGATGGCATTTGTGATAGAATAGCCTGCACATGCAGATTTTAAAGCCCATCTAGTCCTATCCCTAATGCTATGCTGTTTTAGTAGGACAAGAGGCAAGAACTGAGTATATGCTGAATATATTTACTGAATATCTGGTCTTGAAAAATAGGCTCAGCTATAAAGTTAATTTGAGCTGGAGATCTAAGAGAGTCACAGGTTTTGCGAGAATATAAAAAAAACCTACAGGGAAACCTTAGTCATTAATTCCTAAAATTACGACTTTTTTGTGCACTGAATGTTTAAGATCAAACTCTGGAACTATTGCCCATTTAAAATGGAATAGAACTGATTTTTGCAAGTTTTAATAGTGTTTTAGTATTTCAATATTTTAGCATTGAGAACTAGACTGCTTAGGATGGCATAGCTACTGCTGCAATAGTAACTGTGATTGTCATAACAAATTTGATGATAAGGTTGAAAATGGAACTGATCCTCCAGTCAGTTATACTACTTGTATGATGCTTCCAGTATTTCCAGTGAAGCCAAGAAATCTGATCCAACCACAATATTTTTATGTTCAATTCATCAATGTGCAAACATATTGTGCTGTCTTCAATGGTTATGAGTGCATCTTTGAGTTACAGTGTAAAGCTAAAAATGAGAGCAAATTATTGCTTCTTTTTATTTTATGTTTGTATTCAATATAGCTTGATTACTTGAAAGGACTTGTAGCCAGCATATTGCAGCATGAAACAATATCATGAAAAATACATGTCTTTTAATGCAAGGGCTGCACCGACAGTTTGTCACAGGCAAAATCCGCAGAATCAACCAAGAGACCAAATAAACAAATAAAATTTGAATTATCTAATATAGCATTGTATATTTTTAACAATCTCTATTCTAATTTCATGCACATAAACCAGCACTGTAAATTTTTTGGTCCTGACTTCATAACACTTTGTTTCCAAGGCCAGCTGTAGCACTTCGTGATCCATCCTTTCTAATGCCCATGACAAAACACACTATTATGCTATTGCCACTTTTCCTACACTATTATAGGCTGCATCACTTTTAAAAAATAAGGCTGACAAGAATATAATAGAAAAAATGTTCCTTTTACCATTACTGATACACACTTTGTGTTTCTCAGCTAGGAAAAACAAAATGACATCACATTATCATTATATATGCTGCTGTCTCCCAGGATGTCCTTCAGGTGTTATGGAACCTTACAATGACCAAAAGACTTCCTGTGAAGGGTTGAAAAGCTAAAGATTTCTTTTTAAAGCTAGCAGTCTATTCTATAGAATAGATTTTCCTCTTTACAAGCCAGCTGGCAGTTCACTGGAAGAATACTTATTATAGATATATGCTGACAGCAAATTTTAGCTATAGATGGAACGTGATGCTGGCTAAGTATTCCTTCTCAATGTGTTAATTTTAGTTCCACTTCCTTTATATTTACTTTTCTTAGTTGATTTATTTCTTTTCTTTTTTTCTATCATAGAAACTTGAGATACTAATAGAGATGGGTAAAGTTCCAAATCAAATCCATGGGAAAGCTGAATGCTTGAATTATACAAAGCCTAAATTGTTTTATGTTATCATTCTTAATTCTATCAATATAAAAATAACCACTGCTAGAAAACACTATTTTTAGAATTAAAATAGACCTGTTTGCTTTGCTGGTTTACAATGAAGCATTTATATGTCAGACATATTAAGAATTTGTTTATCTTAAAATAAAATACTATAAATATTTCCTATTTCTGAAGGACATAAAAATGTTTTGTCTTATTTTTATCATACTGGAGAAGAGACAAAGGACAAAAACTAAAATCTTTGGCCACTTTAGAATTAAACCATCAGACCCTCAGGTAGTTTAAATTAATATAGCCTTATTGATGGCAAGGGTATCTTTTTTTTCTTTTTTTTCTTTTTTTTTTTTTTTTAACTCATGGAAGAGTAATACAGCACTTGAATTGGAGTGATATTTTAGGGAAGTGGTTGCCTTCTTAACTCTTGAAACTACTCAAAGGGCTGCCTGCTTGATACAATCTCACCATACGGTTTTATTTACATTTTAAGTCTAACTGCTTGCTTGCCTCTTGAATAAGTGAATGCTGAACTCTCATTGTTTTTAACAGGACTTCTCACCCCACAGTTTGTTTAGGATTATAAAAGAGAGATTGTCACTTATTGCACCAAATGCTGCCACTCAGTAATATAGCACTTTTGATCTAACACAATAATTGAGGTAAGTCAGTCTATTAAATTTTTCTCATATGAAAATCCAGCACACTGCCTTTACACAAAATTATAGCTATCAAGTATCTTCTTACTAAATCACATAAAATAATTTTCCATCTATTTCTCTGTACAAGATTTGAAACTAACTACAATTAGTTGATAATAGTTGTAAATTGTTGTATCTTGCATCGCCTCTTTTTGCCACTTTTTAATACCTGGGATTCTGATAAGTTACCAGAGAAAATATAAAAGCAGAAGTTAATAACATAACTGAACTTCTATTGTGCCTTTCATCCAAGATCTAGAATACTTTACAAATATTAATTAAGTTTCACAACACCCTTGTGAGATACCAAAGGATTGGTGCTGCCATCAAGAAATCAGTAGATAAAGACTGCATAAAGATCTGGTTCTGGCTTAAGGCATTGGTTAAAAATGCACTGAAGCATGCAAAATGAGCTATTCCTTTACCATATCATTCAATAGCAAAACATCAGACCTAAAGCATATAGACAACCAAACAAATGTTACTATTTTAATTGTGAAATTGATATTATCCATTTGTTTCTTTATTTGCTTCAAAATGTAAAATAAGCAAAGACAGTGACTTCTTAGCATATACTTCTTGTGACTGTGTCACATGCTACATTTATCCTTTGCAATTAGATTACCTTGGAGTATAATTACAAACCCTGCTATAAAATGGATTTACTGTATGGAAAAAAACTTTTCCAGGAACAACACCAAAACCAAAACCAACAACACCCCCCTCCAAAGAAAAATAAATTACTTTCTCACCTCTAGAAACTGAATTCAGCTTTTCTGGAATGTCACTGAGTTTACTAAATTTGTTTGTAGAGGTCTACACCAGAGTACTCTAGTTATGCTCCTTCCACAGACAAAGGAGAAATATAGACACCTACTTTATGATGAACTGTACTGCAGACATTTCTCTCCACTCCCTCCATAGAGGGTCGAGGGTGACAAGCACAGATGTAGATGTCTACATTGTAGACGTCTATGCTTCGACAGGTTAATTCAGTGCGTTTCTTGCAAGCAAAACTACATTTAAATGGAGAAACATTTACTAGTTGTCCATTACAAATTAGTAATGATCAAGAAGCAGTTACAGTAATATAATGCAACCATATTAGTAATATGATACCGTTTTCCCTTCTATATTTCTGTGATATTTCATCTACCTCTTTTTTCTACCTCTCAATTTATGTCCACTTTTATTCTTATTTCAGAGGTTTTGGAATGCTTCTTTAGACTCTTGTTTCATGCCTTGTGCCTCCCATGGTAGCATCCAATTGAAATAAACACTGCAAAGCTTCAGGGTTAATGCAGAATTCAAGTTATCCTTTCTACATTTTTGCTTCATGCAACTTTCAGAACTGTAGAGTATGGAAACATTACAGAATTACACCAAGCAGAAAAGGAATTGTCAGGCATGGATATTTTTCCAGAAGTGATGCACAATTACTCATTGCCAACATCCGTAGTTACAAGAAGTGACTGAAATGCAGCTGCTCGTAGGCTGTTTACTGTCACAAGCAATGTTGGAATTCTGAGGCAAGCAAAAGGAAAAATACACAACAGATGAGATTCATCACAGTAGCTTCAGACACCTGCACTGTAGATAGCTGTGTCTGAGCCAGTTTTGTAGACTCCCTTTATAATCAATGAAGAGACTTGGAAGGTATGATTCATTTTCTTCAAAGGCAAAGATCTGTCTATTACTCTTCATTGACTTTAATAGGAGTCCAGCCAAATAGCTCAGATAAAGACATCTACCCCACAAATGTGTGAAGTGAAACATATCCCTCCCACTGATATTGTTTGGGTATTTTATGGATAATTACATTGCCTCAGCAGCTATTCCACAAGTTCCACACCTTCATAATACACAGCAGTATCTATACTGCCATTAGGGTATCAGCAAAGTTCCGCTATATCTTATCAGCTGAAAAAATTATAGGATAATGTAGTAAAGAATATATGACTCTCTATACAATCTCAATAGCTTAAACCTCCTGTTTCTTTTATACAATGAGTGCTGTATCTTAAAGCACTCTTGAACAGCTCCTACTTTTCTATCTCTGCCGGGCTGACTTTCTAAGGTATTGCACATCTAAAATTAATTCAAACACATTAATGTGTTTATAAACTTCTTGTGCAAGGATTTAAGCATATGCAGGCATATTGAAAATGAGTACAAATCCATTGTGCTGTTTCATTGTGCAAATATAGTTTCTTTGTGTTCTAAATCCCCAATCATTTCCCTATTTCAAGAATATTTTTATTATTCCAGTAATATTGTACTTATCCTTGAAAAAAACAAAACTCTGTTTCACAAATCTTACTATGCACAGTGTTAACATTCTCTATAGAAGCTATTTTATTTTAAACATACTTGCTATTCTTTCCTCACAGACACTATTTCCAACAATATTAAGTAGCTGATACTTTACCTTGGGATTCTAGGTGGTCCCTTTTTTAAGTAATAGCCTTCACCTTTGTTACTGAAAAACTAAGCATCATCCTCTTACACCTATTCTTTTTGCGGAAATAGCTTTCTGCAAAGTACTTAATGTCTTTTTATCTCCTCACACTTCCATATTCAAATTTTGCACAAAACTTTAATACTGATTTTTTCTTTTTTGCACTGCATATTCTCATTCTGGATGTCTAGCTATTTTAGGTACTGCCTTGAAGTTGCTGATCACCACAACCTGTCATTTAACTAGGTCCTCTGCCACTACTGTCCTTTACAACTCTTACTGTCATCAGCCTTAGTCCAGGCTCAATCACTAAATGTCAGGCAGTAATTCACAAACTGTTTTTCCTCAACTGTTAGTCTACTAGAGTATAAACCAGCAGAGTATAAACTAATCTCATATCGTGTACAAACTCCTGAAGTATTTTAAATGTTAGCCTACGATGTCAGTTTCTTTTTCTATACATAATATCTGTTCTATAAAAGGTGTTATGTATCACAGGTTGACAATAATAAAAAAATACCAAAATGTTTACTTTGTCAACCCTACTTGTAAAATTAAAAAAAAAAAAATTATCATCACTTGACATGTAATTGAAGTCACTTAAAACCCCTTGAAAACTTTTGGCAGAGTGAGTAGGGGTTCTCAATTTTAAATGTTGCCATAGTCAAAATGATGCAGAATGTGCAATAGTGTGTTTGTTTTTCAGATACTGTAGGTCTGAAGAGATTTTTTTGTATACTTCAATTATAAAAACATTTAAAACATACAAACTTGTGCAATTTTTATTTTAATGAAGATGAGAAGTTCATTAACAAAGATAAATATTTCATTAGATGTTAAATAAAACAAAGAGATTTTTTGGCTTCTCTCAGCACAAAATTCCTTTGAAAGATTAATTAATACATGCAAATTATGCAAATTAGACCCATGCAAATATTTTATGAAGACAATTAAGGGAACCATTAATTACTGCTTTTTTTTGCTTCAGTGAGATTCATTCATTTAATTTTAATTTCACTTTAACTGTTTTGATGTATAATCTTGCAGCTAAGAACTTTATCTTTCCTAGTGGGTCACTTAAATTTATAAATTTCATCAAGTGAGCAGCAACAGAAATCTGTAAAGATATTCTCTGGGCTATGTTTAGTATCAAGAGAAATTTTTGACACAATGCACTCCTAGAAACTGCAAAACTGGAAGGGAATGTGAGCTCATTCTTGGACAAGGTTCAACTGCTGGAAAAGCAATTAATTTGCTTTGGCTGTGCTAATATAGGGGAATTAGAAAGTGTGACACAAGACAAATAGAAATAATTAGTTCTCCAAAATGATGTTCTCATTAATATGGTTTGAACAGTAGAAATAAAAAACATTATTGTGGCATGTCTGCATTCTGTCCCTAGCCACAGGAGGTAAAAAAATGCAAGATACGGCATTTTTTCACCTTTGTAGTTTGTGTGGTGGTGGCATTTATTTTTATTTTTTATTGTAGGTTTTAAGAAAAGAAAATTGTGGACCTGATCCTGTTATCTAAAACCTACTGCACTTGCATAAAGCATGAGGGATCCCTAGGTTTCTAGACTGTTTTCTTCCTGAGAAAATATGAAGCTATAAATATAACTGACTAGGCTTTTCACGACAATATACTCAAGTTCCTAAATTGAAAACTTGATTTTAATATTGTTAATTTAAATCATATTTTATGATACACAATACACAAGGTTTAATATGTTTATTCTGTAGTTTAAGCTACTAGAGCAAAAGACTTTATGATCTCCTCTCCAAATCTGATAACATAAAAGAAGTTTTCTTCTTCCATAATGCGAATACACATGCATGCATTTGACAAAGTATATAGAGGTAGATTTTCAGTTGCTCTCATTCTTAACACTTCTACCAGCACAAATCAGGTTTTCTACAAGCAGTGAAAATCATTAGCTGGTACTGTTCACAAAAACAGGCTGCTAGAAGGCTGTTAAGCACACTTGCTCACTTGCACTCTAAATTTCTTAGCTTGTTGCAAAATCAAAGGTAATGTAACATTATGCGGCCCCCTCAAAACATTAACCTTTTTTTTCCCCCTGTAGGTGATACACCTTCCAGCTGTTTACCAAGTTCCAACTGAAGGCACCTCCCTTTGAAAGTTTTGCCATGTATGTGCCTTTTACCTGGAATCAGATATTAAAGTGCATGGATTTGATTTAATTTATTGCTTCTTTCAGTGAGGTGGCAAATCTACTGCATCTGATAGAAACTGAGATTTTCTCTTTAAATACAGCAAGCGGAAAGAAAATCTGTCCATGCCTGGTTTGACATTTTTTGAGACATGATTACCATTAAGAAAATTCTCAAGTGCAATTACCACAGAGGTTCAGCAAAAATATCAAAGAAAATTTCCAGAACACGCATTGTGATAATTCTCTATAAACAAAATCCTGTCTTCAGGGAAATTGTTGATAAGAGAAAATGTAATGAAGGACTTTAAGTTGAAGTTAAAACCTATGAAACTTTCCTATTCTTTGAATAGTCATTTATTCTTTAACAACATGGATATAAAACTGCCATGTTCTTAATTCAGTAAGAAAGTGTCAGTTAAACACAGGGATGAATGCCCATAATACTTGCAAAATGCTGGGAAGTACCTTCTTCCTTGACCGATTCTGTTGCTAGTCAGCTTTTTCTGCAAACTTTTACTAAATGTGGCTGGTTTTAATGCCTTCTTTCTAGCCAAATCTTAGAACTAGCACCTCATACCCTACCTTCTAGACCAGCCTTTGATAAAAGGTTTTTGATATTCAAATACTGTTCTCCCTTTGTTAGGATCTTCTTATTCTCCATCCATATGGCTAATTTCTTTCTCAGTTTGATCTTTTTGGCTTCTTTCTCAACTTTCTGTTTTAGTTTTTCCGGGCTGCGGATAGAAACTGAGATTTTCTCTTTAAATACAGCAAGCGGAAAGAAAATCTGTCCATGCCTGGTTTGACATTTTTTGAGACATGATTACCATTAAGAAAATTCTCAAGTGCAATTACCACAGAGGTTCAGCAAAAATATCAAAGAAAATTTCCAGAACACGCATTGTGATAATTCTCTATAAACAAAATCCTGTCTTCAGGGAAATTGTTGATAAGAGAAAATGTAATGAAGGACTTTAAGTTGAAGTTAAAACCTATGAAACTTTCCTATTCTTTGAATAGTCATTTGTTCTTTAACAACATGGATATAAAACTGCCATGTTCTTAATTCAGTAAGAAAGTGTCAGTTAAACACAGGGATGAATGCCCATAATACTTGCAAAATGCTGGGAAGTACCTTCTTCCTTGACCGATTCTGTTGCTAGTCAGCTTTTTCTGCAAACTTTTACTAAATGTGGCTGGTTTTAATGCCTTCTTTCTAGCCAAATCTTAGAACTAGCACCTCATACCCTACCTTCTAGACTTTTCTAGACCAGCCTTTGATAAAAGGTTTTTGATATTCAAATACTGTTCTCCCTTTGTTAGGATCTTCTTATTCTCCATCCATATGGCTAATTTCTTTCTCAGTTTGATCTTTTTGGCTTCTATCTCAACTTTCTGTTTTAGTTTCTCAGGGCTGCGATCTTCCTCCCATTGTCTCCTTCTCTGTGCTTTGTATCCAAGTAGTCTAATCCACAAACAGTAATTCAGCCACTATATACACTTTGACAATTGACATAACCCTTTGTACTCCAGGTCTATTCCCTTTTGTCTGACCTAAAACCTCCGCCTGCTTTTCTGATTCTCTGTGTGAATGTTTAGCTGCTATGACAATCTCAGGTTGGGAAAACAGAGCTGTTAATCATTCACCTCTTCAGATTCCCCACTACTACTACTCTTAGTCACTATGAACCACTCTTTTCATCTTGTCTGTCAGTGAAGTCCAAAATCAAGGTATCCTGTTTGTTTTTTACTTCTGACTCTTCATTACAACATAGGGTCAACATTTATTCTCATAAAAAGTCTCTGCCCCTCATTTTCCTATCCCTCTCTCTAGCTGTAAATTCCTATGCTGTTTCTCCTCACATCTTACCCACCAAAGCTTACTTCTGTCTGAGCTGTATAAACAAATTCATATGGCAAACATATATTCCTAGTCTGCTGCTTTGAATTGTCACTCCTTTTTAATTCCTTCACTGGCAACTGGAAACACTGTACTTGAAAGGTTTTGCCTTACCCTTCACCTTGTGCGTTACTGCTTATCAAAATGCTTCAAACTGGAGCAATGCTTCCAAATAAGCATCCTCATAGGTTTTTTCCCTTACTGTTCTCCACAGTTAAGACAACCCTCATGTAATGTTCACAAGACTAACTCACTACAATCCTTCAGGCTTGAAATCTGGATTTGTAGGTAAATCTGACAGCAAGACCTGAGATCAGGAATGGTACCCAAATCAGGAATCTAATCAGCAATACGGGTTCATGAACACATATCACTTCCCACATAAATCAAAGAAGTCATTTACCAGCACGGTCACTAACATCTCATAGTCATCATCTCATCTCAAAAAAATATTTGTGTAAAGCTTTAAGGGAAATGGCATTACTTGGCTATGTTCCTTACTAATATTTGTTTACCTTGGTCATGAATGGGGACAGTAATTCCAAGAATACAGTAGGGGATATAGGTAGGGATGATCATACTGAAAGGTTTAATTAATACTATTGCACTATTGCTGCTGTAAGATGGGTTCACCTCATAGAAGAAATGCATTGAATACACTTCCACGTAAATGATTGGCAATTCCTTTGCTTCTTGCTGCCGCCATAGCATACTTGGGGACAGATTTATGACTGATGACTCAGGTTTAATTAAATGTTACATCATCTTTGTGGTTTTGACCAAAATATTGAAAGGAAAGCATGTAGCAATGCATGCATGCTTAGTCTTCAGCTCCTGAAGTACAGAGAGCTAATACTGGTTTGTCTTCATTTCCATGAGCAGAAAACTATAGCAGGTATCAGGCCTGCCTGTATACCAGGAAGCTAGAGAAAGAAATTCAGTGGAGCTTTGGGGTTAGGAAGCCGGCAGAACCTACTTAAATTAAGTAATCCATTCCCTGTTACTTTACTCTAGCTTCAAACCTTTCACATGTCATTATGCAAGGTATTTTAATCAAACTGGTTATGTTTATGTAGAAGTAACAGAATCTAAAGTTTCTGTCAGGACTTTTTTACAAAAGCTGAACACATAGGGTCAACTTGATATGTGAGGGGTAATCACATCAAATAAAGTATTAATCAAATGCTAGGCAACATATGTTGTATGTGTCTAACATAGCTGTGTCTAACAAAGGAAAGACTTACAGCAGGTGCACTTTGTCATTACCCTGATATTTACAGAGGCTAGCCATCAGTCTGAGCAAGTGTAGAGCAAGCACAGATGATGTGTTACATGTGTTCCGTTGGCATGAACTTTTGGGACATAAAACCTAGCACCAGTATTCAAGTGGGTAAATTCCATCTAGTTTTGCATATGTCTATACAATGACAGAGCATGAAGGAACATGCAAAAGGGAGGGCAAAAACATGAAGGCAAATTTTAGCTTTTGCAAAATTTAAGTTCACTCCCTGATCTACCACAGATTTCCAACATGTCCATGATCAAGCTCCTTAGCCCTTCTACGATATAAAGATAATTGCTTTGTTCTGCATCACAGGATTATCTCCTGATGTGAAGATTAAATCCATTAAAGATTGCAAAGTTGTTCAGACATTGCAATGATAACTTTTCTACTAACTTTCCAGTTGCTCGTGACATAGCTTAAAACAATTTATCTGAGACAGACCACAAGGCTACAAAGTGGAATCAGTAAAATAAATAAATAATCTTTTACTAAAGCTTACATTCATGCAGAAACATTATAACAGATGAAGTATCCTCTAAAAATAAGTAACAGCAGTTTAAGAAACTGGTTTTGGACTGAATAATATTGGTAGATTTAAGAAATTTGTGTTTTCTCATGATTAATCTGCCCTTAAAAGTTTCTCAGAACTATTATGCACAAACATGCTTTCTTTCAGCTTGATGTCTGATTTTGTTCTCTGTTTCAATATAAATATTTACACTAGCAATTGTAAAGACTTATACACCCTTAATAAATTAATTCTGTTGAATCCCTGCTAAAGACTAACTTTACTTCTTTAGCTATTTCTTCATATCATTACTTTTGCAAGCTTCATGGGGAAACTGAATTCAAAAAAGGAAGCAGCTATGGAAAGTCAGTAGAAAAAGATAGAAGGCAAAGATGTTTCAAAGAACAGGGAAAGTACAAGAATACTCTAAGGCATATTAACAAAGTTCTGGGCTGGCATATCCTGGGCCAGCTCTCTACTTGGCCAAAGGACCTGTGTCACATATGGTAAAAAATATCAGATCTTTTTGAAACTCAATGAGTTTGGGCTTCTTTAAAAGAAAAAAAAAACAGCCACAACTTTTTTTTCCACAACTCACATTTTCATATCTGTGTCAAATGCTATGTAAAATGCACATTAGTCCACAGATAAAAGGAGAGCAAGATCTAGAGAAATTATCCCATGAATGTTGGTGTGTTTTCACCAAAAATGCTAAGAGAGTAGCATAGGCCTTGCCTTTGGAATTTATGCAGTAATAAATATTTTTTTATTCAAAATGTATAATAATCTATAAATTTCCATTTAATATAGCCCATTCAATAAAGTACTATGTTCAGAAGTGTTCAAAATGGGCAAAAAGGGCTTGATTCAACATCTGGTATCATTTCAGTCAGCCTTCCATACCCTGCATGAATCTTGAAATTCAAGATTTGAAATCTAATCTGGATTTGATATTTCTTTTTACCTATCCAAGCTATAGTACCTTTGAGGAGGGAGACATGGGTCTCCTTGTCTAATAGATTTCCTCCTGCATGTGCTAAGTGGATATAATAACTTACTGGCTACTAGTTTGTACTAGTAGTTGTCTAAAGCACAGTACTTTTAGCAGAACTGAAAATTATCACTGTTATTTTTGCATAAGAGTTGTCTCCCTCATGCTTCACACAACAAGTCACAACAAGGGGAGCGCAACTATTAGAAAAATCTCAAACCATTAAATATTTTGAGGTTTGTTGACAATAAAGTATTAATGATTTCATAGAAGAATGCAACACTAATGTTGACAGATGAAGTTCCCTTATAAGGGGATGCACTAATATTGACAGATGAAGTTCCTTTATAAGGGGATGATACACAATCATCAGGCATTTTTTAATCTCTACAGTAGTTTAAAAAAAAAGGCCAAGAAACAATCTTCTTTATGACACACATTACAGCTGACTTGATGCCACTTTCCAGCACTTGTCTAAGAAGTAGTAAACGTGGCTGAGGGAAAAAAAAAGAGAAAAAGGGACAGCTCTCTACACAGTGTAGAGGCACATGCTGATAAACAGCTTCCAGCCAGCCGATCTAGCTCCCCAACCAATCTAAAGAGGCACAGGATTATAGTTCAGTTGTGAATGAACTAGAAATCCACCTTTTTTATGCCTGTTTCATGATAAGCTATAGAAACGCCATTTCACTGAAATGATGATGTTGTTGTAGTTTTAATCAAATTTTCAGCCTGGTTTAATAAATAAAGTCTTTTAGTTCTTTCTCTAGAAGGGAAAGTGATTTGTTTTTCAGCTGATGAGCCTATGCTAGAAATCTCTGTTTTACCAGCCTGTTCAGGTTTCAGTTACCTTCTGAGGGAGAAGATGAAGGGAACAGAGTACTTATGAGAAACATATATAGGTAGGATGGTGGCTTACACTGCCCATCTTTCCCAGGTAGCAAGACATCTGGGGTGACCTCGGAAGTCTGTGAGGTAAGAATTCATCCCTCCTAAACTTCCTTCTTTGAATAATATGAACATGGAGGAGGGAGGGAGTAGGAGATGGATGAAAATGAAACAAGTCAAAACAATTCTATATAAAGTCTTAATAGCCTCTTTGGTGCACAATGTGTTTTATTTAATATTCTTACTGTCCGGAATTTTCCCACTTGACTCTGTTCATGCTTAGTCATTAATTTTACACATAGTTGCTTTAAAAGTGCACTAAAGTACCATGTTGGAAGAAAGCCTCTGATTGATTAATCATTTATCTCAGTAGAAAAGCCATGAATGTATTTGATTTCCAGCAGCTTCGTATATATACAGCTATAAAATGAGATGTAAATTGCAATAGATAGCAATTTCAAAGAAAATGTGAACAAGTTTATGTAAGAGTATAAGTGTTGAATGAGGGGGCTCTATAAGAATACTTTGCAGCATGTACGTAACTGTTTATTAACTCTATGCCTTTCCTTTACTTTTTGGGTGACAGATAACAGAATTATGCACCCTAAAGTTTAAAGGTGTAGCTAACAATGACCTATGAACACTATGAAACAATCGTCTATTTATAGGTTACTGCCTGCAATCAATACCACCTTCTGTTTAAGTTAATCAATGTTGTCTTTAATTGATTAGCTTGGGTTGAAAACCTGCCAAAGTGCTGGACTCCTGGGCAGGGAGATAGGGAACATACTTATTACTGTTTGGTTTCCATGCATTGTAAGATAATTTCAGTATTTATTCATGGTCAAGGAAATGTGAAACAAAACAAATCTTTATTGTATGTTTTCTCATTGAGTATTCAGATTTCAACAGTAAAAGACAGACAAACTAGCAAGAGATGTCATAAATGTCTAATGTACAATCTAGGTTTAAAATCTGAACTATACTGGATTGTCTGCCAAGCCAAAAAAATCAGTAGAACAAATGTCTTTAAAACTTGTAAGGATTACTCTTCTTAGGGGAAATAAAATATTTAAATTCGTGTACCGGGAGAGAGCCCAGCTCTTTCTAAAATGTATAAAATTAGAGCACCTATTTTCAGAGATACACCTTCTGCAACAGTAATGAAATTCAAGGTGGTGCACACAGATTAATGTTGTTATTTATTATTATGTATATAATTCTATTGAAGTGCATAGCACTATACAGATGAATAATAAGTGCATGACCCTGACATAAATACAAGGCGTTACACACTGCAGTCAAAAAGCAGCTGAAGTTTAAGGCACTAATCTGCAAAAAGGAACAATGTTTAACCAGCAAATATTTTAGAAAGACTGAGCAAAACCAAAATAGAATCAGGTGGACTAACCAAAGGGAGTAAAGTAGTTCCACTAAATGTCACTGATGGTTAGACACTGAAATTCTAACAGTTTCCCCCCTTTAACACTACCACTAGACCTGATTTTTTTTTAGACCATAAGAAAGACAAAAGAGAAGACCACTGCAGAAAACACACTATCCTTCAGCTTCTAAAATTGAACAGTGCACATGCGTACGTTTTCACCAATGCATCAATTTGTTTGACACACTGGCATGCAGAGAAGGATCAATAACAAGACAGCAGACATCACTCCCTAGTGGGTCACTGCAGCAGCTTTGCTCCATTCTGTTGCCTTTTTCACACTTTTGTGGTAGCTCAGATCACTGCTCTTACCTAGCGGTGCTAGAATAACCTAAGGAGGGCAGTCACATTACAGAGACAGTCCTGTCTTATGTCTGCAGTCAACCAAAGCTGTAGAGACTGAAACCAGTTGTTTTACTGAACTTCAGAAATCTTAAGAATGGAAAACTTAAGGAATAAACCTGATAATCAGGCAAGAAAAAAGAAAAATGCAAAATCTGTCAGATTGCTGAAAGTCACGCTCTCACAAGACATGGTATTTCACAAAGATAGACAGACCTGTTTGATGACTCCTAAGCTGAAAAAAGACTTTTTGTTGACAAATTAAATGGAAAATATTAGTTTTGGATTTGTTGTTGGGTTTTTTGGTTTTTTGTTTGGTTTTTTTTTTATCTGGCCTAATGGAATAACAGGCTAAGTGGCCTAAAAGTCACAGAAAAGTTATAAAAAAACCCCACCAAAACAACAAAACATTACACACTTTTGTCATTTCTGCTTCACAGAACCTTTTTATATTTCTGTAGGTCCAGAATAGTCAGCTGTTTGTTTCCATAAACAGCCTAGCTAAGTAGCAGATGTTTCCTTGGGCAGTTATTCAATATATCTAGAAAAAAAAAAATCTCTTTGCCTTCCAGGCTTCTGACAGCTTTGTTTCCAGCTCCTGACTTCTTTTCCCTGCTGAAATGCTCAACCTTTATAGCAGGCCTGCACAACAGGTGGGCCGTGGGTCTCTTGCAGCTTGAAAAACCATTTGTTTGGCCAATCAGCTGCTGAGAAGCATCATGTACTGTTTGATTTGCCCAGCTGCCAAGAGGCAGCAACAAGATGTCCAGCAGAAAATGCGTATCTCCTAGCTTGTCACTGATCCCTCAGAATGCATGTATCTCCTAGTCAGCCACCTGGTCAACCAGCAGACACATAGCTCCAGATCATACGCACACATTGCCTCACAGGTCAAAGAAATAGCATAATAATAAAATTTGTGATATTCAGAATTAATATTTGGCAGGGGGGAGGTTGAAACAGAGGTGGAAGGAAAATGGGAAAGTAACAATACAAGGGAAGCTGAAACAGTGTTGAAATGGATCAGCAGAGAAGAAGGACTGTCACATGGGGAAGTGAAAATGTATTTTCATTCTGAAAATGACCTGATAAACCCATTTGAGAATCCTGACTCTATACTTAACTGCAAGCATCTTTCTGCTAGAAGTTCCATGCAATAATAAATGAGTAACAACAAATCCATAGTACTTACTAAGCAGCAATAGAAACGTAATAACTGATGAGCAAGTGTCAGTTGAATCAAAATACAGAATTTACAAGTTTTTATACATATATATACATTTACCATTTCTAAGAAGTTTTAATGAGAAAAAAGGCAAGAAAGAACTTGGTAAAATGTATAAAGAATTGGGTGTTTTTCTTTTCTTGGTTTTAATCAATTAATACTGTAGAGTATATATGACTATCAGTTTGCATAGCATTATACAGATAGATGACCTCGTCTTTGAGGAGCTGTGGGAGCAAATGGAATTGCTTTTGATTAAGAGGAAGGGGGACACAGATAGGAACAGACAGAAATGCAAATACAGGAGATAGAAGCTCTGGGAGAAAGATGCAATTATTGAAGGGACTCTATAGAAGGATAATGGATAAAAGAAATGGACTTGATGCTGGTCATCACAATCAATATCATGAGCAAAATAAATGAAGGAAAGACTAACGAAAATAAATTTTAGTTAAATGTGCTGTGAAGAGAACTGATGTCCCCAGAAAAGAAATAGATGTCCTGTCATTTGAGGACATTGAAAACTATTTTTAAATATCATTAGTTAATTTGAGAGTAGCCTTGCACTGGAAATGTATCCTATGTATGATTAGCAGCCAACAGTAATCTTCTCTAAGTCTAAAAACATAAACTCACACAGAACTTAAGATTTAGAAAAATTAGGACAAGAAATCTGGTGCAGTTGGAATTGGAAATAAAGACAGAAAATGTTACTAGGGGAAGTGACTGAGACTTGTTAAACACAGCCAGAAACACAGAAAGCAGGTCTCTGGAAGACAGTGTGGAAGGGAGCTAGTAAGAAATGGTTGGCTGACAGTAACTCAGCCTGAAGTTGGGGGACTGAGTGATTTGGACTAACTAGACAAGAACACGACCCAGTAGTTGAGAACAGAAGGAAAGATGGGGGACAAAACACAGGGCATGAAAGTCAGGTAAAGTCATCTGAAGTCTCTTAAGAGGGAAAAATCTTGACAAGTAACTGGATATGCAGAATATGGATAGAGTATAATAAGCCGGTATCTGGAGACATCTGGATCTTGATTAACAAGGATATTAGGTATAAGAAGTTAAAATTAGAGGCTGGAATTATGACTGGATATAAATAGAAACTTGTATTGAAAAGTGAGACAAAAAAGAGGCAAGAAAGATATTGTAAAATTTGGAAATGGATATTAGGACTGATACAAAGCTGATGGAATGAGGCAGAAACAAGAACAAGAAAGGTTGATGGAGATACTGTTAAGAGTAATGCAGGTTGCAGGAAAAATGAAAGGAAGATTCTGCGCCCAACAGCATGAAATGTGTCCCAAGATTGTCTTTATTTATCTCAACAAGTATCTGTAAAAGTCCCATGGCAAAATGGTCATTCCTTAGACCATGCTGCTCATAATAAGGCATTAGAGTTTATCAGTTACTTTGTTAGATTTATCACTGTGAATCTAAAGATTCACGTCCATAAGGTTTTCAGATGTCATCTCACAGTGAAAATTCTGACTTTGTAGTTTACTTGTTAAAAAGAAAACTCTAAGGGATGGTTATCTAGGACATTACTTAAATGGTGAAGCAAAACACTCAACTGTTAGGAAATGCCAAAATTAAGATTTAACATATGAAAGAAATTGAGATAATCATTCACACCTCTTCTGTAAAGCATGATGTCTAATGATGAAAGTATTATATATAAACCAGGTATTATATAAAGCATGAGAACACACATTGAGCACTGAAGATAAAGAAAATATTGGATAGATATCCATTTATTCAACTACATCCTCGTCCCCTGCACTGAATGAGACAGGGTACTGTGAAAAATACAGTATCTAATCATATAATTAAAGATTATATCATGATGCATACACAAAGACGGTTGAACAAAGGTGTGGAAGACAACCTTAATTCTACCATTTCCTAATTTTGGAATGCTTGACTTTACAGCCTTGATAATGGCCTTTTCCAATAAAGTTTTTGATCTCATAAGAAATATCATCACACATTTCCACATGCTTTTGTCCAAGATGTATACATCAGAAACGGAACCGTGTGCACAAGCTTCACAAAACCACCAAAAGTTCCTTTTCAGTGTGGAAGTCCTTCAGATAGCTATCTTTCAAACACAAATAGAGCAAGAAAGAATCAAGGACTATCGTTTGCTGGGAATATTACACTGATTTTGCTTGTTGAAAACTAGATTAAACAAGATTCAAACCAACACAGAAAACAATTTAGGTTAGGTTTTCAAGCAAATGACTGAAGCTGTATCAGAGCAATTTTTATTAATGTGGAGGGCAGCTGCAGGGCAGCTTTCCCCTAGTACTTAGGCAGCAAAATGCACACACTAGGTTCTTGGTATGGGCAAAATTAAATCATAATTTCTTTCTCTCTTTTCCTCAGTAGTCTTCAAAGGCCTTACAAGTAATTTCATATAGGACTATGCAGTCAGAGTGCTGTTTTGCAGTTGCTTTCTTTACCTATTCCTGGATCTGCTCAACTTCTCCGTTTCCTGCCTTGTCCTTTCTGAGAGGGAAAAAGACAGATGGCTCTGGAAGCTTTTATGTGCATGGTAGCTGAGTGGCTCTTTTTCTTACATCAGGAAAGCACAGTCTGAAGCCACTTAGCATTACACTTAACTGCACTATTTAATATGAGCCTTCAGAAGAGGCTGAGAACTAGAAAAAGGCAAAAAAAACCCAGTTGGTGGGGAAGAGCCTAGAAAGCATAAGTTTGTTTTGCTAAGGGACAGGAAGAATAAGATAACAGACTTATTTGGAGAAAGGCTGATAATGTGCTAGAAGGAAAAAAATATTTACAGCAGAATAAGGAATTGAGGTATGAAATTTTGATTGACAGACAAAAGGAACAAAATTTGTGCTAGAGGAGAATGTGTAGTTAAGGAAAAATTGACTGAAAGAGTGGAGTACCAGAGGAAAACTTTGAGGACAGGCGAAGTGCAAAGAGTCTCTTGGAACACATTCTGGGGGAAAAAAAAAGATAGGCTTGAGAATTCCTGGGAACTGAAGAGGGTGAGAAGACTGTTAGCAGAAAATGATGGAGCTGGTTTCAGAAGCAGCTGGAATGATGACATGTAGGAGTTGGAAATTAATTGGAAGAAAGTAGAAAAGGTACAGGCTGAGGCAATTGCTAGAAAATAGGAAAGAAATGGAGAAGACAAACAAAATAGCAGCCTGAGAGAGAGAGAATTTGTTTAAGCTTCCTGTTCTTACCAGGATAGCTTTGAGAGAAAGGCACAAACCAATTTGGGAGTGATTTGGGAAAAGGAAGACATGACAGGGACACCATATAAAAAGAGTGGTCTATGGGGAAGACAGTGCAGAAGTGGAATATTTTTAGAGGAGTTTAGATAATCCGTAAAGGGAGCAGTGTTTAAACGGAATGAAGATGAATGTACAGGACTTGGGAGGGAAACTACTGGGAGACAGAAAACTGGGAATGTGGGATTTATATAGGAAAAGAAAAATTAATAATGTAGGCAGACAAATATATGGCAAGTAACCAGATGGGGAAGAAAAAGTCAAAGGAAATAAGAAAGTAAGAGCGGCAGTAAATGTCATTGTTCTAGTGCTTAGTAAGAGGTCTGTTAACAAAACAGTATATAAAAGTCAAACATTATCTTTGTATGGTACCTTTTTGTGTGGGATGAGGGGGTCTTGGGAAACCGGATTGGGAGCTAGGCATAGGCATCTAGTGAACCTACAATATGTATGGAGAAGAGGATAATCTGCTTTATTATTATTTTAAACAGAAGCAAGAAAGAAAACATTTAAAACCAGTGTCTACACCAGTTCCTAATAGCATAGTATATGTTTGTATCTGTTAGAAAATATGAGACCCGTAATTGGGTTATTTATTATGATTATTTGTTAGCGTTTTATGGATATTTAGGCAAACTGTTATCCACTCAGTATTTAAAAAAACCCAAACCCAGGCCTAAAATATCCTATATTGCTTCTTTTTATAATGTCATATTCAAATCTCTTTTTATTATCTCTCCCATTTTACAAAAGAGTTTACATGAACTAAAAGTAAATCTGATGAGTGCTACATGATGCAAAATAGAACAGAACATAGACCCCTTATTGACAAATGCAATTATCTTTTAAATTAGTCCTATTCCTGACTCATACAAGTGATAGCTGAAATATCAACATTAAATATAACTTCAAGTTGACAAGTATCCTTTTATTTAAATAAATAGTAGATAAAATTTTATTTTTAATTGTTACTTCCCTGTGCAGTATTTTCTTAAATGCTGAAATTTCACTTGTTATTTCAATTATTTCACTTCCCCACAGAATGCTTCAGCTTTCCTGCTTTTGTTTGCTTAGGTATAGAACTCCATAGCATGCTTAATACAGCAAGTTGAAAAAAAATTAAGGATTGTGGATAAAGAGACTATTACGCTAGACATGCTTTGATACTGAGATAGAGATATATTTTTGAGAGGAATAAGAAAGGCGTAAGTATTTCCCTAGTAATTATTTTTTCCAGAACCTGAAACATGAACAAGATAGTATTCTACTATTTATTATGGAATATATTGTATATTATATATAATGATTCTTCTATAGTGTATACTAGAGTATGCAAAATAACATTTACAGATAAAAGGTAAGGACATAATTGAAATTTTGCAAAATTGGAAAGATATGGTCTTTGTTGCCCCAATGAAAATTCAAAAAACTGATGGAAAAATCACAGTTTCACCCATTGGAAAGCTTTTTTAGGGTTTTGCAGCTAAATTCTCCAAGAAGCCCACCTGTATTGAGCATGCTTTATCCCAGAGCTGCAGCAATGAAGCAGTTCTTTCCCTGCAATTCTCTCTCCTCATTCCTGCGATCAACTGCCATGCTAAACATTGAGATAACAACAGAGAAACTGCCTTTGCTTTTCTCTCAATGCATGTCTCCCTGACATCCAGACAGATGCAGAAGAAGAAACAGAATGTGTACTGAAAGCAGTAGGGAACATGAGCTTGATGGGGAGGCAAGGGGAAGCAGAGAATACAGGCAGAGATGTGGTACCAAACAGGAAAGGCTGGTAACGGGGAATGCCAATGCAGCATGGACTCTCGAAACAGCTGGCCAAGAGGAGGAGGAGGAAACGGGAAGGGTCAGTCAGAGACAGGGGGCTGGGGGTCACTGGGAATAGACAGAGCTTGCAATTAAAGAAATAACCAGGGAGACATGAAACTGAGTTCAGAAAGAACACTGGGAGAACGTGAAGTCAGGAAAAAAGAAACACAATGTAATGTAGAGCCAGGAAAGAGTAAAAAAAAAAACTGCAGTGAGGAGGAAGAAACTAGGAGGAACTGGGACACAGAGATACAGGAGTAAGAGGGATATGTGCTAAGGTGCTAAGGGGGACAGAGAGAAAAGCGAGCTTATGGTGAAAGGGAATCCTCCTTCCGATATTGGAAGTGAACACAAAGATCCCTGACACTTAGCATTACTTGTCTGCTACTAACTATTTCTTGAACTATTTCTGAAACCTGTCAGCCTGTAATAGCTGATCCACAATGACAATAAGCTACAGTTACATTTGTGTTCTAGGGTTACATACTGTGGTAGATCTAAAAGTTCTGAACTGTTCTATGACAATTAAGCTGAATACATTAAGCGATAAGAAATTGCAACTCTATGTCTTGCTTCTTTTTTCCTTTTCCTTAAAAAAAACCCCTATTTTAATTATATGTTAAGACTGCAAAGTAGAGACAGGAAATGTCAGAATTAAGGTTGCCTTAGCAATGTGATCCAATATCACGATCAGAATATATTATGGTCCAGTCTTTAATTAAATAATCATCTGTGGGTTGTGGTTTTTTTTTCCTTACACCACCTTGGACAGATAAATCTAAGAAAGGTCATCATTACTGAGAAAGCTGCTTGTAAGTCCTTGATTTCATTTGTTGTGGAAATGGAAATGTAAGAAATGAGCATAAGTAGGCAGAGGATAGCTGGAAAAGAATGGATAATAATGGTTAAAAAGCTGAA
This sequence comes from Egretta garzetta, assembly GCF_000687185.1. Classification (NCBI taxonomy): domain Eukaryota; kingdom Metazoa; phylum Chordata; class Aves; order Pelecaniformes; family Ardeidae; genus Egretta; species Egretta garzetta. The sequence continues at coordinate 28,800 of NW_009259336.1, forward strand.
GTGCTGTTCCTATGTAGTTTGGCATAAGTCCTTTAGAATACATACTTCCAAAATACTCAGTAATTATGTGTTGCTTATTTCATAAATATCCAGCTTGGTATCCCAGCCCATAAATGAAACTGAATTCAACAGGAACAGTGATTTTAAATACACTGAATACATTTGCCAAAAATGCAAATTATCCTGAAAAAATAGGTCCTAGCTACTCAAAAGTTAAGCAGTTTGTCACTTTAATCTTTCTGTGACTCTATTTCCCAGCTTTCAAATGGGAATACTCCAAACTTCACTTACTGAAGATAAAGTAATGTTTGCAAAGAGCTCAGTTACTGCAGTGACTAGCATAATAGAATGGCCTCCCAAGAAATTAGAAGTCTGTCTTTGCACCAAACAAAATAACAAAATGACTGGATTATAACAAAGTGACATAGTGACTGGATTCTTACTAAATGAATTACGTCAAATGGTGCTTTGAATAAGGCACACATTTTATAGGAAGGAAAGTAGGATTCTGGAATAATAAACCTCATAACGTGTACCCGCTTTCCAGGCAACATTTAATCTGGCATACTCCAAGTGCTGAGTTATTGACTTTGCAGACATAACTTGCTTTAAATCTAAATGTTTTTGTTTATATACGTGTGTTTGGCCTACATCAGAAATTATTGCCTCTTTTGTATTTGTTTATATGCCCAATACATTAAAAGCTTGTTGACTTTTTATTCTGTTGTTACAGCCTCCTTGTGGCACATGAGTAACAACTATTTAGGAGTTAGAAAAAGTGATTAAATAACACACAGAAGATGTCAAATGATACTGTTAAGATGATTGACTTCAAAATGCAAAATAAAGGCAATTGAGAGCGATTACTGGAGCTAATCATTTTAGGCTTGCCTCTGAAAAATGCACCTTCATTTACAATTGAAAACAAATGCTATTTTTACTGTTTAGTATTCATGTAGGTAGATTTAGCCTGTTGACTAGAGAAGGCATTATAACATAAATATTACCTTAAAAATTTGCTCTTTACTAATATCTTGATGTTTGCAATATATATATACATTTAGATTCACAAGGGAAGTAGTATGACTCTCTTTAGTATTTCATGTATAAATTTACTCGGCAGATTTGGTTTTTTTAAATGTAAATAATGGGATACAGTAAATGAAAAATCCAAGAAGGGAATAAACAGATTATTTATCGTTAATGCTCAGAGTAGCTTATTGAAACATACCTTTCAGTAACTGCCATTGAATATTAGCTATGAAATTCTCATCATGCCTTGAATGTTACCCATTAGATTTAGCCATTTGTACAGTTAAAAGGCTCAAAATGTTTCAAATATGCCTTTAAAAACATGGTTATCTCAAATCTAACTATACATATTCACAAAAACTGCATTCAGCATGTCTGAGATTGAAATTAATTATTCTTCTTTAATTGCTCTGTATAAACAGAAATGACCTATTAATTTAAAGAAAATCTATCAGCACAGAATGTATGCTCTCTTATAAACAAGCAAGATGAACTTGACCTTGTTTGAACTTGTTTTGATGTGGCCCAGATGGTAGGCTACATGCTTGAATAGCAGTCTAAAGCTGAGGAAAAACTCATATAGCAAGATCTAGATTTATAGCCTTTTGCAAATTCCTACCTTGTATTGTCCTTTCAGCATCTGTTCTGCCCCCGCTGCGGTCAGCTTCTATCTCTGGGGTCAGAGAGTCTAGAAACATAGAAAGGTAAGACTGACACATATTTCATTTGATTCTTATAGCCCTTTTTACAACCTGTTACTCCAATGCTGAATTACAATACAATCAACCTTTGTCAGTTTTTTTAATGTTGAACAATGACTGGAGGCCAGGACAATTTTTTTGTTAGACTAGGAAGATTAATGAGCAATAGATTTTTCAAGCATAAAGGGGGGGAGAAAATGAGGAAGAAAAAAAATTGACTTCTCAAGCTAATAATATAAAATTGTCCTAGTTTGGACATTCTCTCCAGTGAGTTTATTTGCACATACTATATAAAGTAACAAAACAATAAAGAGAGAGGCATCACTTGAACGAAGGAAAGAAAAGAGATTTTTTTTTTCCTTCCCATCATGTTACAAATTTTCAATATAACAAGCTGCTTTTGACACTTAAATTGAAAGTTAATGGCACAGAGGCAAAAACTGGTTTCTTACCATTTAGGACCCTGAGACTATCTGTTGAAGCTGCTTGTTTCAGTGTCTGTTCTGCTTGCTCCCGTCGCTTAGTCTCAAATTCAAGTGCTTCCTGCAATTTCCTCTTTGCCTTCTTTTCCTTCTTTAGCCTTTTCTGGATTATTGCTAGGAAAAAAGAAAACCAGTGTACTTGAATTTGGATCTGAAACTTGGCTACACGATTACCTATTAAGGGTCCCAAGAAATGCTACAACTACAACAGTTCATAGAAATTGATAAATTATACAACACCAATTTAAATGACTTGAAATTTGCTGGAATCACTCTGGGATAGTCTAAGAGCTACTGTTTTGTACCATGGTATTAAAAACTGAAGGGGATATTCAGCTATAGCATGTATTTTTTTTATAAACCACTGAGAATCTGTGAATGTCCCAATCGGAAAACCTCAGAACTGGTAATGAAATGTACTTTTTGCGTCATCTGACATAGATATGCCTCTGCCTCTGGAGGTGAGGTGTTTTTTCAGGATTAAGTCCACTATTTTGTTATTGTCCATAGCACACAGAGAGTGTACACATAGCGATGAAGTCCTGGCCTACCTGCCTGCAGCTTCTCTCACACAAGAGGGAGCTCTGGCTGCTTGGGTGCCCGGGATGCTGGAGGAGCTCAGCCCCCACCCTGCTGTGGTCCTCATTCCTTAGGGAAAGGCCCTGAGCTTTCCACCTCCCCACCAAGCTTCTGCTTCCTGCAAACCATCTGACCTCTTGGTGCCCGGTCTCTTCCCATATTTATTTCTTATACACATGTCCCTTTGTCTTTCCCTTTTCTCTTCCTTGCTCTCTGTCGGCTCCTGTCTCATCAGCCAGCTCACCTTGAAGAACTCATAGCAAATTCTTTATGGTGCTGGATCCCCCAGTCAAGTAAACATGACTTTGCTCTGTCAAATGTGTGGGAAAATAGTAGGAAAGAAAGGAGTATTTTAAAATTAAGCATCAGAAGGCCCTGATTTAGAAAAATGTTTTCCTTGTATCTCTTCAGCTCATATTTTACAAGGAAAAGGATCACAAGATCAGAATGAAACTTCATCACATTTTTCTTTCCTGTGTTACCAGTGACTTACAACCACAAAATTAAGACTTGCATGATCCCTAACTGAAGGAACCTATCACAGGTTATGTTCCTGATGGAAAAGGATAATGTGAACCAAATTTTATACTCAATAAAAGCCAAAGTGAGCCTCTAAAGAAATCAAAGTCGTAGAGCATATCATTACCTCCCCCACCATGCCCCAACCCTTCTTACATAGCACATTTAGGGTTTTCAGAGATATGCAGGTAAAAAGCTTATGTCTCATAAGACCTTCTTGGATAAGCCTTCTCCTGGAGATTCTGTTATTTTGACACTAACTAAAAAAAAAAAATCTACTAAACTACTCACTAAAGAATTCTTTGCACACACTAAAAGAATTATCCTTACCAAAACCAGATTCTAGGTAATACCAAGTTTGACTGCCAAGATCTATCTAGCCCTGTATCTCACTCCAAAGTAACCTCTGGTACATGCCTAGGGATGAAAGCTGGAAATGGTAAAAAAATTCTTCCACCAGTTCACTCTCTCCATTTCCAGTAGTCTGTGATGGTGGTTTCTTTCACAAAATGGAAATAATGAAACTTTTAAAGGAAACTATCATGTGTTATTACTATTTAATTTATATGCTAAGAATAACCACTTTTTGGGTGATCTTGGATATTTTGTGTTGCTACACAGAACTGTTCAGACAAAAAATGAAAATAAGCACATACCCTGTAGTCAGAATCGCTACATAATTTACATCCAAGACTTTGGAATTTTGGTTCTTTCTCATTTTGTATAGTACCAACCACTTTACAGGCTAATTAGCTTATACTATCAAAGAACATCTAGTATCTATACAAAGGCTAAACTAAATACATTTTGAATCATTGCACGGTTTTAATGTTTTCATTATGAGTACTTTGAAAGTGATTGCAATAAATGAGAAGGAAACATATGTTGCTTTCTGAATTAAAATGTCATCATGGCTGACACATTGTAGATGTGACTACAGCAGTCAGAGCCAGAATTAGCAAGCCCTTACTGTGTAGCTGCTCACAGAAGAGATATTATCCTACTTTCACCAGTTGATGAGACACATCCTACAGCCTTAGGAATCACTAATTGGAATATTTACAAAGAAGGAAGGAAACAGTATAGTAAGTAAGCAGCTCTGTAGAACATACAGTAGCAGCAGTGAATTTACTGTTCAAAAAAAAAATGGCAAAAATATTCAGATGTAGCCACTAAGGAAAAAGGAATTTCACTTGTGTTAACATGTTGAGCAAAAAATAGATGTTGCCTAATGCTGAAGATCCCATTCACCTAATGGGTTTTGACCTGTATGTGACACAGTGACTTGTGTTTCTATGCTGTAGCTTTTAAGTGTATTTCAGTTTTTTCATATTGTATCTCTTAACTTAACAGGGATATGGTACACTTCTCCCATCTTGCTCATGCTTCCCTTAAGACATGTGAAACTTTCTTTAAGACATGACGCTTGCTATCTGGAAAACTAATAGTATGTAAAGCCTCCTATGTATTTTTCTACATTTAGTTGAAGAATAAATTCTCACAATAATTACAATCTGGTCTTATTTTTTCTCTCCTATTTGGATCTGTTCATTTTAAAAAATAATCCATTACTTTTCTTTCTTTTTTACAGAAGTATCCACTAGCAGAGATAGTCACCCTCATTATATTTGTTTTGCTGCATACCACCATTAAGTGTTCAAATCCATTCGTCTCTGGTCTGACTCTTTTACCAGTACAATATCATCATTAGAGGGATACATACAAAAAAGCACGCAATGCATCATGCTGGAAATAACATTGTCAATTATTTCAGTATCCTGAACAAAATAAAGGACTATCCCATGGTCTTTCCTGTCACACAACTTTGAGCAAAATTCATTTTGCTTAATTTTAACTGCTCAAAACATGTGTCTAGTCGAGCCTAGTGAACAATATTCCCTCTGGAGTTAAATGGAAGAGAAAGAAGTCTTCACATTGTAATTGTTCCCACCTACCTGTCTGAAAACAGGATATACAAATCTCTTTATTGACCAGAAAGGGAACTTATGTTAACTTAAATGAGGTGCTTAACTTCTAGATGGCAAAACACAAACAAGGTCAGATGGGTCCCTCCCAACCTTTTCTATTGTGGATGTGATTGCTTAAGTCTAAAAAGAATACATATTTGAGCAGTTGTGAGACACAGAGATAGAAGGATGTGAAGAATAACCAAGCTCTTTTACAAAACTACTTTTAAAGTGTAAGTAGTGCAATTGTACTGAGCAAAATAGGCCAGTTGTGGACAAAGGGATGAATCATTGCACAGCTGTGATAATTTTTAATAGCAATTGTCTTTAAAAATGCATTCTCAAAAGTAAAAAAAGAGAAATCAATGATGTGACAGTCCTAGCCTTTAATGGGTCAAGGCATGAAACAGGATTACATTGTGTACTTACTGCTAGCATGTTAGTTAAAGGTATAATGATACTGGTTGTGAATCCAAGTGTTCTTGGGATTCCCTATTTAACTGGTTCCCAGAAAATTAAACTGGACAAGAAGAGAGTTATAGCTCTAGCCCTGCAAAAATACATATCTGACTTGCCATGTTCTGTGTTAAACAGCAAGTGAGCCCCAGAGGTGAACTGTCCCTTGCAAAGTAATTAGACATCATCAAAGGGCAAGACGTACATATACAGAAAAATGGACCTATAAAGAAAGATGGGAACGTGCTTGCAATGCAAATAGTTAATGCAAATCACTATAAACTGCCTTACCTTTACTATCAATGAAATTGTTGAAGAATCTTTAACATGTATGTGCTTTACAGTGGGCTGATGTTCATGTTTGAAATGCAATTAATTATCAAGAAGAACCTTAACTGTTCCTTCTATAAACACATTTGATCTACTATGCACTATAAGGGGCTTATGTATGACTATTATCTTTATATTTATTGCATACAGTTTGCCTAAATAGGCAATATATGACCCTAGAACATAACAGTTCCTAAAACCTCGCAGATTCTTAAATTTGATACAAATTTTCTTTGTATTAAGTAGCTATTCTTTTTCATATTGATCACAATCTGCCAAAGTCCATAACAGCACCTATGGTATTTATAACTGTGTAGTGTATTGCTGATGTAGTAAGTAATATTCAAGCGAAACATTGAGAAAAAGGAAGATCTGTGTTCTAAATCTCATTAAGATCCTATGCAGAATAAGGCAAGCTGTAAAACTTCCTGCATTGCAGTCAGCATGGACATAACATGACGTAAGGGGGAAAAGTTTTGATCCAACACCGGTGTTTGATATAATATTAGGTTTCCTAAGGAAATAAAATACAAAGTGTTTATGTCTGCTTAATTAAGATACCTCTGTTCTTCTGCTCCACAGCCAACTGTTTTTCAAGCGTTTCCCTCAGTTCTCGTTCCCTGAAGAGCTCCATCTTCAGCTCTGTCTTTTCCAGTTGGACCTGTTTCTCTTGAGCTCTGGCATTGTCTATAGCAACCTTCAGTAGACCCTGTTCAAAGATAAAGTTGGATAATGTTTGAAGAATGTTAGAACAGCTAACATAATAAATAACTTCTGTTATTTTTCCTCGATTTCCTTGATGTGAGATTTACAAATGAAATAATCCTGTTACTGGGTCAAAGCCTCTCAATTATCAACAGTGAAGTTTTACTGGAATTAATTTTAACAGGTGGGCAAAAATCTGTAAGAAGATGGGATTTGAGTTTTCCCAGAAAATGCAAACTCACCTTTGTCTGTGCACATAGCTAATATGAAAAGTTAGAGGGATAGGTTTATTCTTCGTAAGAGATAAAAGAGACAAACCTACATCAGACACTTGTCTGTGACCAAAACAAAAACCTGTCCCACTGAAAAAGAATTGGCTGTCTCACAGTCACATCATCCACAGAACGGCAAATTCAATCTCTAGCACAACTCAAGGGAGAAAGGCTCTTTTAAAGGCTTGCCATTTTGCTCCTTATTGTTGTTAATTATTATTATTTTCAAATATTTTCATATTTCAGGGAGTTTCCAAGGAAGCTAGGGTTATTACGATGCTAAGCAGAGGTCAGTCACAAAGTAGGAAGATACCTCCATTTCAAAAAATACGTTCTCTGACCCTGTACAATTGTTATTTCACACCAGAGAACAGAATGCAATCATCTTGCAATTTCTTAACCTGGGATGGTTGAAACAAACTCTACATTTTTTGTTTTTACTGTATCAGGAAATAATGATTCAACCTATTCTAAACTTCTCTTGAGAATTTTAGCTTCACAATTCCTTCTTTTTTTGCAAAGAAACAGGAAGACCCCAGCACAGCTAATAACAAGATAGTTAGGACACTGATAGGAATGAAAAAGAGGAGGAGAAACAGAATTGAAATAAATGAACATGGGAAGAGGAAATATTTCCTTTTCCATTTTCCAGAAGCCTGGCCATCAGGCTCTTAGGTCTACACCTGAATCTCTCCTCTTGAAGCTATCATAATAGAGTAGATAATTAAGCATGGATATGCATATATGAACCTCCACAGATATGAACCTAACTGTTCTGTATCCTAGGCAAGTCTCCTGACAATTTAACTGTAGAGATAATTTGACCCAACAGAGATTTAACTTCTGGTACAAAGCAAAACAATGTCAACAAGAGAGACTGAAGCGTAGTCCCCAATAGCTCTGCTAGGGAAGCATTCAGCTAACAGATAAAAGGTTCACACTCAAGACCTGTTTTCAGAACCACCACACTACAGACATGAAATCATGTCCCCCAACTCCCAAATAAGCTTCCTCACCTCTCAGGCACACTTCCTAAATTGGATTCTGGGTTGCATGTTTTTTCACTAAAATTTTTGAAATGTCTCCAAAAAGGAATGGAAAAAGAAGCCAGCATGATGATACTTGAGAAATGGCAAAAGTATTTTATACAAATGTTAGTCTGCACATTTATCTCCCTAGTCTTCCCAATGTCAATGCCTGCTTTGAAATTTGTGTCCTTCAAACTCCTCTTTTAAGTCTGTTTTCAGAGCCTGTTATTTTCAGTACTCCTCATCCTCATTCTTAACTAAATTGTTGCCTCAAGCGTTGTCTCATTCAGAGCATACTACTTTACAGCTCTATTACACTTCAATCTATTAAAGTCCATAGCAGCTGAAAGAACTCAACACCTTCCAACTTCAAGGCCCAGATGGTCACCAAAATGATATACACTACATAAGTATAGAACATATGAAAATATCTAACAATGGTAACACAACAAATGTGCTTACAGATATGTTTAAAGTTTTAGCAGTTTTCTTTAAAAGAACCAAATGCTATTCTAAACCAGCTAAAACACAAAGGTATTTTGTGTTGAATGCTAAACCTGAATGACTACTAATGAAAACCACATAAAGCTAAATATAAAGCTCTACAGACATATGCGGAGTAAAATACAATTTGAAATATTTGTAAGGCCTTTCCAGTCTGTTTTTTAAAAAGTTAATATCCACCTGAATTCTGTTCCCTTCCCCTGCCATATTGTCCCACATTTACAACCATCATAAACTATGTTTTCTATGCGGGATGTATTTGAAATAGTGAGAAATTGAAGTAGGTGTTTTTATCAATACCTGCTTCTGGCTTACGCTTAAACTCTAGAATATTTTAATCTCCCATTCATCACTTACTGGGACATGTGTTTCAACCAAATCACTAATAAAGCAGATCGAGTGAAATTACGTGAAAAGTATTTGTTGATGAAAAGTGTATTGTCAAGTAAGTTTAAAGCTGCAAACACCCTCCTCCCAAATTCTTACAATCCGTCTTGTTTAACAACAAAATCGAGCTGCTAAAGCAACTGCCATCTTTACTCAATTCAACTACATTCATGTACATGTTTCTTCTTCATCAGGAACAAACAATTAGTAACAAATGAAAGAGATCATTACATCAAGTGCCCTTTTAGATCACCCCAATTAAAACTTTAGTTTAGCTGTATTTTAATTCTAAGATACCAAATTCTAATTTTCTGCTCTGATTGCTCTTGTTGACTTATCTTTGAAAGATGTACTCTCAGTGCAAAGCCTAGAGATTATTTAGCAAGATGCCAATGTTGGCACCACTTAATGTGTTGATTGGTTGTATTATCAGTAGCAGTTTAAAATAAATTACTATTAAACTATTATTGTCCTTGGCTGAAAAAACACAATATTTTGGTGTTCTTTAAATATGAAACAATCATTATGAATAAACATGGAGAATAATGCTAGAGTGTAACACTGATGTGTGTAATTTTATATTAAGAATTGCTGCAAAGTACGAAGTTGCTAAAAGCATATTACATTTTCTATCGAATTTCTACACCACACTTCCTCCCCCAACCTTTCTTTTTTTTATACTTGCTGCTAACATAGCTAATGGTAATACATTACCTATTGCTGCTGATTATGTCTGAAAAATATTAGCTTTTTGGAGCCAAGACCCACTAGGGACTACTTATAAGCTACACAAAATTAAGTTTCATTTTTAGAAGTTAAATCAGTGCACATCAGTAGGCGTCCAATGTGAAAAAAAATCTGCACTAGAGCCAAACTGATGCATATGCAAAAGTAATGTTGCTGCCAATGACAGCTCTAATGCAAAAATACTGGAAACATTCAATATCTCCCTGTATTCAATGCAGAAGGGGGTGAGAAAAACAACTAAAAAGTACAGCATCTAAAAATCATCAGTGCCCCTTGGAACAGGAATAGCAATTTCAGAGTTGCATGAAATTCTATTAATTCTCCCAGTGGATCAGCTGTAAAAGATTATACAAAATACAGTATGTCCAACTTGTATTTGCTATGGCTAATCCTCTAACCTGATATTAAATCAATATGCTGCCAATGACAATGGGAAATGCAGTGCAACACAGGACATTAACAAAAAGAAAATATTTCCCTTTAGGGAAGGTCAGATGTTATGGAGGCTGGATAATGATAATTGTAGTGAACATGCTCAGGTTCCAGATTTCTTTTTAATACAGTATGTCTCTATCTGGAGCCAGGCTTTAAACATGGCATGCCATTCTTTGCCTCTGTGTTACTGTTAATAATTTTTTTTTATTTCAACGTAATGTCAAAAATGGACATTTTTCCTCTGGAGATTTATAGATCATTCTGATTTGGTTTGTTTACTTTAATGCACTTGTTTTAATAATTTCGACTGATAAATTCTTCAGAAATGCCCCAAATAAGAAGTTAAGCTGATATATGGTTGATGTTTCTTCCCATTCTCCGGTGTATCCAAAACCACCATCATGTAAGGGTAATCTACTGAGCCTATAGTAATTAAACATATATCAAACCTCAGCTTATCCTTAAAGCCAGGATTACCCATCATTATTTTAAAAAAATGCAAATTATGTGTTGCCTATTTTGAAAGGGGTGGAGGGGAATGTATATAGAAGCTCTTTCTCTTTCTAGCTACATCTACAGTGTGTTCCAGCTGACATAATTTAGTTAGCTACACATTTGTATGTGATAACAAAATGGCCTTACTAGCTAGTCCACTAGCCTGTCTAGAAGATCATACCTTGTTTCCAACAATTACCCCCAGTGAGAAAACCAGGAGAACAAGGCATGCACACAGTGAAGCTTTCCTAGGCAAATCTCCCATCTTCCAGAGATTTCTAGCTCAGGGGCTTCCTTTTGCAATATTAGCTATTCATGGTGAAAACTCTTTCAAGTAACATTGGTTCTTTTTCAGACAGGAAATGATATATAATTTCTATGCTTTCATCATTAAAACTATCTATCTAGTGAAAGACTTGCAAAAAAAAATATCAATGTATACATTTTTAGTTAATTTCACTTCCCAGGTTAATTTTTGAATGTTTGCTATTTATAACTGACTACTGAATTAGTAACATAAGCAAGGTAAGATAACACAGCTTGACCATCTCTACAGGTGACTCTAGAAAGATGTTTTTGTAATATCGCAGATTGAGTATCTCCATCGCAGGCAAAGGCATATTGCATATTGCACAAGTATAAATGCCATTTTTCCATTAATACCTTCTGTGAAAAATAAAATCATTCTCTTGAATTTTAGTAGAAGATAAATAAAATAGCATGAAGGAAAACTTTGATTTTTACTTTACCCAGTGTTTGAAGTATTTTTCTCTTGTGTAGTTAGTCATGGATGATAACAGTGCAGGAGACTCACAGCAATAAAGCCAGTAGTTTGCTTTGTTTTCATAAGAGAATTTAGTTTGTAATCATGCATTTATTTTATTAATATCAATGGGATACTTGCAACTTATTTTACATGTCTTTTTAAAAAAACTTAGCACCAATACTGTGTTGATATAATACAGTCTTGATAGAAAAATATAGCTATCGGTGTGCAACTAATTCATCCCTTAGATATTAATGGAAATTCAGCTCAGAGAGATTCAGACTCTAAAAGCTTAGAACACTACTATTACCCAAGAATACTGCAGTATCATGGAAGGCTGTGGCTGTAACATACTTTGGCATAATCAGGCCATGACTCAAAAAGGTGAACTTATGCAAGGGGTATGGAAACATCTTTAGCCTTCTCATTAGCACCCACACAGCATTTTGCTGTGACCCACCTTCCACCACCCTTCATCCTCCTTGCAGTTGCATATAAGACTTCCAGCATTTAATCTGGAAGAAATCAACAAATATACATTGGGAAGGAACAGACATATCAATTAATTTAAGCTCTCTGGAGAAATTTATTTTCTTTTCTTTTTACATGTGCAGATATACATCTGAATAAGCAAACATGTCCCCAATCTTATTTCTTTATTTTATGTGTGTATTTTCTTAATTATATTTTGTTACAGTTTATTATTTGCATTTCAGCAGTCCTCAGCAAGAAATATACATTGGTTGTTCTGGGTACTGTATATTGCTATTTTCTTCTCTTTAAATGTACAAATAAATAAACATTGTATTTTTGTTTCACTAAGTATTTATGGAGAAATAAGAAAAACATATATATGATATACAAAAGGAAATAAAACCAACTAGCAGCCCCTGGTGACAGTGATAGCAAAAAGGCTTGTCTGGCATTTGCCTAAAATTACAAATTAGTGATTAGGGGCTATTCATTTAACTTTAGTATGGATGGAAGACACAGACTTGCTTGTGTTTAGTGGCCAATTTTAAAGAATGACTCAGACTTCTAAAATGGAAGTAAGCAGGGTTAGGCACCAAGTTCCATCACCTAAGCTCTTCAGCACCTGTAAGAATTTTAGCACATTTTGATTTCAAATATCAAAAGTGTTTAGGAATTTTTGCTCACATACCCAAAAGCCCTGTCCTCATGGCAAGGTTTAGGATCCTCCTCACCCTGACAAAGGTCAAAATTAGAACACTTACTGCCCATACAGCACCCTAATTCTGTTCTATTTTAAACCAGGATAGGCTCTACAACCTCTTCTGGAGCCACCCATGGTCTGCATTACACAGATCCTCTGGATCCTGTGCCTCACACAACTGAATATACACAAGGGGATCTGCCATCACGTCCATGAACACTGGTGTAGCCAGAAACTTCTTGCCTATGTATTCACGTGACCATCACATCCCTAAAATCACCACATGTGGCAGGTTGTGCATGCACCCCAGTCCCATGACCTAATGAAGATGTACACTTGCATTTCACAAGCGGACATGTACCCTTTCTTTGAAAGTACACATCTGTATTTCGTCATGCATGACCCTGGGAAAAAAAGAACAGCATTTACCAAAACCACTCATCTAGCCTTTGGCCAGATTTCTGCTATTTTCTGTTTCAAAAGCACCTTAGTGCTGGAGGCAGGGAACGGACTGTAGGCCAGATGATCTTTTCTAGAAAGTTATATCTGCTCCATTGCTAGCATAGCTGCAACAAGAGAAGGGTGAGGGATCCTACTGCTCCGCCTCCCCTTTGAACCCACACCTGTGTACTGAAAGGAATGCAAAATTCATCTGGACCAAAGCAGAGCAAAGAGGAATTTACCCAGTGACAAGAGTCCTTCTGACTCATGTACTAAATGTATCATGGGTTTCAGGTAGCGGTTATGCATTTCTTAGCAAAGTCATAAATGCTTTTGCAAAGAGGGACCATAGTACTGAATTTCTTCTTTCCACAAATCCCATTAACAAGTTTGAACTTGTAGGCAAATACCTGAAACTCAGTTTTGAAAGTGTCGGTCATTATCTTAATTCATTTGTGGGCCTGGGGTAGTCCCCTCTCATTGCAATAATTGCTAAATATGGAAACCATTTAAAATGGCATTGATTAGAGAAACTGCCACTATTGTGCATACATTATTGTAACAGACTCTACTGTTTTAAAGAAAATACTTTTTTAAAAAAAAAAAAATTATTAAGTAATTTTCTGATGTATTTAACTATGTAATGTGACATGGGGACATACTTAAAAAATCCAAAAGGACTTATGTCCCACCTGTTTACCCTGATAGATAATTTGTCGTGATGTGGAACCTCAAAGTAAGGAGCAGTAAGTACAAAAGCACAGTGAGGGAAGGCATGAAGAGGTCTCTGGTTTCTCTACAATGTTGCCTTTAATTTTAGCTCTTTACCCCAGATAAGTTTAGGCGGGGGTTATTTAAAAAAAACAAAACCAATAAATAAAAAACGAGCCAAATAAAAAGCAATGACTGAATTTCACATTCATATTTGCTGTAAAACAAAACTGAATGCATTCTTGGCAAATTAATCCTGGTCATTTATCCTGAAGTAGTGCAGCACTAATATTCAATCACAAGATTAGCTAACCTGTTGATGCTGAATGCTTTGCTCATTAGGTTGCTGTCTAGAGACATTGAGTGCACACATTTGTCAAAAAAATTACTAAGAACTTTCCTGTACATGCATGCACAGCTAAAACATTACATACTTTGCTAACTGTATGCTTTCTTTTAGAAAAAAATGCATTCTTTCCAGCAGATCTGCTAGAAGAATGCGAACTGTTGCAGAATTACCTTGGTTTATGATTTAAATATTTAAGATCCTAAGTCTCAGAACCACAAAAAGCAATCACAAATATGCTCTTTCAGACCAGGCAGGTACAGCAGTACTTAATTGTTAAATAGCAGTATTTTTTCATTATTAGATCTCAAAATGTCACCAATGAATGGATCGTATACTTTTCATAAAATGGGTCTGAAGTGCCATAAATTTTAATAAGATTGCTTAAGAAAGTAAAGTGAGCAGGATTTGGATCTACTCTGTCATAGCCTTTGCTGAACAGAATGTTATGTATTTGCAGGAATGAGCAGGGAAAAATATCGTGACAAATATATTTGAAGCTCGTAGTTGCACAGACAAGGCTTATCTGGAATGAGTACAATATGGCTGCAATATTTCCTGTACTATCATTTTGCTTCTGCATGCAACATACAACCATATTGTTGCAAAAGTTGCATCTGGGGAACACATGATCACTGAATTTGTGGACAAAAAAATTCTTCACTCTAATATGAAACACTAATATCTTGGCTCCAAGCTGCATGCTAGTGTATACCTTAAATAATATTTGAATCAGGCTGTACTGTACACACAATAGACATCATGACTACCGAATAGGAAATCTGCAGAAAATTTAGTAATACCCTTTGAAGTCTATTCTTTGAAGACAGTTCTTTAAGTGAAATGAGCTTATTTATAAAATAAGTGCTTTTTGTGAATGCTTTTATGGGAGACACATTTCAAATAGCTTTAAATATAATTTCCACCTTGGCACTCCAGCAATTTAAAATAGCTATTTATTAAAGAAATGTTTCTCTGCTTAGTAAATGAGATAAAGTTAAACAGTAAGATGCATTTCATTAGCCTGTAATAAAAAGAGCATTTAAGACAAATGTTGTTAAAAACACCAATGTAATTTTCATCAAATTCTCTGCTGTGGTTTAATATACAATCTGTATTTTTATGTACTGTATCTGACAGCTTCTAAATTCATTTGTTTGCTGTGGTTCCTTTAAAACCTAAATTACTAGAAAGTTTCAGTAAATTAGTTGATCCAAATAATCTTATGAACTAATTAAGCTAGAATGGTTGTATTAATTTAGACAAATCTGCAACTGGCTCCTCTCCATCCCTTTAAGCTGGTCTACAGAAAGGCCTACCTGGATGTTAGTCAGAAGGGTCTCTATGGAGGACAATCCATCAGGAAATAGAAAAGGAGATGGAAAACCCGGAGGTAGTGGTTGCCCATGCCCAGTTAGAGAAAGTTTGTCAAGGCTGTCTCTTGCGGTTGGTGTGGAGAGCGGGGTCTCATCTGTATGTGATTGAAACAAAAATATAGAACAAGTTACGCTTGTCTGTTTTTATTAGACCTCAGTAATGGCTTCCCTAGTGGTTTCCAGAACATTTATTGCAAATTGGTTCCTGCTATCAGGAGAAAATGCTTTCTGCTGAATTTTCTTTAATGAAAAAGCTGTGGAGATACAACAAGATAACATTAATGAGTAACTTTATAAGCCTTTTAAATGCAGTCTCTAATGAGACTGAGTTTACAGTGCCATAGAATCTTTTTAAAACAAATATTATCTCACATATACTTGTGATAATATATTCAGGCTGACTTTATGGGCACCTTCCCAATTATCTCATTTTAGTTTGTGTTCTATTTGGATTGACAATAGAATATTTTCTGGCATGACATATATTTTGTATATGAGAAGTATTTGAATACAAGGCTTCCCATACAATTAACCCTTCCCACTCTTAATGGTTTCACTTACAGCTCAGAAGATTCTGCAACACCAAGAAAAACTACAGCTCCTCAATGCATTTTTAATCAAGAATGTACACCTGATTCCCACTATTGAAACATGCTCTGAACAATACATGAAATTAACAGCGTGGTTACAATCACTGGCCTAATTTTTTTAAGCACGGACATCTTCTAACAAGTAGTGCTAAACTCCTTAGTGGGATCTTTGTAACAATCAGATCTGATCATTTCTGACATCACAATGGGAAAAACTCCCACAGCTTGAGGACGTCTAAGATTAAAGCTTCACAGATAATCTGTGAATGGATTATAAACTAAATACAAAAAAAACCCCCAAAATCCAAAACACCCAACCCCACAATTAACAGAATCTTCAATACCCGCCCCCCCCCTTTTTTTTCTTTTTTACTTTTTGGAATATTTTTAGAATACTGTTGATATGATACAGAAATTTAGGTCAATTTCTTTGCACCAGATGCTAATCTGAATTCTTCAAAAGGAAAACTATCTATACATATATATAGATATATATATCTACACACACCCTTCTTACCAAGGGCTCAGTCACTAACTGACACATATTGATCTATCTCAACACAGTACAATGACATCAGAACACACTCTTGGTATAATGCAGATTTCTGCACAGCTATTTGACTACAGAAGATTTTGTCAGACTTGCTCTTTTCCATTTGGGCTTTGATCATTGTAAGACATATATGTTTGGGGGTATTTTAATTTCTCTTTCTTTCTGCACTTTATTTAACTACAGTTTCAATAAATAGTTACACTTCTCTAGTTATCCTATCATGTACCTCAGGAATTGTATTATATGAAAGTTCTGATCCTAGTTGCCTAAAAAAAGCTCTCTCTTTGATTGGGGTGCAGTATTTTCTCAAGTAGACATAGTCTAGGACCAGGAAAACTGAAATCTGCAGCAATAAAGGATTGGAGTATAGGTTTTGATGACCCCAGGACCAGAAAACCATAACTCTGAGTCCCAGTTCATCTATCCACCACTACTCCAGAAGGAACCAATCTCCATCAACCATGTTCAGGTGCGGTTTTCTTGCCCCATCTCCTCACCAGCTCTGTCATGTTGCCAGTATTTACAGTGCTAGAGTAAAAGCCTCACCCACTATGTCCCTCCACAGACACACCCAAACAGGCATTTGGACATCTGCTGGTTCCACTTAGCTCTTCTTCTTCTCTCTTAGAGAAGCAGACATCAGTTTTAGACATCACTAATCTGTCTGAAATATCACAGGCATTGACTGCAGGAGGAGGCATATCTTCCTCTAGAAGTGCCTGTTGACTGTACGAGAAGCCTAAGCTACCTAGCTCAGATGGAAAGATCTACTTTTGGTGAGATGAGTCTTATCATGGAAACAGCTCTTCTTACTTCATTCTGGTTCAGGCTGAGAGTAGCCTACACAAACACTAAGACCCTGTTTCATGTCACCTATTTCTCACAATTACTGCTTTCTCATAAAGTCAACATTCAAAAGCTTGCCAAGGTAAGCTTAGTGAAATGAATTGATGTTGACCAAGAAAAGCTTCAGCCCATTCAGTCACAAAAGATTTTTTTCAGATGTATTTAAATTTTCCATTCAGGTCACAAAGTGCTGAGAAAAACTGGCTGTAGATTCCTGAACTATTTCCTATCTACCTTACCGAGATTCAAAGCAGGCTCTGAAAAACGTACTCTGTGGATGTACCCCTCAGCAACATGGATATCTCCGTAGTCATTTTGTATTAACATACTAAATTTGGCCCTAAATCTGAACTTTTTCTTTTCTTCCCAACTTTTAAAATATTATATAAATATTCACCACTTCATTAGAAAAAATAAATTAGGTATTCCTGGATATTACAAACTAGTTTATTGTTCTCAGATCATCCTGCTAGTTCATCTTCTCAAATCCTAGTCTAGTGTGAAAAATCATTACCAAATGTTTTTTTCCAAACTGCTGTCAGAATTGTTATGCTTTCATTAATCAAAAGAAACAACCCAAACCTTAAACAAAACTGGTTAGACAACAGATTGATAAACACCACACAACATTATTGCACAGCTGAAAACTTTTTTTCATTTGCTGCAAATATGGCTTTCCCAAATGATTCCTACCCAACATTAAAAAAAACAAAAAATCACAAAACATCTTCTTTGTTATGTCACTGAGTTTTTGGCTAAAGGCTACTTTAGATCAGTGGTTTCAGTGAAAGTATTGGACTTGCATGGTATAGCAAGGAAGTCTAATCACTAGTATACGTGGTGGAGCTGATTCATATAAATGAAATAAACTAAAAAAGGGACATCATCTGCCTCTAGGTTTGTCAGAGAAATGGACTAATAACCTCTCATCCTTTCTAAGGCAACTTAGAATCGTACTAATATTTTAGGTCTCAAATTGTCAAAATATTTTAAAACACACTAGATAAAATTGACCCACTTAAAAATTCCACAGGCCTTAATTCACTTAAAAACTATGCTCTTCCATGCAATTGTTGAGGTCTAGAAAGCTCCTAACACAGGTCTTGTCATAGAAGCAAGGGATTAATTTTTTTTACTCTATTACTACTTTAAAGTTAAATATATCTTAAATTTGCTGTACTTTGTGCATGCTCAAAACATGTTGTGCATTTGCAAAGATTTTCCTAACAATGTGTGGCATGGTTTTGCAATAGGCAAAGTAAATCAAAAAAGGTTAAAGTTATACAGAATGGTATGAACTCAAAATAATATCCAAACTCTTACGTTATAATAAATAACAGAAACAAATTTACACTGAAGGGTAAGACTAGAAAGCTGAACTTACTATGAACTTACTTTAATGAAACATCGACTCAGGAAAAAAAGTCAGACTAATGTGACTTTGTTTTCTTGATGTCCCATGTGAAATAAACTTTGAGTGTGAGTATGTTTGAAACAGAGCAAATGTACATATTATACACAGGAAGCATGGATGTTTGTGGATGTGAGATAAGCAATGATTGAGGGAATCTTGAAAAAATGCATTTTTAAGAAAAACCACATTGTAAACACAGCCAATTAAAACATACCACATATCTTAGTAGCAAAATAATATGACCTCTTGTAATTAAGGCATTTTAAAATCTTCCATTCCTGTAGAAGTCTCTTTTCTCAATGCAATGATATATCTTTGTTTCTAAATAATCATTAGCCTAACATCTTTTAAACTGCTGCAGAAGAAGTATGAACATTCCTCTTAACCTACTAGCAGAGCAACGCTGCAAAAATGATGAGTCCTTGCTGGGAGACAGAGATCTGGAATTTTCAGTCTGAACGCATCAAAGGAAGCATTCGAAGACAAGCCGGGGCAAAAGGGGGAAGAGGGTCAACCTACAATTCCATTGTCAGAGTTGGGAGCACAACAGTGTAAAGAAAAGGGGAAAAAAGGAAACAACAAGGCAGAACAAAGAAGTGTCCAGGCCTGCCTTGGCTTGTGCTGGGAACTGAGATGTTATAAATTAACAAATAAACAAGGATAAGACAAGCTGTTACCCAAGCCTCTACAGCATGTGAGCAGAGATGAATATGTGCCTTGACATACGAACTAAATCACCATAAAAGGCAAGTCTCAATGGGACACATATCTTTAAAATATTTTTAAATGCTATATCCACTCCATCCATTGTTACTGAATTTCCAAAATTCACCTGTTTTTGTTCAAAACAGATTTTATCTGAGAACAGCAGCTGGTTTGGGCCAAATACAACGAACATTTTTCACTGTATTTGGTTTGTTGCCATTCTATTTTATTCTTTCACCAGATAACATGGAAACAGACATCCTGGAAGATGTGACAGCTATTTAAACAATAATAGATGGATAGAGGTAGCCATTCTCTTGTCTTTGTTCCTACAAGCAAGTAGGATAAGTTCAGACCAGCCACCAATCAAACTGGAGAATATTGATATTGCCAGGATTTGAAAGCAAGTGATAATAGCTGGCTCCAAAAATACTTTACAGATTACTGCCTTTCTGTAATCATTTAATGGTTTTTTGTAATGCATCTTGATGCTTTTTTGTTCTCTGTAAAATATTTCACATGTATTTGTTGCTAAAACAGGCTCATTCTTACCATTTGAATGATGAAAGAAGATCCTATTTTCACTTTTTACTATCATAAATCTGGTGTATACATTTTCGTGGGAAACAATCTATTCCATTTTCCTTAACATGATTTTGGTTTATGTTGTCAAACACCCTTTAGTACAAAGTTTTGTATTTCACCTTCCTCAAAGTTGGAGGTTTCAGGTGTGAGAAGCTCTTCTATTTTAATTCATGTATAATTGATTTATATTAACACAAAAGAATAGGGGCTCCCATGTGCTGAACTGAAATGTTTACCAATTCATGCAGATTTAAAGAAAAAATGAAGTAAAATCCTCTTGCTCAATACCCAAATACTCTGAGATTAAAACAGTTGCAACTGTGGCAGCTGGAAATAAGGGCAGAATATCAAAGATACAGACTGACTAACTGGTTGTTGTTTCTGTAACATTTCAAAGAGGCTGGTGCTCTCATGGTTAACAGTACCACTGTAAATGCTGCCCACCAAGTTCTATTTCTTGGCTTGGTATGTTTGCCTGAGGACTTTGGGAATAGTAACTCACTGATAATGAAATATGACTAAAAGATTAAAAGCTTCATGGAAAGGACCATAGCTACTAAGAATGTGTTTCTTGGATGTGTACATTGCACATGATTGCTTTACACCTGGTGCAGTCACATATATCTGTACAAATAGGTCTTAAAGAATTCATACATCTGTATATCACTTCTACTATTACAGACCATTTTCCTAAGTGGCATGGCTTCACAATATGCACACCTTCACTTGATGTAAAGGACTACACAAGACTAAAATTACGTAAGGTTCTAGTTTTACACATCCACTTTAGAGGTAGGTTTAGGTGCCCATCAACAGTAGGACTCGTATTTACTGACAATTCCGATTTTAACCACTGAAAATACAATATCCTAACTTGATGCTTGTCCTTTTTGGAAAAGAGAGTTTCAATTCATACATTTCCAGTATTTCTTTAATTCTTTTAAAGAAAATGCAGCCCCTACAGATCATTCTTCACTGCTGCACAGGGTCACTGAGCATACTGCAGTTGGAGTTGTCTCCATAATGGTGAATTAGAGCCAGTGGAAGAATCACCCCTTGAACACAAGATTAGGGACCTCTCTTTCTCCCAGGTTCAATAATATCCCTTCTGTGCTGATACCTTGTAAGCCAATTTATCTATAAACACAGAGGGAAAAAAAGGAATGTATTGCTGTCTGGAATCAGAACATGGGGGTTTGGAAACAGGAATGACTTGACAAGGAGACAGGGACTAATCAAGAAGTCAGGGAACGCTGAGTTGAGAAAATAGGAAAGAAGGACAGTCAAGGTGGCTGAACACTTTGGAAAGGGATAATAGGATTGGGATTATGTGGTGAAGGAGGGGAGAAAACATGCCCCAGAGCAAGAAATTTATACTGAGTCAGCAAGAAATAAAACAGCCAAACTGTGTTTTTTAATGCAGCGCATTTTGTATAAGTAATTCTTGTAGTATTTCAAGAACTGTGGTTCAATGCAAATGAAATTTATAGCTGTCAATACCAAATAGATTCTTTAAAGCAAATATGCTCTTTAAAGACCATGTGTTTCAGTTTTGTTAAGGAATTACTGGTATATCATCACTATAAATGAATGGAAAGAGTTGGCAAAATATACCCAAAAAGCAAAAATGTAATTAGTGGTGATGTTCCAGCTGTGAGGATTTCTTCAGGCTTTTTGGAGTAGATCAAGTTGAGTTTATTCTTCATTTTACATGTCCCTAGGAGGGCCTCAGAGTCAATCAGCACAACTTATCTAATTTTCTCTTTCAATAAAAGGATTATTTTAATAACCTTTATCTTATTTTGCAGCCTATTACTGATTAGGGCTGGGTCAAGAAATATTTGCCGATTTATTTATTCTAAGGATTTCACAATATTTCAGAATAAATTATCATTCACGTTTTTAAACAAATGTATTTTACCATATAATTGAATGTTAAAATGCCAGTGATATTTCCACGTTGTGTACTTTGGCACCATAACACATAATGTGCAAAACAAAATTATATGGCTTCTCTGTCCCCATAATAAAAATTATCCTGTGCACTCACAGAATTTTTCACACAATTTTTTGAAGTGCATAGAACAGTCAGGAATAAAAAAGAAATGAGACAGGGTTGATTCTGTATATATCTGATAATTATATAGTACAAATATCTTGAACACCTGACAGCAACTTACATTAATTAACCCTAAAGAAATATAAATTCCTAAAGATAAAATGGTTAGAAAAGTACACTAAATATTTTTATTGCATTTTTTAACAATATATTAGTACAAATACAAGGCACTTTATAGTATTATAACCCGGAGTTCTTAATTATGAGAACTATGTCCATTACTTCTTTTTTAAAGATCCTTATATGCTCCTGGCAGAGATTGGATGCACATTAAGGCCATCTGTGCTTTAGACGCTGAAAAAAGTATAAATGTATTTTACTGGTTCGTGTAAAATGTCCCAATTACTACTCTGCTAGCTCTACTCCATCAGCCAGGCAACACTGAGTGCTAAAAAGAATGTTTCTTGGCTTCGCAGCCATTCTATGAGAACTGCTTATACGCTTAAGTGTATGTGGAGGGTTGTGTAAATGTGTATCCCTATAGGTTCACGAGAGTCATTCTGAGCTTTTTCTAAAGTTGTGCTGAGGGCTGTGCATAATCATCTACGTAGTAAAGGGATACCTGCTTAGGAAATGAAAACGCGCCATTCATGGTACTAGCCATTTAATCTTCTTTACTGCATTGGCTGCAGAAGCTGGCTCCCTCACCTGTGCAGCCTGACTGCACATCTAGCTTTCCTAAATGTATGCAGAATCAAAGATCAAGTCAAGTATTTTGAGTCTGAGCTAAATTCCTGATTAACATCGAACTTTAAATTAGGGATTGGACTTAAAGAGTGCATAATTAATGTACACTAAACCTCACATTTTCAAAATTATGAACATAAATACGCACATCTCAACTGATAAAAGCAATACACAAGGCAATACATCCACAGTATGCATACTTATTTTTGTGCTGCCTGTTCCTCCCTATACTTTAACTGTCTCTGTATGGCTACTGCAAAATGCAGAGAAAAAGCATTACAGAATGTAACAATTACATTTTGCTAGATTTTATTGGACCATTTCAAGTGCTGCACGATTTAGATTAATAGTCCTCTGGACATGTTTCATGGAAGTTGAAAAACATCTATTATTTTGGGATTTAAGGTGATTTAAAAAATAAGGAATATCAATAATATTAGCATTTTTGTCATTGTCAGCTGAAATAACACCACTCCTTTTCTGCAAGCATAATAGTAGTGAGAAGGGAATTCTTGATAAGAGCACAGCTGGTAACTTGTAATTCTCTGAAGATGAAGGTTTTATGGTAATACCTGGAACTGCATTGTATTTGCACTGTTTTCCTTGGTCTGTGTTCAGTTAATAATTCTGCTACTCATTCTCCTACAGAAAAAAAAAATTAAGTCGACATTTTCAAGAAGTCTAGCCATGTTGCAATTATGGGTGCCTAAGCATCAATGCTCCTGCTGCCTTGTCACATGGCCCATGTTCTTGGTAATCTGCTGACAGCATGAATCGGATGCCCAAACAGAAAATGATAGATGGTGATGTGTCTGCACAACACTCGTCAGCTGTCGTTCATTCAGCAACGCATAACCTGTCCCACACCCTAGTCCCCAGAGTGATGGCAAGCAGATGAGGTTGACCAGGCATGCTTGGCACCTGCTGTAAAGTGGCAGCACAGAAGTCAGCAGTACTTGCATTTCACCAATAAATATGTCAGAGAAGTTCAATAGAGAAGACAAAAAAGACTTAAACTCTTTGTGTTTATGATAGTTTATACCGGTGATCAGAAATTATCTGGTCAGAATTTGTAAAACTATATCTATTGATTCATGTGTTGTGTTTAACTGAATATTCATACGGAATACCGTCATGTTTCTTCTTAAAATGAGAAAATATCATATTTTAGATAAATATATTAAAAGTTCAGTGACAGTGCTTTTTGCAGAAACCCAGTATTTTTAAAGCATGTATAGTTAAACCAAATATACTTACAGCAAAGATCCTATTGATGCCCATGATTTTAATAAACTAAAAAGTATACTATCAAGGACCTCTAATTATCAGACTGACAATATATTAATTAGGCTACTGAATAAGATGACCAGTCTAAAAATGCATAGCAAGACAGGAACATATTAAGAAAACTTGTTCCCAAGCTTTCTCCACGCCAAAATCCCTACCCCAGATATATTAATGCCTCACTCTTAAAGCCCAAAATGCCAATAAAATAAAATAATCAAGAAATAGTCAGATGGACTCATCCAACACAACTGTATGGGGCTACCAGGTAATTGGTTCAGGAATTCTTAAATACTCAAGAAAAAGCTACAAATGCATTGGAAATGCAGGGGAAGAAACTGCTTTGAAAAGAAAGCACCGAGGGGACTGTGCTGGTAAAGCCCTGCAGTCACGCATCTGAGAAGTTAAGGGAACAGGTGTTTTATCATCAATAGTTCAATAATGTCTACTCTTTATTTAAGTACCTGAATGTCAATACACACTTTTTACAGAAATATGTGATCTAGTAACTCCAAGATTTTAACTCTTCTCATAGTTACTACAGCAATTGTTTCTGAAAACAAAAGGATGTGAAGCATCCCTTTTTGACTAAGTCTCACCAGGAAGGGTAAAAAATGAATGAGCTGGTTCAGTATCATGAAGCAGTAGAACACAGAGGCTTCCTTAGATTTGGGATTTAAAACCCCCACATTTTCATAAGAAGCTAGCAATTATATTTAACTCACTTTTTAAAATTATTTCACAAAATTTAAGAAATATAATAAACATCCTTAATGTGTCTATCTGTGGAATGGTTCCAGTACTCAGATGCAAATGTTGTAGACAATAATTGATGTACACATTTTGGATTATATGGTTATGATATCCTAATAGAAATTTGGCTGACTGCCTATGGGAGTTCAACATGAGTTTCATAGTTTATAGCATCAGAAACAGTCCTTTACAGTATTACAGCCACATTTCTCAACCCATTGCCTATAGATTATATCCTAATATCCGATTTTCACAGAAATCCATAATAATAAACAAACCAAAATCCCTAAACCCCAGCATGCTCAGAAAAAAAAAAAAATCAGAATGAAAAGGCAAGCATTTTTACATCTGATATGATTCCTCTTGCAATTCATTCATCAAACATCTGCAACAAGCTGCCAGAATGTGTCCATTAGTGAGATTTCTATGGCATTCACTAGCTTGATGCTCACTGATAGAATAATGTAGAAGTTTTACCTCTAATGTTTTCTGCTCCATTTGAGGCATCCACTTTAAAGTGAGATTTGGCCTGCATGTGTCTTCATGTCTTGGAATATGTAATTTATGCTAATATATCAGAATATGTATTAGAGAAGACCAAAAAATATCCTTTATGTATTTATACACTATGGGTCACATTCAGCACTTATTTAAGTAGAAAAAAAATAGTTTGGAGTCATCATATAACCTGGATCAGTTTGGTTTACATTAAATACAGGAAATTAAGGTACCTTACACAGCAAACATGCCATATACTCACTGATAAACTAAAACCTTAAGGTCCAGTTTAAAACCTTCGTGCAAATTAAAATATTGCATTCAGCCTTTTTTCTATATTCTATCATAATATCAAGGAAATATGTGTTGTAACTCCATTACAGGGACAGAACTTTTTACTAATTCTGTTTCACATCAGAATTTCTGTAAATGTTTCAATGCTTATCCCAGTAACGTGTTTGAAAAAATATTTCATTCCTTAAGCAATTATAAATGCTATGCAATAGAAGCAAAATACAAATCCTAGGGGTCATTCAAATGCTCTCTACTACTTTATGATAATTCATGTATGCGGTAACTATACATAAACAAAACAGGAATCAAAAGATCTTTACCATTATGGTACTGTGAAAACAGTTACTACCTAAAAAAAAAAAAGAAACAAAATGCACAAGCTTTATTATCTTAACCCGATGAGCTCATTGTATATTTAAGGATAATACTTTTATTCAGTATCCTGATAGTAGGTTGGCTTATAGCCCACCTAGAAAAAGAGCAAGAGCTGCATCTGGAAAGGACTGCCCTGCATGGTTTTATGAACTGTTGCACCCAGAAGATTGAGACGAGCAACTCACCAGTTTTTGAAAGGAAGTCAGTGCTACTGATGAAGGCTCTTCTAACACGATTCAGTACAAGTCAATGAGTTAAAAAACTACAACCTAAGTTATTTTTTAATTATTTTCAGAATCACTTTCCTTTGTCTTCCATTTGTCCTAGCTTTTCTGTAACTCAGCATATTTTACTACTTCCTACAATCTTTTCCTTAATTCTCAAACCTTTTTCTCAGTAACACTTATTGTTTCTAAAATTTCTTTGTTTCAGTAGTTTCTTCCCATTCCAAGATATGGATATTATTCTGCATGTTGGAATTTTGAGTCTAAATAAAGACCAGAGGAGAAAAAAGTACAGTTAGAGAAAAGGAAATGATTGTGACAGAAATCTGAAGGGACAAAACAGCCTAAATAATCTCCATATTTGCAAAAATAAAACAGATCTTGACTTCTTTTCTGCTTATTCATTTTCACATGTAAAACTGTGAAAACAAGATCTGAATCATTACCAAAACAGGTAAGAAACTGGAAAAAAAGTTCTTAAAAATGCATCTTTCATTTATGCTCCATTTTCCTATATTTTGCTGTAATCATAATTGGCATGGTCCTGATCTGACTTTTGACTTTTTTTTTTTTGAGTATGAATAATTCAAGCCAAGACAGTTGTGTTTACATGGGAATGTGTAGAATGGTCCAACATTAGGTCCAGTGGTTTGAAATATAATGAGCGGTTTACTATGCTACTTTACTGCCACTTTGGTCTATGAAAGAAGACACCACTATGTAGCACCACGCCACTTTCAGTGTGGAGTGTAAATGAAGATATGTTGAATACAAAAGTAACAGACATTTTAGACATCAAAACAGCAGAGCTTCAGCTGGTGTGGATCTGTTCATTTTTGCAGAGGAAATGAAGTTCAGTCAATGATCTAATCCTATGCCTAATCACAATTCCCCAGAAGATTAGGAGTACAGAAGCCATTTCTAAATCCAGGACTTGCCTCACAGCTCTTACACAAAGTGTTAAATGTGTGTTTCAGGTTAAGAACAGAAAGGAAAAAAACCCAGGGGAACACATTCAGAGAAACTCTGCTTTAACCCTATCACTATTTTTGGCTGTTCTGTCTTTGTACAGCATTAAGGGTGGTATTGTACAGTCCCATTATACAGTGGATGTTAAATGCGAAGTAAAATAGTCAGTTGTAAATGATTGATGATCCTCTTTAGTATTTCAAAATAAGCCCTGATTATTTATATAGTTTTGGACACTACTTGAAAGCATCATATTAAACCTAAACAATTGATCCGTTTTTCAATGGCTTTTGTGTGTAATGTATTATGTATGTTTTTACATTCTTCTGTGTAAAAGGCCCTGGTGTATGAGAAATGTTTAGAGTTTTGAGTGCTCCACCCAGTCCATATGGTAAGTTTGCTCTGTGTGTAAGACCTACCTTTTTCCACCAGGTCCATATGGCAGGCTTAAGCTAGCCAGGGCCTTCTATCCTCCACAGGGGCCATATGGCAAAGAGAGCTCGGTGAACACTCATTTACTGTGTATTAATATTTTACGTGTCTCTAGCACATACACATACATACAGACATGTATACAGTGATCAGATTGGGTACAAAAGACTTAGCTCCTGAAAATACTTTAGCAACATAATCAATGCACCTATGACAATACAATATGAGATGTGGATTCTTTTTTTTTTATGTTTTATTAAAAAAATGAAAACTCAATAATTTATCAAATTATTTGATAAACTAATCTGATGGTTTTACAAATTTTGACACAGTATTGTTTAATTATGCTAACAAACTGGTAGACATGACTGTAGACAGGAGTTCAGTATTAGTTTTTAATATTACCTTACAAGAACAGAACCAAATCCCTTGAATCCACCCACTTCCACAGTGTACATACTATAGACAGTGAAAATATTTGTTTAAAGATTCATCTCTATGCTGCCCTACTAATAGCAGGCTTTGAGTAGGTTACTGCTCTCTTACTATATTTAAGCAAAGTGGCAATACAACAAAGAAACAATAATTCAATATAGACAGTAAACTAAGTTACTATTTCCTGCAGACACAATACCTCTAACCTTACTACTCGAGTAAAAGGAAGAGAGTACAGTCTAAGAGCCATAGTATCTTCCTTCTACTGTCTGTACATTTCCTGTACTGGTAGAAGCAGATGCAGGGCTACAACATGAGTAGAACAGTTGCATTGGGTTGGATGATTAAAGACATGGATTTAAAATCAACTAAAAAAAAGATGGTGACTTTAAATTGTAATCCATATTTTCAAAGTAATTACTCTAAAATTGATACATTGGTATAGCATTTACAACTCAATCCAAAGCTTTGCTGTAATTCTGAAGTAATTTAGGAACCCTCAGCATTTTATTTATACAGGAAAGATGGAAGCAATTTGTAACATGTTTATGAAAGTTTTATTGCACCTACAAGCTGATTTAAGAAATAGAACAATATTCCCCAGTAGTAGAAATTTTACAAACAACTTTTACTTATTTGAAACTCAGAACATTATGAAATGTAGAAATTATAATATATTGTTTTTATTCACAGGATTTATAGTGCTTTCATCTGGTTTCCTCTTGTTTCAGTTCATGTAAATAACTCCTATGTTGTCACATGAATATTCAAATATCTCAAAGAACTATCAGTGTTGAAAATAAATAGCATAAAGAATTCAGAACAAGTATGCATGTACATGCTCTCATAGTTTATTTTTGTATATGGCATTTATGTTTTGTTCTGCAAACAATCAATAAAATATGGAAGAGTTTTCCACCAGGAATATATCTCCTCATTTCAAAGGAGCCAAAGAACAATAAGCGTTTTAAGAAGCCATGAGTATTTTATTACAGATTAAAAAAGGCTAACGACTATGCTCACGCTTCTTCCTCCTATCTTCCCGCTTTTGATCGTAGCCAAATACAGCTAAATCAATGGGGAAAAAAAAGCTTTATTAATTTCAGGGGTTAAGAAACATGACCCCAAACTCTTTGCCTCTAACTTTCATTGTAGGGAAGGCATAGTATATAGCTTTAGTATTCATTTATCCCCTTTGGTTCAGTTATTATTTTCTGACATGTTCTATATATATTGCCTTTTGAGTGTTCTTCTTCTGTTTCCAATTTACAATGTATAGGTACAAACTTTTAATTCCGAATTTTGAAGGATTTGTCTATCTGCATAATTGCTCATAAAAACACATACACACATACAGGGCTCACTTTGTGATTGGCGGGTTTTACCGAGTGCCTAAAAGAGACAAAGGGTAGAAACCCCCTGCCTAGGTTATCCAGTCTGCCAGGGAAGCAGTAAATCTCTAAGGGCCTACATTCTCCACACAACAAAGAGAAGGTAGGTGTCTATCAGATGCAGCTGATAAGACACTGCCTAAACCTTAGATTCACCCTCTTGAGGCTTTCACATGCACCTTCCTCATTTCATGAGTCATGCAAAGAACTAAGAGGACTATTTGAGAAGTCTGTGTTTCAACAGCATAGATCCAACTATATAATTTGGAACAGACTAAGAAGGAAGATACCTAGATAGATAGATAGATCAACTGATTGATCATTCAAATACTTATTTGTTTAGTACAATTTAAAGATGAAGAATCTAGTCATAACTAAAACTGTTAGCACACTGTTAAGATCCTTATATCCCTCAATTTTAAATGCATTCTTACAAAAGTATAAACTATAAGTCTATGTTTCCTACTTTCTTACTGAGTCACTAGTTTCCTCTTTTGGGACAACATGTTAAATTATTTAAGCATCTCAATTAAATTCCTTATACATACATACATATAATGAAAGAAAAGATATGAACCTGACTTCATAAATATAATTCGGTGGGATTTTGTTAAAGTTTAGATGTGTAGATTTGTATTTGAAATCCTCTGAAGGTTACAGGGTGAAACCTTCCAACAATATCTCCAAGTCTTCAGGGACCAAATCCCATTATGTGGAGTTCAGTGAAGAGGGTAAACACTACCATAAAGAAATACAAATTGCACATATTTCCCATTTAGCCAGTGTCACAAAAGTTCACCATTTAGAATTCTAACCAGTTAGGACTTATTCTTGGAGGTCAAGTACCTTGTGAACCTTGTCATCTCACTGATGACATCATATCCCATCCATCAATTCTTTCAGGAGCACACTTGCCATCTGCTCAGTACGCTATAATAACTTATTAGACATATTCACAGGGTAACAATCTGTACAATGACACTGTTATCTTAATGCTGGCACATAGAGAGATAGCAGCCGTCGTTTCCCTGTCACAGCACAATTATTCTACCTTCCAACTTTAAAAGAGAAGTTACTTGGATATTTTAACTTCTTATTAAATCACATGGAAACAATGAATTCTCATCAGAAATATATTTTTGACTTTGTGGTGGTTTTTGTTAGGGAACTGATAAAGTAAAGCTACAGCACAAAGGACTAAGGTCGGTTTGATACAACTATCTTGCACCTTGAAAGTTTTTGCAGTCATACTCATTTTTAGAGTGCAAAATAAATAAACAAAAAACATACAATACAATCAATCACATGCATACAAATAACACTGAAATCCAACTTATTCTTTGCAATCATGTTAACTTTCTAGGGCTAATACTTATTATTTCTCTACCTGTCTTAAACACCTCTTCTTTCTTACAGCAGTTACTAGGATATCACTAGGTAGAAAGAAAATATGCAGCCAAAGTGCTCATGTTAAGC
The DNA here is from genome assembly GCF_000687185.1 of Egretta garzetta. Lineage (NCBI taxonomy): Eukaryota > Metazoa > Chordata > Aves > Pelecaniformes > Ardeidae > Egretta > Egretta garzetta. Next base: position 59,883 of record NW_009259336.1, read on the forward strand.
CTTAGACTTTTTGGAATCTAAAAGCAATGTGAATTTTCATAGATGCCTATATATTTTTGCAGCCTTTGTAAAGCATGTTAATATTGAGCATCGTTAGCACAGCTGCTGTCATAGCACTTATGACTTAAGTCCACTATAACTCTCCCTCAACCTCAAAAAATATTTTCAGAAAAAGGGCAATATTTATTTTGCATTACACAGAATTCATCCTCTGTTCCTTCTTTTGGCTCGTCATTTATTCCAGCTTACACTGTGATCAACATTGTACTAAAATAAAGTCAAGTACAACAGCCGCTCTCTGCCCATCAAAACTCACAGACGTCTGCCAAGCACTTGTAACAGCTGGTGTTACATTAATTAGTTTAAACTATTTATTTCATCCATCTCCAGAGCAGATTGAGCAAAAACATTAGAGATTATTCTAGCATCTGTAAGTGCCCTGCAAACATTAACCAACCAAAGTTAGAATATTAGTCATTAACTTACAGTATATGTGATTTAAGATTCTATACACTTATTGTAAATAAAAAAGAAAATTCTGCAGTTTAACATAGCTCTAGTAAGTTTTCTTTGACTGCCTTTCTAAAAATCTGAGTTCTAAACTTATATAAGACTTAGTGCCCATAAAGTTTCTTTAAAAAAAAAAAATTATTACTAGAAAGCTATTATAATTCCTGGCAGCATGGACCATTAAGCAATATATGACAGGGACTGGGTGACTCAGTGGATTAGTCAGAGGTTTTATGTCCACTGTTGGAATCCAGCCCTAAATACGGTGATCAAAACAGTGTTATCAAACGGTTGTAAAAATCTCAATTAAAATCACTCCTATAGCCTCTACTAAGTTTTTAGTGGACAACATAATAGATCTTTCTCTATTGACAGAGTTCTCACAACTATCTTTTTTCTTTTAATAGGCTGAGAATGGATGCTGGCAAAAGAATGATGATTATAAGAGGTCCTAATGCTGCATTCCCTTCTCAAATGGCTCAGAAACAGAAGCCAATGCAAGGATGGCAGGAGTAGGCTCACAGCCACTGTCCATGGGCTCGCCTCCATCAAAAATAAAAAGCTTCCAACATTGCTCAATGAAATACTTAATGTGAGAATACTTACTTTTAGTGCCTAGGGCTCAAAAAGCAAATCAAAGTCCTGTGCAAATGCTTCAGAGGCAACTCCTTCCTCAGAGAACTTGGCTATATGTAAATAAGCACACAAGGAAACAGAGGCACTAAGAGGTGAAGTGCTTTGCCCAAAGTCATATACACCAAATCATTGGCAAAGCCTGGCAAACACGATCAAAGTCTCCTGACTCTCACCTAGTTCAGAAACATTGCTCCATGAGGATTCCCAAAATAACATCAAAATCCAAGAGCTCACTTGCAGAATAAAAAAGGAGTTAAGTGGGTTTATCAACACATGAAGTAGAATCAGACTCTTATACAATAATGTCCTCAAGTCTGACTAGATTCTTTTTTTTTCAGTATTGTACCATGGAAAGGATAATGATAATGATGATGATGATGATGATGATGATAATAATAATAATAATAAAGTAGTTAGTGATATTAGCATCAGATTTAAGTAAATGCAGCTAAAAATAATAATCTATCAGTTTAGAAAGCTATACCTACCTTCAAAATATTTGTGTTTACAAACAAAATTAATTAACAGATTCAGTTTCACTATTCAAACAGTGAAGTGAGAAAAGCAGCCTGACATTTACATTTAGCTAAAATATAGATCCTGGCCCTGTGCTATTCCAGTCCTTTAAAGCTCTGACTGACTTGTTATGGCTTGCTATGGCCATGTAAAAATGAGTGGAAGTGATGGAAACTGAAGAAAAAACTATCAGCTATTTTCACTTTTCAACCCTGTCCCATCTCCGGTAAACACAATTTTTTATCTTTCCTTTATTCCTTTGACATCCCTTTTTTCGCTCTCTACATCCCTTTTTCTCTCTCCCCATGTATGTAGGTGAATATATATAAGTATGTGTATGTGTGCATGCGTTCATGTATGTATCTATATATTCAAGATACTGAAATTTTTTCTCCCCACTGCACAGTGGCTCCTCTAACTTACTCCACCAGCCAAAAAGGCAGGCGCACAGTTAATGCCAAACTTGCTCTAGACCATGCAAGAGAAAGTGCCAAAACATATATAAGAATGGCCTCCTCAAACAATACTAATAGCTCTTTTTCATGCTCACTCTTTATTGGCCTCGACAGACAGCGAGAGCCAGACACTCTTTTCTATTCTTAGGTTCCCAGAATTTATAACATGCTACATCTGCCACATATCTGTTAGGTTACATGGGTACTGCTATTCAATTATCCATTTTTATTTTTAGTACAAGGACGGTTATTGAAATAACTTGTTGGACGCCCAGTTCTTAAAAGACAAAAAACACGACAATCACAAAACTTCTGATCAGATGAGACAGTGCTCTGACTTAAATCCTCTCTCAGAAAAAATGATATATCCCCCGTCCACTTTGCTTCCAAAGAATAATTAAAAAAAAAGTGTACTGAATCTCACCACAGAAGATGGAACATCCCATTGTTTAACTAATGCCTTATAAATGATTCATTAAAAAAGCCTGTTTTAACCAATGTTCTTAACTAATACTAACCACCAGGTTCTGTTTTCATTTACACCACAATTGGTGTGTAAACAAAGGCAGCAGGGCCCCTCGCAGATATCTTCTGCTCAACTCCCCCTTCAAATTCAAGTTGTACCTTGCGTTAGAAAGTCTCTCTGTGTAATACATTTCTTGCATGCTCATTTTTTTAGTTAGCATTGCATGCTCAATTTTTATTTTCTAAACAGAACCCCAAGGGAGTCATGTACATTCAACAGAAAAGTGTTAACATGTTCCCAGTTCAGTATTCTACTTTACCTCTTGCAGTGATCAGTTTAAATGTACGAAAGCTACCGGCCAATTCAGATTTTTTTTTTTGCCTCCCTCTATTTCTTTTTTCTTTTAAAATTCCTCTTTGCAATAGGAAAGTTAATTGTTAAACTTTGTTACAGAACCCTTTGTTCTTGCTGAAGTCACTTTGCTTGTCTCTCCTACTGTAAGGACACCAAATCCTAAAAGCTGGCAAGAATGCATATGTTTATTTCACCATTGCTCTGCAATTACTGAATGCCACTTAATTATAGCAACAGATGCTCGAGTGTAGGAACCAGAAAAATCAAACGCCTCATTTCCAGGTTATTTTTTTCCATTGCTTCTGCCAACAGCAGATGTGTGAGCCCCTTGTGCTCTGGCGTAAATACTTATCAAATCCTAACAGGTCACCTATGTCACAAACAACATTTCAGATGCAACTGTTTCACCTGATAATAGGCTCTGAAAATAAAACTGTGAGCTGTAAATACAATGTATTCGGAATGAAATGCCATAATGTGAAATTGCTTTTTCTCCAGCTACAACAGAAGTCCTTGACAGTTTTTGGCAGTGATAAATCACCCTCCCATTAATTGTCTCCTCTCTCATTGTGAGGTGAGCTGCTAAAAGGGGCAGTCAACAAAAATGACTTAAAGGACAAATTTTGGCAAAAAGACAATGAAGAAATCTGTCATTGCTAAGCCTCCAGTAAACTGTCATGAAACAATCAAAATATATGTAGCTGAAGTGTTTATGTCTTTGTTAGAAAGGTTATAGGATGATAAGTTTATAGTTGAAACAGGAAGCTCAGAGGAAACGGAGTTGCAGGCCCTTGAGGCACCATTTCTCCCTGTGCTCTTTAAAATTGCATGCAAATCCCATTATGGCTTTGGTTTACACAGTATTTTCTGGTCTTACCGACCTTATTTTCTGACTCTTCTGCCCCCTCACCCCAGACAACAGAAAGTCCCCGTGAAGGCATGGCGCCGGCTACAATAATTCTTGCACCCAGTTTGAAGAGCCTTCCTTTTCAGGGATTTAAGCCAGAGAAGATGACACTTAGCACCTCACTGAAGCTGACCCTTCCTTCTCATCCCTCCATGTCCTGGTGTTAATCAGAGAGCAAGGGCCTCCCAACCAAGTGGCTTCCATACATTGAGAAGTAGCCTTTGCTTCCGGTAGAAGAGGCAGCATTACCAGGGCCCATTCATGGACCCAAGACCAAGACGTGTGAAACGATGTCTGCTGCCTTCTCCTCGGAAACCACACTCACCAGGACTCACTTCACCTAGCCTGGCTCCATTCTGCAAATAACCCTGCTGCAGCTTTTCTATAGACTGAACAAAATCAAATCTCTCACCTCAGGATTCTGCTCTATAGGAGAAAGAGTTCAGAATTTGGCAATAATATATTTATTTATTTATTTTAATTTTTAGGGCTGTTAATATATCAGAAGTAGAGAGATGGCTGCCGGTCTTTATTACCCTCAGACTGCCTCCACCTCTATGGCATGCAGATGGCAGATGGTATGTTTAAGACCACAGGTTATCCTATGCGTAGGAGCGGCACGACCATGTACAGGGGATGCTTGTCAGATGCACGCCTCCAGAAAGGGTAACATTTCTCCCTTTAGAAACAACATGGTGCTGTCACTTTATAATTAGGGGTGTGGTTGTTTTTTTTTTTAAATTTCGTATGTGGAGGCTGGGAACTAAAAGTATTCTGAGAGTTAAAGGAAAAAAAAAAAAAAAAAAAAAAAGAAGAAATTTCTGTTTACCTGTCAGCAGATGGTTGGAAATTTACCATAAGCAAGGTTAGAAAATGATTTGTTACTAATGTGCCTGTCAAGGGCAACGTCTGGAGTTTGGTTTTATATTTATGTTTGTAAGAAAATTACAATATAAATATAAATGAGTTGCATCAGGTATTTAAACTAGACTGGACAGGGCACTAGAAAATATATGTCGGGAACGTTTCCCGCACCAGCAGGGAGATGAACTAGCTGACCTAGCATGTCTTTTCCACCACAGATTTCTACCGTTTCTGTATTAACCGAGGATGATTGATACCAAATATCCCTTTTCACTTTGCTGGGTATTTGTATGCTTTCTGGGGGAGCTGATATCTTAGGAGAATGGCTATGGGGAAGCACTAAAGGGGATTCTTCATCCTTGATGTCTGAGAACTGAGGAAGGTCACTCAATAGCTTGTGTAGCCATAGCAGCTTTGTTGTCATGGCATGAGAATCCTTCGTCAGTTCTTCTGCTTTTACAAAGGAGCAGTCATCTAACATTGTGAGGTGTCTAATGTAAAGCCTGCTTTTTTGACATGGTTATCACAAGCTATTTTCTGTCCAGACATTTACACAGACCTTGTGTTATCCATGATTTATCCACAATCCGTGTTCCTCAATTGTGCTTAAACATGGTTATGGTTGTAGTAAATCATGTGTTGAAACACCTAACTAGAAGGAACCATATAGTTATCACCAGCACTGGAACATTAAACAATAATACTCCATTGAGCACCAGCATCATCAACAAGTTTCTATCAGCCTGATCCTGCAGTCCTAATACAGGTATTTCCCCCTCTCCCCTCATCTCCCTCTTCCACCTGGGAATCTTTCAACAGTCACTTAAGGACCACATTACTGGGTCTCTGTAGCCTGAGCATTATACCCAGCTTAAATTAAAAAAAAAAAACAAAAAAACCCAAAACCAACCAACCACATCCAAGCCTTAACATTCACTTGGGAAGAATACAATGGATTTTGCCAGGAAATTGCACACCTTCTCTTTCAAACTGAGAAAACATAGTGACAAAGTCTATATGAACATTATATTTTAAACTAAGGAAAATCCAGAAACAGGTGGAAGGCATTTCAGGAAACAAGGACTGTCTTCTGAAAGAAAATGTAATCCAATCAGGAGAAAATGGAGAAATTTCCAAATTTCCTAGGTATGCTCTAATCACGTGTGACTTAAATTTTGATAAATGTACTCTGTGTACATAAAACATCTCTTGAATGACAGAAAAGCAGAAGAAATAAAGTGATTGAAGTTTTTTGTTTTCTTTCTTTTTTTTTTTTTTTGGTGATGAGCCAGTTTGATAGCTTACTGTGAGCATATGGAGATAGCATATTTGCAAGTCCATCTCTAGAGGATTGCAAAAGGCCCTTAGCTTGTGAAAAACAGCAATGTTATTTTTTTTAACGTTCCCTATATTTAGAGATTAAATCGCTCACTGCACAAACCCATTTGGAACAGGCGAGAAGGTGAAAAGGATAATCAGTACAGTCACTGGTCCGTGTTTCCTAAACGCTTTTGAAAACATTACTGTGCGCAGGCATAAAATTAGCGGCAGGACCTTAAAAAGGCTGGCATTTAGCATGACTTTTTGGAAAGTGACACCCTCATTTTTTTCTTGTAGGATATCATTAAATTTCAATCGCCCTATGGCAGTGCCTTTCCATTAATAACCAATTCACTGTGTCACTTTGGCTCTCCTTTGAAATAATGAGCCTTTGCTTCGCTTTAATAAATTTAAACATATTCTCAAGGCCAGGGAAGATAGGAAACCGCAGATGGGCTGAGAAAAACACGATTCATAAATCCTTAACTGCCTGAGATCGTTGAGAGCAAAACAAAGTAACACTCGTAAAATATTAAACAATCCCAGCTGTATGAGTGAAGCTTCATTAACAAAAATGGACTATTTACTGCCTTCAACAGAGCCTGTGGGTGGAAAGATTCAGAGAAATCTTCTTTAGAAAAACACTGTCATCCTCATTTTGATTCTTTAACCAACTGATGGCATGGTAGATACTTATTTTGCATGTCCATATGCAGAAACATTTTAGCAGAAAATTAATGATACTCTGATTACGTTAAATACCACAAATCATGCTTCATCATTTAAGCAGGAGTGAAAGAAAACAGAGAAATTTAACAGATATTTTATCCTTGAGGAATTTGCATACCAATAGAAGTAAAGCATGACAAACTTTATTTAAATCATAAGGGACTTCTCTAGCACTCTAAAGTAAACATAGCAATATGAATAATGGCAGAGAAATCAAGCGATGCCATTGCTTCTGCTAGGAAGGCTTGGCAATTTATTCTACAATGTTATACTTTTTCTTGCTTTAACCTTTATTAACATGAAGCTAATTTTGTTTATATACCTATTTGGTACACAAAGGAGCAAATCCTTTTTTTCATTCTTTCATGTTTACTATTTATTTAAATTCCACCAAGAGTTTTGCTCAAGGAAGGAAGGCAGGCTCTGACACAGACTTTGGTTTTATGCACACAAAGCTAGACCCTCAGACTCGTGAAGCTGATTTTGTGCTGCCTGGTTAACATACACGAATTCCCACCAAATTAACCAAAGAACTTGTGAAGACAGCCCTTGCCTCCCGGGCCTGCCTCTAACTCCTCCAGCTCTTTGCTCTGCCTCCATGTAGGTCCTGCTGCTTCCTCTTCCTCACCAGCTCTGAGGCACAGAGGAGTTTCCTTCCAGTAGCACAAGCTAAAACTTCTACATGTCCCCCTGGGAACAGTAGCCCATAATATTCCCAAATCCCTTTTCAAGCTGTGTTGAGACTTAAAACTAAAACTAATAAGGCTTATTTAATAATACAAATTTGGAAGATCAGGAAAACAGCCGTAAGGATAGCATAGAATTTTTAAAATGTCCACAGCAAGAATAACCTTTCGTGGTATCATGGAGGTTTTTTTAAACCAAGGATTGCATATGAGTTTAAAGAAGAATAGAGATCAGTGTCAGTTTACTAAATGCTAAGAACCTGGAAGCTCTATCTCTAAAGACAAGCTGACAATTGAGTGGACAGAATGTCAATACTTCTAAACATTTCAAGGGTAAAAATATTGCTTTTTACAATCTGTGTCATATTTACTGCAAGAAAAGAATTTGGATTTTTTTTCTTTTGCTGGCTGTCAGCTTTTTTTCCTTTTATCCCAGGGAAGGGCATAATTAAAGTATTTAGCACAAATACATGGTGTATTTTTTCCCTAAGGAACAATAGTTTCAGCCTAAATGCAAATATGAACATCATAGCTTTCCATATTTTAGTTAATAAATATTTAAAAAAAAAAAAAACACCAACATTTGGTTTATTTATTTCAAGATATTTCTCGTGTTTGTGAGAACCACTATGTACATTTGAAAAAGTGAAAATCCTTTTTTAACATTTAAGGGGGCATTCTGACCCCTGAAGAGGCATTTCTCCTTCCTGTTCAAAATGCTAGAAATGTACTTAGCCCCCACAGCTCCCACTACCTTCGGTGGAAACCCTGAATACTGCCCAGGAGTTATCACCTTATAATCATTAGAGCAGTCATTTCTGTGCTTAGTAGACCTTCACTGTAGCTGATTTGTATAATCAGGGTTAATCTATTCTGATTGCAAACATCCATACCGTAAAGTTTGAATGAATTCGCACTGATGCTCACTCAGCTTAGCATGCCCCTAAGACTTCCACGAGATATGCTGCAGGATTTTTGTTTGGTTTGGGGGTGTGTGATTTGATCCAGCACGAGTAAAGCTGCTGTACCCTTCCTCCCTGTGAATTTGGGGAGAACTAACTCGTTCTACCAGGTACGTGAAGGAATGGGGTACAAAAAGCAATGGTAAAACATTAAAGCACTATCAGCAGTGGTAAGTCAGTAGCTCTAATGCTGAGGTTAGCTGTATGCATGAAAGCAGCAATTAGGCTTTCGACAACAACAACCTCAGACAGACTCGGAAAGCAAAATGTATTTGCCTCAAAGGTTTTAAGTGTGGGTAGGAGAAGGGCTATAGGCAATGTGTTGTTTAACCTGGCAGAGGAGGCGTTCATTCTTCTCTCTGCACACCAAGAAATGCTAGTACTAGTTTTTGGCTTCTGCTTTCAGAAAGAAAAAAAAGATCTAATCCTATTAGAACATTTAGGAAAACAGTAAGACCCTCAAATTTCACAGTTACTTACAAATTAAAGAGTAAATGTAAGCCAGTCAGGAATTAATTTTTCTTTTCATTAATAAAGATGGTAAAAGTTTCCCTTTAAGCATATATGAAAAAATGAAATTTCTGAACATGATTTGTGTAATGCCCTTTCCCTCTGCTTTTTTTCTTTGCTGTAGTTGTTGAATTACGACAGACTGAATGCTTCCCAATTTACACTCTTACAAACTAATATCCAGAATGGCAGAGAATGCTTCCACAGATTTTTTCCTATTGATGTGCTAGTTGCGCAGATGCCTTCTGCCAAAGGACAGTTTGGTCTCTGCCCTATCGCTGTAAGATCCCCCTATCAAGAGTGTCTATCAGCATAAGTTACTGTGGTATTTATGATGTAGATACCTGTCTACTCATTACTGAAGTGAGATCACTAACTTCATTTCTCAAAACAACCAAAGAGCCAAAGGTTAATAACTTTCGGCCACTGTCAGTTTGTAGTAGGTTTGGACTGGCCACCTAGATTTAAAAAAAAAAAAAAAAAAAAAAAAAAGTCCTCTATGCTCCATTACCAGTGCTTTGAACCATCCAGTCACATGTATTTTGATGTTTTGAGAGGGTGAAAAGAATGCAGATTGGCATGAGAATACCACATTAATTCAGCAGTTAAATGGTTCTTTGAGAAGATTCACTGACAGAAAAAAAGCATAGCTGTCTTTCTAAGTCCTCATCCTCTTTGGGCTTATACGCATTTTCTGTGAAAAGTTGATTCTTTTCCTTCCTCTCCCCCACTTTTTTTTTTTTTTCAAACAGCCTTTTATCATCTAACATGTGAAACAATTGTAATGTGAGGCATGTGAGCAGAGAGCCTTTGCCACTGGGCCCTCATAAATCTTGCCAGTTCCCAGTGAACAACACCAAATATTTGCAGCTGAGGAACATTTGGTCTGGCTTAAATTAACATATCTCAGCAGTCAGAAGTCATTAAGCTTTGCCAGTGATTTGAAACCATTTTTCCATTTCAAAAGCGACACTGGCTGTTACTTATTTTTCTGGATGAAGAAGGTGGTAAGGAACAAAAGCAATGAAATGAAAATGGGAGATACTAATGAAAAAAAAATGATAAAAGGGCTTTGAACTACCTTTGGTAGATTTGTTATTGACTCTTTTTAAATAGCAGAGCACTTACGTATAAGATCAAATAATAATTCAAGATGATACACATTAATTTCAGTGGCAAATTATGTGATTTAAAAGCTGTGAAAATGTATACTTATTTTCTTCCTTAATCCCTTGTGAATATAGGCACTATCAATTTTAAAAGCTGATGAAAGCTTTAAATGAAAAACAATAATCCAACCTTTTTCAATTAAAGGCTGCAAGTAGATTAAGTACTGGAGTAAAGAAATGTGCTTTGCAAAGATCACATCTGATATGAGTCTGTTCAGATGCTGCGGGCAGGAAAAACACCTCAAATCCAAAACATCACAGCCCGAAAAACAACAAGCAGGAAAAAAAAAAAAAAAGCCCAACTGGTTTTAATGCAGGTAAAATGTGAGTTCAGATTTTCCAAACCTGTTACTTCTGTATTATTTACATGGCACATAACTCCCCTGTTCAGTTGGTAAATAAGTCTTCATCTGAAAATCCATGAGAGCCACCCAGTGCCTGAGTTGTCAGAAAAAAACCCCACTTCCTCACACTTGGAGTTACGATTACTGGTCCACAGTTATATAGCTCTGTCAGAAATCTGTTTCAAAAATGGTTCATTACAGACTCTGAAACATGTCTTGGCCACTTTTTAAGAGGATAAATATTGCAAAAGATTTTGATAAATTTTATACACTGATTCCAATGCAGTTATGACTTCTGATTTATGTGTGAATAGTTATAACTGAATACAGTTATTCAAATTAATACCTCAATGGTAATCACAATTTTTCAGCCTCCAGTTAGTTTTTTTTATAAGGCTTTAATAACCTTGAATGTTTTAGATTCATGCTACTTTGAGAAGATACAAACTTACAGTTAAAAGCATTCAAGTTTATGTAGCATTACTAAAGAAAACCCTTCCATGTTAAGATCTTTCTGAGACTTTCAAACTTTTTAAAATCTCTGCAGCTTTAGTAAAATCAGTTCTGTGTAAAAAAACCCAGATATTCTGTTAACCAGATTTAAAAGACAAAGAATTCTATAAAGAAAACATTTACAGCTAACTAGGGCATGAAAAGGTTGCTAGGATAGCTATGTAATCAATTCATTTTCTAGGTATGCTTTTCTTTCGGGGGATTTTATTTTAAAAATAATAAGAAGAAAGGCTTCTAAAAAAGCTTTGAAAATACAAATGGTCTGCATCATCAGTGCTATACAAAATGAATTACATGATTCCTTAACCACACATAGAGAGCAAACCATGGCCTATGGATCCCAAAACACAGGAAACAAGACCTGAGTGTTTGGGAATATTAAAATATTAGACTAAATGCATCTTGAGTTCTCAGATAAATGGTTTTGTTTTCTAATCCCATAAGAACGCAGCAAAATGAAGCAAGCATCTCATTTATTCATTGCTTCTCTTCCGGTCATGCTACAGTTGAAAAATAGCAGAGAAAGAATCTTGATCATGTTTTCTTTCATTAATTACTGATACCATCTCCTTACCAATTTACAGAATCACAGGATGGTTGTGGGTGGAAGTCACCTGTGGAAAACACCTAGTCCTGCCCAAATTCAAGACTAAGTTCAGCAGGGTTTTGAATACCTCCACAGAGAGACTCCAGTATTTTCTTATGTTTAAATGGAATTTCCTGTATCTCAGTTTCTGTCCATTCCCTCCTCTCACTATTCTGTTTTACTAGCCATTCCACCATTCTCTGTCTTTGATTCAATCCATTTGAATATAAACAACATCATCCTGCACTCAAGAAACAGAACAGCTCTTTGAAGCTCCCTCACATTATACAAGGTTACCCTAGCAGATGCCTTTTTTGTGGTCACAAGTTGTAAAACATTTTCCAAAACCTACACACTAATCTCACTGGGAAAACCAAGAGGAACAATCCTTTAAAACCTTTGAGAGCAGGTTTGTGGAAGTGCATTTCCTGCTCCATCCACTTTCTGTGTAACCCTATACGTTTGGACTGAAGTAAACTGAAATAGATGCCACAGGTTGGAGTTGGAGAGTGCAGATGAGAAATGTTATCACACACATGCACCAAGGTAAGGAGAAGAACATAAAACTAAAACCCTGAGTTAGGAATAGTATGATGGAAGCACACAGCAGGTCTAGAAATCAAGTAATCACATGCACAGATACTTTGACAAAAATATGGCTGCTTTCCAAGATCTGTTTTTCCAAGATCTCCAAACCTGTCATCGTGACTGTTTGGTGAAGCAGAGTTGTTATGTGGGAGGACCCAATAAGCTGCTGAGGAACTTCCTCTAAATTTAATCATAGTTCTCAGTATCTATTTACTTAAGAAATCTTTCCTTTTTATCTCTTTCCCCCTAGAGGAATAAGCAGGATGAAAGTAGATAGAAATTAAACAAAAATCAGGGCTACTTTGGCTTTCTGTTTCTCTATTCTGCACCAAGGAAACTGTGAAATCACTGAGGACGGAATCAGTCCCACCATTCAACAGAGAACTTTTCTCCAGCAACATAGCCCACCATCTGGTATGTGCAGGCTACTAACTGGCTGCAGTAGTCATGGTTTGTCCTGCAAAGCACTCTTTAATTGCTTAAGAAGATGAGTATTTTTCCTCTCTCATGTCATATGGTGAGGTCAGGCTTTCAGGATGTTTACTTACTTTTCATAGTTTACTGAGCAACAATATTCTAGATGCTGTATTTCACATAAAACATATACCTGTTTGAGACTATGCATACAGTATGACTGCGTTGGGGTTATTTAATTACACTTCTCAAACTCCAAACATGTCTAAACACTGTTGTATTAGTGTACAACATAGATCCTCATTCGGCAAGATTTAGACATATTTATATTTCTGGAGCTCAAATAAATATCAAGCACAGAAGATACTCCTTGAGCCCTGTAGCTACAAGAAGTATTTCATGTGATTTATTACAGCATAGGAATATACGTAATGATGAAAATAAGCCGAGAAGTAGAGAATATGACTTTTTTTATCCCTTTGGAGACATCATAGCTATAACTTATGGGAACACCAGTCTAGAGTGAATTGTATGACTCTATTATCAGCTGTGGGATAAATAAAATAATATTCCTTTTAATAGACCTGACAACAGCTATTTAATTTACATCATGAGATAAAGGCTACTTCTTTTAAAATCAGCTTACTAAAGCTGAAGTTGGGGATAGTTAAAAACTGAAATGTTCAAGTTTGAAAGAGTATATATGGAATTTACAAAATTTCTAGTACTCATTTTAGATTTGGTGTTGTGTAGAGGGCTTTTAGCTTTGTTTTCAGGGAACGAAATAATACTGTTGGGTGGGTGGGTGTTTGTTTTTTTTTTTTCATTCTCCTTCCCAAAAAGAAAATGAAAAGAGATGATAGACAGAAACTGAGTAACAGCAATGATTAAGTTCAGGCCTTATGAAATTGGTGCTACCTAAACGATAGACAAAATTACCAACTGAACTTTAACTTTTGCAGTATCTTTGGAATTATGCCACTTTAGACAGATGTTCATGGGCATAGATAATGTTTAGAGTTCAGACTTTTAAAATGCACTAAAATGGATGTTATTTTTAAAGGAATTAGAACATTGCACAATAGTAATTCACTTCAAGTAAAGATTACAGTTCAAAAATTCCCCATGAAATACACGAGCAAACTTAACCCACTTACTTAAACAGTCCTCTTCATTTTATTGGATGTCAGCTATTTAAAACAGTTACTTTGCCACTCAAACAATTTTGTGTCAACAGGAAATGAGTTAGACAATCTTTAATAAACACATAAAGAACAGCTCTACAGATAGTTGTTTAATTATGAAAAACAACTAATTGAAGCATAAAAATGAAATGCAAGAACTTAGGTTTGGGCAAAGGGCTTGGAACTCAGGTAAGAATGTATCCATTTTCGTCTTTCCTGGCAATATAATAGCTGCCTATATTTTTCTAACTGCCATTTAATTCCTGTGGTCATTATTGTATTTGTAGAGCTATGTTTATGTTATTAAATGAGTTGAGTATTAAGAGTAATCAAGGTTTCATTTTGCTGTGCTTAGAAGGGAGTATAGATTTGGAAAAAAAAAATTTAAGTGCAGAGAAAACCATCCACAAAATTATTTTTCCACTTGTGTTAGCTTCAACTGCAGCTGAAATCACAGAATGTACTTGATGTACAGGATAGAATATACTTGCTCTTCTTTGAAACACTGTAGCAAACAGCAAAATACATAATGAAAGTGCATAATCAAAGTAGATGCAATTAGATAGGCCTGCAATTCTTGAATGAAATTCTGTTTTCATAATTCTGATTTCAGGAAAAAAAATGCTGGGATCAAACCTAGGTCTTCTCTTTGTAAAGTTCCACTAGTAAGTCACTCTCTTACCTCCCTAACAACTTCATTACAGTGGCTGCATTTCTTTCAAAACTATGAGCTGTAAACCAAGTGGAAAAGAAAAAAATACCCCAAATCAGGACAATTAAGAAGTTGTTCATGTGTTACGTGAAAAACAGTTACAGAAAGAGTTCTTAAAATAATTCTTTGGGACTTCAGATTTTTCCCTCGGAGAGACTAAACAGATCTTTTAATCATTCCTTCACTGTATCTGACCAAGATGATATCAAAATATGTTATTTTTTACTATTCAGTATTTTTAGTATTTTTAAAAGTTAAGAAAAAAAATGTTGGTATAGGTTTCTTTCAGTTGCAAATAGGAGTATTATTTTAATATATCAAAGAAGCCATCTATGGAAAGAAGACAAACCTCTATTGTATTGCACATTTTGTACTACAGAAGTCTGTATTAAAACGGTTAACATATCTTTCCCTCCTACGTTTTTTCAGAATAGCTCTAATTTAGATATGGAAATTTTTCAAACTTAAATCAACAGTAGAAGAACTTGATTGAGTCTGTATTAAATTGTGCTCAATGTTAAGTCAGGTAGTCCACACATCTCGTATTTCTAATTAAATTTTTATGTAGCACTTAAAAATAGTGTAATACAATATTAACAGTTAATTTAATAATTAAAATCTTATTTTTTCACAGTGACTTCATGGCTAGTGTTTACTTTATTTCTGTATCTGTATATTGCAAGTGAAAAAGCTGTATAAGGTATTTTTTATTAATATTATATATTTTACTGGGCCCACACACATACATACACACTCTTACACACACAGACACACATACAAAAAGGTTGGCCAGGAAATTAGACATCTTATCTGTCAGCTTGCTAAATAAGGACCAATAACCTAGGTCTGCAGTACTCTGTGTGATAACTGCTTTTACAAAATGAAATTTTGACTTTTCCACAGCTTAGCTACAAGTAGACACTATCAGTAAAACTGCATTTCTGTGCAATATGATGGGAAGTAAAAGATTTCAACATCTGACAGGAGAAAATGAACAACTGATAAACAATCTTTGAAATGTTCTCTCACTGCAAGGCATGCTTTTGATGATGATTTACATTTTTATTATTGTTGACTTTCAGGATGGGGCTGATGGTTGGCTAAACATACAATAACTGAAAGAACAAACCACATAAAATGCAAACCAAATCAAAATAAAAACATGACTGGCATCATCTGCTTTAAAAGCTTTTGTTCATTTTTCTCCTTCATTTAGGTATTCGGTAAATGTAATGAGAATTCAGTTCATTGGGACAAGTGAGAAAAAAAATTGTCATCGTAACTTTCTGATTCCAGAATGGTAAACACACCAATTCCTCTTCCACTTTTCTCCTCCTACTCAAAACAAGAATTAAATTCTAATTCTCAGTCCAATGCACAATGAATGAACTGGTACTAACACTACACTCCTGCAGAGACTTCTGTCAACATTTGATGTTGTATACTGATCTGGGATTGTAGCTATGGGAAAACCCAGTGTATAAGTTAAGAAAGATAATCATGCTGAAGTGTCACTGAATAAAATCTCTGGTTTTGAAAAATTGTGTTACTGTCTTGACAGTGAACTCATCAAAAATTTCCTGGTCCTGCACTGAAGGGTAATGCAAGAAATGGAGTCAAAATTGTTTGTTAATTCAGTTAATGTGTTCAGCTGAGTAAACAAATTGGAGGAAACAAAAGCATAAGCAATGATTTGACTTTTTTTTGCTGTTTTGAAGGCAATCCTTGAAAGGTTTGGGGGTTTTTGGACAATGATTTTTTTTATTTAAATTAATTAAGATAGTTATCATTTTTAAAGCAGTAGCATAACTGAAAAACGTATCCTTTTAAAATAAAAAAAATAATAAAAAACATTTTAGGTTAAACCAATGTTAATTTGACTAAAACCTCATTCCCCCTGTAAATTCCAATTAAAATTTTACATAATTGTTTCCTACCTGTTACTATTTAGTGCACAAATTAAACTGAAAATTTCATTAGCCACCCAGCTTTATCTTTTAAATTGAATCAAGTAAATTAAATAATATTGGTTATAAATGAACACACCCTCATCTTAGTTCCTTAAGGTTTTAATTATAAAAAACTTAATGTTAAATAATCCAAAACAGAAAAGAGAAAAAAAAAAAAAAGCCAAAAAACCAAACCACAAAAGTTGTAGTAGAATTCTGTAATGCTATAATCAGTCTGGAAATATGTAAGACAAAATCAAAAAAGTTCTTTTATTTATGTGTCTATCTGCATTTAAATACTGTTCAGCATACTCTGGGGTTTCGGCTATGAATTCCATTCTTAATCATACCTATTTGTAAGGAGTCAACACATGGGATCAAGTTGTATCTACTTATTTACTGTGTTACATCATTTTAATCAGTGCTCAGAAGCACTGACACATAATTCAGATCCTAGAAGCAAGGACAGTGATACTAGAGATTATCATACAAACTATTGGGATGATGGTCTAACGTAGGATTGTTCCGTAATTCCTGTTTGGATTGTTCATGTAGACTCATGGGTGGCTGTTGAGAACTGATGTAGGAAGGGAAAAAGGAGTAGCAGTGAAAGGAAAAATACGGTAGTCTTGGTTACACAACCATTTTTTACAGTTTTCCAATGGTGTTGAGACGTACAGCTCTTATAGGCCAGTTAGAAATATGTATTTTACTCTTATGTCTATAAGATAAGGTAGAACATAATTTTTAATATTTAAAGAAAAAAATATTGTTCAAAACTTGTATTGACTTTAAGTGTAAGAATTATCTCCATTCACTGTTTCTCAAAGTAAATAATTAATATATTACCTTGATTCTTCCACCTCACAAGTTACAGTGGTTAAAGTATAACAGAGTGTCTAATGGAACAACAGGAAAGGTTTCTCATGCCATATTTCTGATAAAAAAAATATCAGAACACAAGTTCAGAACCAGTAACTGGCATTTCTATTTAGAAATAGGCAATCAAGGAACTCAATTATTCAGTTTCTGTGCAAATTTCCCTTTAAATTTCATACATCCCACCTTGGCTAATAGCAAAACCAGAAATACTGTCTGACTGACATTTTGCACAAACGCATCAAGTGCAACCTGGGGATAATGACAGGCTAAGGACTCGCCAAAGATAAAGTGTAAAAACAAAAATTCCCCTTGTTAGCACTATTGACTGGCTATAGCAACTGTTTTCTAATGGGTAATAATTGGGTACAAGAGAGTATCTCTAGTGCAAATGTGCAAGTTTAATGCGGTAGGGCTCTCTTAAGGTGAAATGAATGGACACCCCATCATTTTGCAAGAAATCCACAGAAAGTCTGGGAAATGTGCAACAGTATGTGGTTAGGAAACTTCAATTTGAAAGAAAGCCAACTACTTGAAATCATAATTTGTATAAAGGGAGTCTGCAGATTTGCAATGTGGGTTTTAAACATTTTTGATATGAAATGAAAGCAAGCAGAGCAGGGACTGCAGTCCTAAAGATGACAGGATCATAGATACTATTTTGCTGTAAATAAGATGTTCTGTTAATAAAGTCATGGCCCAATATCCTTTCCTGAAACGAACGTTATTCCCTTGTGTTTGGATGTCGTAGTGCTAAACAAAAGGGCTGCGATTTGATCTCTGACCATGCGGCAAAGTAAGATTTTCTTGTGTCCACATTATTTAGTGCTAGTACTTTCTAGAGCAGATGTGTTTTGGAGGGAGCTAATTGTAGCAGTCTAAACAGAGCCAGGCTAAAAGCTAACAATTAAGCAGTACGGACAATCAAGGATTCAGTGCTTAAGCTCACTCCCTAGCTCTCTTTTATTTAGCAGAATTTATGGCCTGTTACATTGAGGCTTTGCTATGTAACAAAGGAGAAACGTGCCTTGAAAATGCAGCTAAAAAGTCATTGAAGTTGTATTTTTATGAGTTCATACAATGGGAAATGGACATGCCTTCACTGTCCCACAAATCAGACTGCTACAAACCTAACATATGTAGTTATTTTGTTTGAACTGCAAAAATTGCATGCAGATGAAAACATAACTTTTCATTCAAAAAAAATCTGTATTTGAGCAGATCTTTGCTAACAAAGTCTTAAATCCCATTTTTTTTTAATCACAGGTAAAAAAGGTGCCAGATGCAGACCCTCATGCCAGGAAAACCAGAAGGCAGGCACTCCAGACACAGGGGAGAAAAAACTTCTGCATGTTCTAAGTTCAGTATTTGGAGAAGGGAGGCTGAATTTACAGCACAGAGCTAAACACTTTCCTAAAAATTCTTCACATAGAAGAGATATGTGGGAGGTTGGTTTTAACCAGAATTATAATCTAAGATAAACCTCTTTAAACAAACCTGCTTTAGCAAAATAAATAGCTATTTGTCCTAGGTTACCAAGTGCTGAAATGTCCCTACTCCTAGTGATAACTTTAACAATTGTTTAAGTATTTTTAGCTGTATCTGCAGGGCTGCAGCAGCAAGTCTTTTCTCGTGTGTACAAGAAATATCTTACATTGCCGATCTCCTTTTGCCTCACTGCCAAGGTCACGACCAAGAAAAACTGAGTTTTTCCCACTTTGTTAAACTAGGTTTTCTGGAGTTTTTTAGGAAACGCAGGAAATTCTACATGCCTAGTAAAAAGCGAGTAATTTGTGTAACAGTGGGCAACGGTATCAAGTGTTCTGCACCTGTTTTACACTCCAGCACTGTAATTTCTGCAAAGTAAACAGTAGATCTCAGGGTCAGATTACAAATTCTAGTAGGCTGTTTGCTAGATTGCCGCTTTGTTTAACCTTTACACTTTCATTTAGAAAGGAGAAAGTATCATTGTCACACCAAGAGGGCAGTTAAAGAGTTTTAATTAACTGTGGAGGTAATTAGACCTCCCAGTTTAACAATTATCAGACAATTCTTTTCTCCTCTAAGTCCTTTAAAGTTGCAGAATTTTTTGTGAGGAACAAAATTCATTTCATAAACACTTTCGACAAAAAGGTGAATAAAAGACTACACAGAAAGAAAAGCTGATTCCACTATGAAATTATCTATTTCCTTTTTCTAATTTAATAACAAGTCAAAATCTATCAGCTTCTCATCCACCATTCCCTGCCAAAGACCAATTCTAATCCAATTGCTCCTTTTATTACACACACACACACACATACACACACACACACAGCCCTTTCAGTCTCCTGAGCCTCTGCTGTTTGGCCCATTGTCATATTCACATGTATGACAAAGGTAAAAGAAAAAAACCTCCCTCTCCTTTTTACAATAAAGTTTTCTGTTGACAGCTGTAGTTTAAGCAGTGTCTTTCCTTACAATTATTTGAAATCTCCAGTCCAGCTCTCTCTCTCCCTGCAGAAGACAAGATCTGTAATCATGGGAGACATTGCTCACCAGTTCTGATTCTCAATTTCATTTTTTGAGATTGAAATGTACTCCAAAAAGCAAGTAATAGAGATCTTACGCCCAGAGTCAAGGAAAGAATCCACAACATTAGCTCTTCTGACCACAAAACAATTATATATTTAGATATATTAAGTATAGAAACGTAGGTCCTTTAAAGCAGTAAAATGGGAAGTAACATAGGACTTTTTTTTTTTTTTTCTTTAAGAAGAACCACTGAACAAAGAGGGGGGCTTCTTTTGCTTGCATTGATCATTACAGCTTCACCTGAGTTAACTGCACAACAGGTGTGGGCTCTGGGCATCTGTCTTGCATCATTCTGCTAAAACCTGTATTCCCATATACAGCCTCTGCTGAGCACGGTGCCTGTTATACTAACTGTATTTGTATGCAGCTAGAACTATATTTTACTCTTAATGTCTTCCATGTGAGGCTCACACATTTTAAGAATATGATTAAGTAAATCTCTCACCAGTACAGAGGTGGATGCTACAGATGAAGACATGATTTGAACAGGTCGCAAAAACACTGACAGAGGGGTGACAGTGACAGTGACAGATTGGAGAGCTGAACCTAGGTCTGTACATATAATGTGTGTTTCTTTCACCAAAATATTTTTGTAGCATTTAATTATTAGAAGATGTCTTTTGGACAGATAGATAGGAATTTGAAATAATATGAACCCATGCCGATTTTACTTCTATTCACTTTATAAGAAAATTCAGTTTATTGGCGACAAGCGAATTATCATGCTTTATATTTTAATTGGAAGTTGACAGGATAACCGAAAATGGACAAAAATGAAAGAAAAACAGGAGGAAGCTAGAAAATCTAAATATCTGAAAGTGCTGAAATGATGACAGGAGACAGCCAAGAAAAGAACAGCATTTGGCCAGGAGGAATATTTTCTCTTTTGGTTGAATTACTGTGTGAAATAAAAATGAAAACAGAAGACCAACATCCAACATCAGCTCAGGAGTTTGAGGTGCCATCATAAACCTCCTGAGATTTGCTCTCACTATATTAACCCCCCCAAAACCACAGTGTAGTTATAAGCCTTGTGAATTCTCAGCTTATCATTTATTCTACATATAATAAATCCTTATTTGTAATATGCACCATATAATGGAGTAGTAAATATTTCCAATTAGCTTTAGTGTCACAGTCCTCAAAAACTGATGCATTTATGTTAATATAAAAGCATACATGGAACATTTTATCATGCATTAGAGATTTTAATCAGGTAATCTGCACGGCATCTGGAAACCTAAGCAGAGGCAAAGTCTGCTATAACAAAGGCACTGTAACAGTTCACCTTCAGTGAAGAACAATAATGCATTATTAAATTCACTTTCCTGCTCAGTGGTTACACTTAGCTGACCACAGCAAATTTGCTCTCTGCCTGGTCTTCACAAGTTGGCAGAAAAATAGATTCTGTCACATTTAACGGGTTCTGAAAATGACAGGATGCCTCTCTTGGTTTAACTATAAACCATAATCTTTCAGAAGTAAATATAATTACAAATGCCTTTTGTCACGTAGTTCTTTGGAAGGATATTATATGTGGGTTATTAGAGTAGTAGATCTCACTATGTACTTGAATATCATTAGAAGCCAGAACTGATATTGCACAACAGCAACTTCAAAAAAAGAATCAGATTTCTATTTTCTTTGATCCTAAATGACATCATGATTCTTAGAAAACAAAAATACAGACATTCCTTGAGTAGGGGCAAACTGTTACTGAGAGATATTACACCTTAAATTAACATCAAAGAAAAAACCCATGTTCTCTTTTGTCCAAAATACTGATTTAATCTTATTCTATATTATGAGTAATTTGCTTTGTTTTACATGCATTAGCATGTTGTATTGAAGGAACTTTTAAGGAAACTGCCTTAGACATGGGATTTAGTGATGAAGAATTATTGATTAGGAATTTAATTAGCAAAAGTCACCATAGTTATATACAACAAAACCTTATTCTTTTTGGTTTCCAAGGAGTTTTATCATACTGCAAGCATGATAAGAATCTGCTCCATATGATGACATTCACTTTCAGGTAGAGGTTTTGAATCAACACTGTATACCACTTAAGTCCTGGTGAAGTGCAATTTAGGTCCCAATTAGTATCTGTTAAAGAGTTTAAATTAGCTTTGTGTAGGTAACTAGTTTAGCAATTATAAGACACATTTTTCTCCTGTAAGCTCCTTCCATTCAGATAGTTTTATTAGAAATATTGTAGCCCTAAAGTGGGAAGTATGTAGACTCACTGAAAGACAGGCTTGGATTCTGGGATCTGTTTATGGCTTTTTACTACTTATTTAGGTACAAAAAATAAGGTTTCTTAAGTCCTCAGAGGAACTTGGGTATTACAGTTACACTGTACTCAAAACTCAGATGAAATGTAACATAGTCATCTTCCACCTAAGTGGAATTACCAGCGTGTGTTAGGTAGTCTGTTCATAACATATTTAGTTTAGGTGCCTAGATTGAAAATTCTGTAAATTGAGAAGGGATCTAAAATGGCATGAAAAGTCTGTACCTTAAATCCACCTTCTGTGAGAACAGCAGTGCCATACTTTGGACAGGACAACTGAAGTTTTCCTGGACTTTGAATAAATACTTCTGGGAGTCCTGATCATTCTCTAGCAGAGAGGTATTTATGATCTTCTTTTAAATTATTAAATACAAGTTCATAGAATCATAGAATGGGTTGGGTTGGAAGGGACCTTTAAAGATCATCCAGTTCAACACCACCTGCTGTGAGCAGGAACGTCTGCCTCTCCTCTTTTAGTTTAAAAGTGTTTTCACTTGTCCTGTCACTGCTTTGGTAAAATGTCTCCCTCCATCTTGTAAGCTCCCATTAAGTATTGAAAGGCCACAACAAGGTGTCCTTGGAGCCTTCTCTTCTCCAGACTGAACAACCCCAACTCTCTCAGCCTTTCTTCATAGGACAGGTGTTCCAGCCCTCTAATGATTTTTGTGGCCCTCCTCTGGACCTGCTTCAGCAGGTCCACGTCTTTCCTGTGCTGGGGACTCAAGGGCTGGATGCAGTACTCCAGGTGGGGTCTCATTGGAGTGGAGTAGGGGGCGGGAGAATCACCTCCCTCAACCTGCTGGCCATGCTTCTGTTTTTGTCACAGGTGGACAGTGGTGACAGTAATGAAATTTTCCAGTTATCTACAAAACTACCTTGAGATGTAGAAGTTTCTTTTCCCTCTGCTATCTGAGGAAATACAGTCACAACTAGCTAATTCAGGCATGTATTTTAGTCATTTCCCCTTCTACCTGTGAAGAAAATCCAGGTTAAACCTGGATTTGACCTTTTGTTAAACCTGTTCCCCTGATCAGTTCCTCTTCCAAGAGCAAAGCAATCACTCTAGTCTGTGTTTACCTGGGCATTCTCTAAAGCATGTGGCATCCTACGTTCAGACCACTGCTCCTTTGATCTACATGAAAATATTCAGTACACCGGAGACTGGACTTCAGTCCTTTTCTTCCAAAAGAATGTCCTGACCACCAAACTATACTTGCAGCCACACTCATGGTCCCTTTGGTCATATACACAGCCATTCAAAGAGGGTCAGGGATTAAGGCTGTCCACTCTACTTGCTTCTTAACTCAGTCTCTGGCTTTATTTTGGGCTACTCTAACACTCTCCAAGACAGAAGTGCTCAAGTACTTGCCTGAAGTAATGCGGATATAAGTGTGCCCACTTGGATCTTGGGGTGAGACCAGTTTCTGTCACCTTCTCTGTCACAGGATACCCACAGTATTTATTCTGTGGGATCCAGTGAAAACTGGATAATGCCACAAAAACTGGAACCACTTCACATAACTGGGAGTCTGTCATGATTCAGTCAGCTAATATGTAATGGCATGGCACCCAGAGCCAACTTTCCCTTTTAGGGCACATAAAATTTGCACTAGCACAAGCTAATGAATTTAAATATAAAAATGACATCCCCTCCCCAAATACAAATACATTTGAGGAAAAATAATAGCATTGGATTTAAATTATAACTATCATCTCTGCTTTACACAGTTAGCATTCTAAAAGACACTGAGTTTTATGTCTGGATCCATAAATATCATTGTCAGAGTTCTGAATTCACATACTAATTCCAGTTATTACGTATTTTTTTGTTGGAAAACAGCAAAGTAATATCCAGCCTTTATATTTTTTCAATAAAAATGTAGTCATTTCATAACTTAATAATACCATAATTAATTATTAATAATAGTAATAATTTTACAGGATATGGAAGATAAAGAACATTCAGTCACATAAACTGGCGTTTCCTCCCTTGATCCTTGCAAGTATTTTCAAGCACTGCAATTTGCATACTCTTAAGTAAAGCATCCCATTGGTTTCAACAGGAGAGCAGATTGGGGCAATCTGTCCAATGACTGTAAATGTTTTCAGAATTAAAAACTATGCCTATTTTGGAAAAAAAAAAAATCTTGCCTAGATCTTAGAAATCCTCCCAAAATCAGAAGGAATTTGTAACAGGGACTCTAGCATTCATCCACCGTTTAGGATGTCCAGCTCCCCCAATGACATCTAGAGAATCTCAAATTTTAGCTACTTATCCTTCTATACTGGTAAAAGTGTCATAATAGTTTTAATTTTTGTTGGCAAATCTATTTTAAGGACTTCTTCTCCTTAACAATCTTGGAAAAAGCATCAGTAATGCTAGTACCATGTCCTAGCATCATCTAATTTCTAAAAAGTATAGACCCCTAAGGAAGGATTCCTAAGTCCTTTTATAGATCATCTTAACCTATACAACTAGCAACCCAT
>NW_009259336.1:89489-124393 GCF_000687185.1 Egretta garzetta
AAGCCCTCTTTTTTGTAACAGTAACCATAAGAATAAAGTGGTACAAATAAAGCCTAGGAGATAAATGTTTTCTTCCATTAAAGCCAGGGCATTCACTTATGTGTGTTTTCAGGAAGAGTACGTATGACTCTATATTCCCTTTAAATTCACAAAACAATTGTGTGTTTCCTAATGTCTTCAGAATTAAATTCTAGATCAGCTTGACATATCATGTATTTTTTTCTTCTCCTGCCAAAGCATTTCTTTTAACTATCAAAATGGAAAACTAAAAATAAATAAAAAAACTTTAAAGAAACAGAACCGTATTTGTCTGGTCATCTTCATGCTGCCACAGGACATATCCCCACTTAGTGGGAACAGCCATAACTTCATTCCCTATAACATATCTTTCCTAGCAGCAAACACAAAGGGAGCTAATGATTAAAAAACTGCAATGTGGTAGCATGATAAAAGAAGTCCTTTCTAACATCTTATCAATTACCATTACATCTTCTGTTTAACAATTCATTATAAAAATGAAAATGAGCACACAAACTCTTTCAAGGGGGTTTTTAGCTCCCATTCCCTCATATGTAATAAAGACCATCAAAGACTATGAAGACCATTCTAAGGTCTATTACATGAAGGACACTTAATGACCACTGAAAAGAAAGATGAAAAAAAAAAAAGAAACAAAAGAAAAAAGTACCTTTTGGGAAATGTTTGGGGCACAAGGCACAGAGGAATTGTACATGCAGAGTTTTCAATAGATTGAGAATACATCAAATCTTTTGTGCACACGTAACTCCTTTGAGCATATTCAGAAAGTCAGATATGTCCAAGATGCATTAGAGTCACTGTAAATATAGAATAGCCAGTATGCTTATGTGCAATTGGGCTGCAATGAGTCCAGTTTGCCTGGGATGTTTTGGAACTGATGCACACATATCTGTCAAGTGAAAACTGTACAGCAAATCTCTCATAAATTGTGTCAAATCTACTACTACCCTAGCAGAATAAAGGTCCCTAGTAGCAAACAAGTCCGTAGAACTGCCTCATTGGAGGACAGATTAGTGAAAGTCTCTAGAAATACTCTTATTCAATATTTTGCTAAAAACAACTTCCAGAAGTTTGTACTACCTTTGCAATCCTTCCTGCATATACATACGATTCATAACCTAATCAATAATATGAAAGGCTTCAGTGTGTTCTAAGCAACAATAATAGACGTTTTCTAGCTTCTTAGTAAATAATGACCCAATAAGAAAAAACTTGCAATTTCATTTTTCACCTTTGTAGTCCATTAACTGTAATAGCTTTTAATGTACTTTAAGCATTCTTGAGTCTCTTGGGCTGAGTGAAAAGACACATCAACAACCAGAGTGTCAAAAGGTTACTTTGGTGATACCGGCTTTCTCAAAACTTTCATTCAGTAGATCTTTATTTTATCTGTCATAGGTTACAAATTTGACTACAATCTGTTTAGGGTTTGAGAAGTATTTAAAGCTCAAATCAACATCACTTCCACAATGTCCAAAATGTTGTACAAATACATAGCCTGAACTCAGCATCTTAAGGAATTACAAACTAATATATTAAGATTGAACAGGTAACATTTGAGAAGTGAAGTGAGAATGTAGACCTGAAATGTGTTAACTATAAATATATTTGCATATAGATACCAATCAAGGTCTGTTTGTATTCTTCTTGTTACATTAAAATGCAATACTCAGTCAAATAAACATGTTATAAAAGTACCTCTTTGTGTGTGTGTCTGTGTATGTATACAAAAATGAAAATGAACAGAAAAAATATGTTTACACAAGCAGCTGGACAGCAGAACTGTGCATGAAAATTTCTCTGTTTAAAAAAGGTCTTTCCCAGAGAACTAACTAAAATCATAACACAGACCAGAAACAGAATTTAAGCAAAGTTCCAGATCATTTGTTTGCTGACTTTGCTAGAGGACAGCTCAGGTAGAAGAGAATCTTTGTTGATGCTAAAACTTCCTTTGAGTCTTTCATATTTATAAAAACGTATGTGTTTCTATGTTTATTAAATTGAATAAGCATGCTTAATATATATTTATACTATGTATATATTATTAAAAAATACTGCTGATAATGTAGAATAAATATCTAACTATATAGAATGACATATTTATCATTAGTTCCCTTTTTGATGTATAACTGCTAACAGGAAAATACAATTCTAATTATAACTTTGGAATATTTAAATTGTTTTCCATTTTGCACTAAGGATATTTTGAAATTTTAATATTCTATTTTATAAGACATTAGCCAGGGGTCTAAGATTGCTCACATCTCTACAGGGGGACATAAAATAAAAACAGAGAGAAAGACTGGGACTATTTAATATGTGAATTTGATAAAGTTATACCTTAATTGCTGCTATCATAGTACTCTAGAAGCAGTTATTGTTGATTATCTGAAAATTACTTAAGAAATTTCCATTAATATCATAGTTTAAAAGCTTTTCTGAAATAAATAGTTTAGCTTCTTTTGTGAACATGGTGAATATTTTATATTTTGTTACAGAAAACAGCATGCACATTTTCAACAAGAGAGTGTCCTTCCCATAACACCTCAAATAACATATTCAATTTAAAATGTAAGCATGACATTCAGGCTTCATTTGCTGTTGGTGTCAATCTAAAAAAATATAAATTGATGCAGACAGAAAATTCTAATCTGATGCCCTAGGGCCAGATCCAATAAAACACTTAAGCATCTAAATTTGGTGTTAAAGCAACTAACTTTTAGGTGTTTGTCCCCTAGAAGGGAATCTTGGGCTGCAGTTAGCTGGGTCTTACATTCCTGCATAGTCTATAGGGTAGGTATTGCTAGGCAGGTACCAGTTAAGTGGTGTTATGAGCGGCCACTGCCTCCAACATCACTTAACATTTCCCAAACCAGGTGCTGCAAACTGGGATCTAATGAAGTTAACAAGTAGAAATATAGTGTGCCTACAGTCAACAGAAAATTATATGCAGCTATCTGGAGCCAGTAAACAGATGAACTCTGGCAATAGGACTGAACTATAAATTCTACCTTGCCAACCCCACATGACCAGAGTCTGGGTCATAAGGGAAAAGGGACGATGGCAAAATATACTTCCCTCCTTTACACAAAGCACAGTGATTAAGGATACTGCTCAGGAAATGTCTCACAAGTTCAATTCTCTCTTCTGCCCACAAGGAATTAGGATCCACATCTCCAATGGGTGTGTGTTCAACTTTTAAGCCATTGATATTTTGAACTCTTGCTGAAACACTTCAGATCAATGAGCAAGAAGAGGATCAGGATTAAGCAGTCTACTCCTTAGGTTCTCCACTAGTTCCTCCTCCCTATGCTATTTCTAGATTTACCACTGAAAAGCTGAACAAGTATTCAGCCCCATAAAAAACATCAAAAACATCAGACTGGGAGATCTGCAGAACCTCAGATAACAGCTCAGCAGGATAAGTGATAAAATATACCTCACCAGGACTGAGGAACAATCTAGAGTGAACTGTTTGAGTCATAGAAAATTTACTTTATCTGAAAAGACTCAGAGCCTTGATTTTAGCGTAAAAAAATGCATGGATCTTTTCTAACGTGACTCCTATACTTCACTTAAATCCTTCTTGTGAAATCTGACCTAATAAAACCAAATGTGCATCATCAAATAGTCCATAATTACAGGTTACAAAATTAGATACTCAGTTTTGATAATGGCTGTCAAGTACTTGAACTAACATTGTGTACTTGAACTTACCTCCTTCTTCCCAGGATCATTTACAGTTCTACAGCCCACTTTCAGTAAAATTGGGAAATCTGCTATTCTCTAGTAAGGAAAAAATCCTGGAAATCTAGGTGACTTGACTTCTCTGGTCATACAGTGTGGGGCAGAAGTGCTCTGCAGTGTCTCCTGCAGTCATCCCTAGTCCAGACTAGGAACCTGGCTGGACCACAATATAACCCTTATCAAACCTAAGTTTTCTTCTCATGGAACCCAGGGAGTGGGTGGAACTTCAGATGTGTATGTTGGGTCTTGCCCCAGCACGAAGCTAGGACATGGCCAAGTTGCACATCTGGAGTCAGCAGCTGGAAAATGTTCCCAACACCCACGGTTTACATATGGTCATTGAGAATAGAAACTCTTCCTGTTTTCCTGCAACAAATACTGACCCAGAGCCTGATGCAAACTTCCAAGTTTTAACAGGCAGCTAATCAGACCATAGAACCTAATTTGATTCTTGGTGGCATGACAACCTGACTCCAATGGAAGGTGAGGGCACTCAAGGCTGCATACACCAGAACCTGAGGACAGATTTTGAAGACAGTCTAAAGGCAAATAAAATACCTTCAAAGGAAACTGCACAAGAGATTTATTGGCAGCTTAAAACACCCCAGTAAAATGAACTCATTTCTGCCACTATTTCTGTCTGAATTTTGGATAGAAATTCATATGATCTTTGAAAGACTGAATACCCTCAAACTGTTACTCAGTTTGCAAGTGCCAATGAACTCTTTCTAAGTATGCTACACTGTGTTGCATGGACTGGGTAAATTAGCTCCTTTGGTTTATGTTTATAACAGATAAATGGTATTTTCTTTGCTGTATCCAATTCATAGACCAGGTCAGACAAATGACTCACCCCTCTGACATATGCTAAGTCTTTTCAAAATTTAGTATGTTGATCAGTTGCTGGTGTTAGAACCTTGCTCCCCCTTTAAAATCTCTGTTGACTGTCAATAATTTTTCCCTGATCTCAGATCACTTCAGAGATTTTTGGACTTTTCCTTTTTGCATGGGAGAGAAGAGGAGAAAATACAGGGCCTTCTTAACAGGCGGGATTTCCCAGGTTCAGTTAAAAGACATTTTAGTTGCAGCTGATAGATTTCTGCCAACAAAAGTGGCTTAGAAGAAAATACAATAATGTTGAAATGCTTCATGATACATATTCAGAACTTCTCTTTTCCTCTCTTATTTTTTCTTTTGAATCACATGATGAAGGTTCCACCACCTACATGTGTTTGTTCACATTTTTAAATAGGGTTGCATTCTGACTGCTTTGCCATGGTAAGCAACAGTTTGGAAATCTGATTGCAAGCTCACAGTGACAGAAGTAGATAATTACTATCTTCAAAAACATCTATAAGTTAAATCACATGTTTTAATACAGATTAGATTAGTATTAAAGTTGCAAGATTGGTATGAGAGACATGATAAATGTAGTCATGACAGAAAACAATTTTTAATTTAGTATACCCTATCAATCTAGATAGCCCATGAATATTTACCATTAATTCAGTAGGCTGGAACAGAGGGGGAAAAAAGAACAAAAAATAGAAGGTTTGACCTAAACAAGGACTGAGAAAAAAAGAGAATTCTCAGCAGTTTTACTGAGAACGTATCTTGCAAAAAACGTGAACTGGCAACAGATCGGAAAATACATTTGGGGCACCATTATAAACAAAGACTTTAAAAAACCTGAATGACATGCAAAAATAGTAGCAATTCTTACTATGTACTTCTCTTTGCAGGGTTTACCAGTCTGATTACACTTAAATGAGTAACTTCAAAGGCTGAAATAAAATCATTTATGGACATTCAAAACAAAGCTATTTGATCACATCATACTTCCCAGCAGGGATACAATTTGCAGGGGCTGAGTGAGGGCATAGTATAAGCTTTAACAGGTTGTGTGTGCAATGAACCAAACTAAATGGTTTATATAAAAGAAATGTTGTTTCCATTAATTTTTCTGGTAATCCTATTAAAAATGCCACCTGTCCAGAATAGAATTGTCCAGATTTTGATTCTTTTTTATATCTCACTGTTCAAACATAAGACAGAGAAGGCATCGTCTTATAGCTATTAAAATACGGCACAAAATGTCTTATTCTGAAATCTTCATTGCTGCAGGATTTTCTGCGGCTGTGTTTCAATGTCTGGCTATTATACCTTTTACTTTTCCTCTCGCTGTGCTCAAAAAACTGATTTTTCTGGTAAGTCCAAAGAATATTTTTTCAAAGAATATGTCATATTTCTAACCTTTCTTTAACCAAGATATTTCTAGTCTATAATACATAAAATTCATATATATTAAGTAAATATAACATGAAACGCACCTTTTAAAATTCCACCACCACCCCTCCAAAATCCCCTGTAACAACCCTGAACAGGAACTTAACTTTGAATACCAACAGAGATGAAATGGTGTCATAATCAGCATAAGTGCATGTGGACTATTCACCTAGATCAAACACTTTGGTCATATACTCAATTAAATTTAAATCCCATTATATAATGTGTACCAGCCTCATTTTATGCAATTCCCTAATTTAATGGCTTGGTATTAGCCTTTTTCCTTTTTGCACACATGGACTAATTTTCACGGTGCTCAGTCCCTTTGGGAAGTAGGTCATTAAAGTCAACTGGATGGAGACAGAAACTTAATACCTAAACAGTGTTGTAGAAGGGTCAGAGACACAATAGTAATGTAAAACTGTTTTTCACTCATCCTTCTTTGTAATAAAGAAAGCTATCATCCTGTTGTAATTTAATTTGTGAAACAAAAAAATCCCAATTAAAAAAATAAAAATCACAATTATAATACTATTTAGCTGTTAAGACAATACTTGTTTTACACTGAAATGGTAGAATTATAATGTTTGTATTACCTTTCTCAATGTGTATTCTTTTTGTCTCATGTCCCACGTCATGACCAGCCAGATCACCCTCCTTAGGTCCAGGCAGGACATTAGGTGACAAACCCATCAGCATTTGGTTCATAGATAGCCCGTTCTGATGGACAGCTGCTAGACACAAGCGCAGGCAGAAAGAACATCAGCTGACATATTAACAATACACTTTTGTCCTTATTTTATATAGTCTTCCTCTTAATTATACAAGAACTCTAACAATCACAAAGTTACTTAATTAGTGATATCAGTATCCACACAGTGGGAGAGTTTCTTCCTGTTAGTTCTGGTTTAAAACAACTCATTTTAAAAGAAGAGTTCAGCATTTTTTGGACAAAGTTGGATATTTGCAAACATTTTCTTGTTTATTTGACAAGAACTGAAAAAAAATTAAGCAAACCAGAAAAGCATAGAAGGTTCTACGTGAGATACTTACTGATTTTTTTTTTTTTTGATAGCTGTACAAAACCTCTTGTATATTAGCATTCCTAATATGCAGTCCCTAACTTCCTTAAATTAAGCACTGTAGCTTTCCCGGTGATAAACACTGTTTTTCAAAATACACTGTGCAACAGTGGAATTGCTTATTTCCTCATCAGATAGCTTGGAAAGCTCTTTCCAACAGTTCTCAGACAGACCTTCACAAGTCTCAAACACACCTCAGACACCCATATAAGATTATATCCCTATGCTTTTTTCTTCAAAAATTGTAATTGCAAGAGGCTTATACCATTTTCAGTAAAGCATTCTTTCATATGTAACCCATATTTCTGTAGTAGCCTTCTTACTCTTGCTGGCACCACAATACCAGATGTACTTAAGAATCAGGTGTGATGTTAACAAATCAGATAAGGAGACAAAAAGAGTTATTTTATAAACAAATAAGTTACTGAAGTGATCCAGTATTTAAGGAACTCTGTTATGCTCACATTGGAAGAAACAATGTGCAAAGGTCCCACTCCTCTCTGCCAGTAAGTAAGCAGAGTAAGCTGAATAGGACCATTTATTTAAAAAAAAAAAAAAAAAAAGTCATTCCCTAGAAAAAACAGTAAGTACCTCTCAATTTAATTTAATTTACTTTTTTTATTTAGACACCAAAGGAAAAGGTCTTCAATGGCTGTAAATAAGATACTACTCAATCAATTAAAAAAAAAAAAATACTAAAATTCCAGGGTTGAGAGGTTTTTTTCCAGAACTTTAAGTACCAACTCTGTGGTGGGTTGACCCTGGCTGAATGCCAGGTGCCCACCAAAGCTGGTCTATCACTCCCCCTCCTCAGCTGGACAGGGGAGGGAAAATATAAGGAAATGCTCATGGGTCGAGCCTTGGGAAGTAGATAGGTCACAGTATATGGGATGCACTCTGAATAGTCCAAGTGATAAGAAAACAGTATTTTCAGCTTTTCATGCTCAGGCCTCATTTCTTTTCTTTGGTAAGTCATTTTTCATCACATAGTAATGAAAGATCTTTCATCTGAAGGTCAATGAAGAGCCAGCTTCCTGAGTCTGCGGAGAGCCTGAAAGGAAGCAGTCTAAAAGACACATGTACTGCATCTAATCAACATGACTACGTATTTCATATAGCTATTTCACGGCCTTTTATCTGCACGCCAAATCCTCCAGTTTTGCCTACTGACAAATTCCATTGTGGAAAGATGCCTTAAAAGCACGAAAACCTGAAACGGAACAATAATAAAAGGAATGGACAAGTGTAATATGAATTTAAGTAAGTATCAAAAAAATAATATCTGTTTTAAACCTTAATTTCCAGGTTGTTGCACTGGAATATCATAGAATTCAGGGTCTTTGACGTGCAATTTACATCCTGTATATGGAGCCTTGATAAAAATGGTATCACTCTGAGACACTATGGTTTAATTTCTCTCCACCCCTTGTGACCTATGAGGTGATAATATTCTCTGTATCGTATTTCTTTACCATTACAAATTTTTATATTTAAAAAATTTATAAAGCATGCACATTTTTTAATTTATTTAACCTAATTCTTCTCTTTACCAAGCCATTCCACCATGTAAAATGCTGCTATGAAGTCAGATTCAATTTAGAAATCAAACCAGAGTAACCAGATTAAATAAAACTCAATTTCTTTAAAAAATGTTTACACTATATGTTCGGTTCTAAAACTAATCTAGCAAATTGCTTCCCGGCTGCAATTCTGTATTTCATAGCTCATATCTTTATGTTTAATATGACATGATGGCAGTTTATATCAGTACCCGTTAATGTAGCATCAGATATTATGATACTGTAAACTGGGGAACATAATGTCGGGAGATAGTTATTGCAGCTGAACTTCCGAACATGATACATATGAGATCTATTTAAGATGAGGGCATTTTGATTAGAAAAACCAGCTGCACCTAATCAAATTTAAAGTGGTGACAAGGAGAAGAATGTGACCTACGGATTCTGTCTGAAGAGCTCTCGGTCCGTGCAGGAGAGCTGGACACACTGCTGCTTCGATGAGAGGATGGATGGCTGCCAGGTCTTCGGCCCTCTTCAAGAGAAGGAGCAGGAGAAGGGCTGTCTGGAACACGTTCCTAGACCCCACAAAAAAATAATTGCAAAAAAAAGGCAATGTTAAACTAAACCTCTGTTTCCAAACGTCACTTTCCTAAACTGCATCTCTCCCTAAAGTACAACCTATTCTTTCCCTTCTTGAGGTGTCCAGGATTTGCAGAATATTCTCGAAGGAAACTTGGCAATTTTAGGACATTAGACCTTACGCTTTAATATGCAATGTGAGCGCTGCTCATCCTGTCAGGCTTTTAAACTGCCTTCTGGACTACTTACAAAAATAAGGTTGTTGGTTTGCTTTTGTTTTTTTTTTTTTTTTCCCTCACTTCTATCAGCATGCTGTTGAATTGGAAATACACATTTTGGCTTACAGACTCTAGCCTTACAGGATGAGGAATGATGTACTTTTGTAAATAAATGAAGACTAGACACTGTTGTTTTAGTTTAAGCTGAATTTCACTCCATATTCTAATTCCCAAGAGGCTTCTTGAGCAATGAGATCTTACGGAACTGCTACGGATCATCAATAAAATTTAATCTCCCTACCAGAAACATGGCTGATGGAAGTCCAAATATCTGTTTATACCACGGAGCACAAACCTGGAATGAACCACACTTTTTGGAAGAGTGTGGCCATATCACTGGTCATATCACTACTTCAAAATGGGGAAAAATGCCCATTCATGGTTTTCTACCCAGGGGGAAAGCCTGGCATGGTAGCCAGGAGGAGCTATGATGTACTTCAAGATGTTTCCTGATTTTGAAAATTAGAGCATGAGCACTGTGATGGTTTGAACTGCACTTGTGCGATGTGAGATCAGTATGTAGCAGATAGATGTATCTGATATTTACATAGAACTTTGACAGAAACAATAAACAAAGGGAGCTGAGTGCAGAATAGCCCTTTCCAGAAAATTATCTCTCTTCCCCTGCAGTGTCCTTTCTATTGCTAATAGCTCCCAAGACTATGCCATTGCTAAAATATGTGTGAGTTAGCTTGGTTTGGGTGAATAGTGATAAAAAGAAATAGTTCCTATAAGGGAAATCTATTGGAGGGACTGAAAATGTTAAAACAGGGGGTTTATGGTTGTTGGATTATTTTTTCCTTTTGATAATTGAAATAGTGGCTCCTAATGAAAAAAAACAACCAACCGAAACCAAAAACAACAATCAAAAATCCCAACTGTATACATGCAACTCACTAAAAGCTTTCGGTAATGAAATAATACAATTAGTATGTAACACATATGAAAACTTGCTGCTGCAAATGCCTAAAAGTTTTCCTGAAAAGAGCATCACATTCCTCACACAGCAAATTGCTTTTGCAGCAGTCATTATTTTTCATGCACAGCAGCTAGGTGAACATTTATTTCTCTGAATGTGTTCCTATGAAACTTAGCAACATGACCATCTATAGTAATCAATAGATTTGTTCCACATAAGCTTCATAATAAATATTTGCTAAATTTGAGATCTTGACTGCAAAGGGATTCAATGGGCCTATTGATGCAGTGGGAGAAGACCTTTCAGAGCAATGTTTCAAGCCATTTAAGTGGATTCCACTTTAATAGTCTCAGGTTTTTAAGTCAAAAACATTGATGAGGATAGTTTAACTGCATCATAGCTCTAGGCTTATTTTGACTTTGATTGTGTTTATATGTCCATGAACCGAGTATTCAAGAGCAGGATTATAATGCAGATGTTTTCAGAATGCAGAAGATTTATTTCTTTAGATTTAGGAGGACTTAAGCATACATAGCGTACAGATTTGGTATAAATTGGAACACAGTATATTTAATAATTCATTTAATATATAATTTCACTGTTTGGCATACAATGTATTGTTCTTAGAAGGGTTTCATTAAAATGAAATCCAGTGAGCACATAAGATTTGAATACAGAGCTGCAGAGTAAATTAATTTATTTAAACAGCTTAATTTGTTTATCCTATTTATTTATGTGTGCTTTTACAGCACGTATTATGAGATGGAGAGAGCAAAAGGAATGCACAGGACAACAAAATATAATTACTACACAAACAAAATAGATAATGAGTTTTATTCACATATCATACAACATAGCAGACAAACTCTATGAGAAAACTATATATGCTGGCTTTATCAATTCATTTGTAAAATACCCTTTAACCCCAATAAAACATGGGATCGAACTATGCAGAAATGGAAAATAAATTAATTTAATAACTAATTTTTATATCCTTGCTTCATAATTCCACAATCAATAATATAGTCCACAGCAATTTTTTGTCCTTATCAAAACTATCTGCGATAATAAATGGAAATGTTACTAATAATAAATTGAAATACTCTGTAGCTCTAAAAAGTCACAGTGATAAACTAATGGTGCTGGAATATCAATATAAGCTGTCTTCCTCTTCTAGAGATTTTGTGTAGAAAAGACGGATTTTGTCTGTGGTAAAATATTAACTGTACATTTAGATTTAAAATTTTTCAAAAAAGGGAATGTGCAAAAATGTGTGCAGTAAATAACTCAGATGATCAGAGCTATTTTGTAACTTCTGCAAAATGCCACTTTTGTACAAGTAAGTCTACATGACACAGCAAAGAAACAGAATTTACTGCATTATAATCCTGGCAATAAAAATCAGCTAGGACACTGTCCACTGTCCAACATCTTTCCTAAAACTTGTCTACTCCCAGGACAAACTTAATTCCACTTAATTGAAGATATCTCTAGAGAATCTGGTGTTGGCTTGTACTGTAATTAGGCTGGTTGTCTCCCAACAAACAAACAAATAAAATCTGAGTGACTTTGCTAAAATTAAATATAAGGAGGAAACTATGCAGGGTTCAGTTTGAAATCAACCCATCTGAATGTAAGTATCTAAATAGAGTTTTGACACATGAGCTACAGATAAAACTTCAGAGACACCTGTATCTGGGATACTACACACAGGGGCCCACCTTGAATCTAAGTTGTCTCCCATTTCAATCAACTGAGATATAGACAATAAAGTCAGTGGAGCTTCCTCCAAAACCAGATACCTGAAGCTCAATTCAGCTGCTCACATTTGAGCCATTTGAGCCACTGAAAGGTTCTGAGATGTCCACACAAGGCTGTCAGGACCTACAAAAGATGTGCTGCCTTCTGGAGTGGCAGCAGGATGCCAAACACTATCCTTGCACTTACTGGCTGATGAGCTGAATAGCTCCCAAAACTCTACTGACAATATTCACTAGAAAAAAAAAAGGAATATGGAATTCTTTATTTCTTGTAAAACATAACCCTCACTACCTACCTTTTTTCTCCATTTTTTGCTTCCCTATTTGTTTCTACAGGTACTCACAAGTAAAAAGTAGACTGAACAATTTAGGGCATATGTAGTAATTTAACATATGGTCAACCAATTTTTCAAAATTGGTAAGACTCTCAATTAGCCATCAGAACTGGAGGCTATACTAAGCAATGGACAATACACCCTTAAGGGCCAAATTTGAAGCATGCCTTATCATGTTGCTCTTTACAATCTGATCCAAATCATGAATCCCAAGCATTTAAGAATCTGACACGTAACTTTTTCATACTCTTACTCCACTGACATTACAAGTTAGACACCCTCAATATCAAATCCTTTCATAAATAGCAGAATTGTTCCTGTGACACTGGGGTTTTTTTAATCTTGTAAAGAACAGGTCAAAGATTTTAACTGTCAGACATTTTAACCTATGAGATTGAAGTTGTGTTTATAATTAGAAAACACTCCGATTTTGTTCAGAATACCATATATTATCCACAATGTAATACTGTCTCAGTCTCTCCAAGTAAAACAGAGGTGTCTTGATGTACTTACCAACATTTTTCTACATTTTTCAAACAGCTCTTTGCATGGATGCAAAGACCATACTCTAAAATCTTATTCCAAAAGTTCCTTCTAAGTAACTTCCTATTAAGATTTATCTTAATGTATCAGTAATGGTATCCAGAAGACCATCAATACCTTTGTCCTTGTATCATGTATGTTTTTTCTTCTTACCAGGTCACAAAGGTAGCTATTTAATATTAATCTCTTTTTTTGCCTCTTTTTCTGCTCCAGCAGCATGTTTTCATTGTTTGAAAAGTGCCTCATTACCAATAGTCTTCCTCAAAAATATACCAGAATGTAAAGCTGATGGAGTTCAGCTGTTGGTCCCTATATCACTATCAAAGAGAAGACATTTCAGGTAACACATGTAGTATTAATCCCTCTGCTCCTAAGAAGACAGACAAGGAAGTGGTATCTTCTAGGTTCTCACCACCTCAGTCTTTCCACAAACATTCTTGATTCTTTGCCATTCCTGTTCCTTAGTGACAAAATTCCAGAATCTTTCTGAAAAAGTTTGAATATGCCTACTTCCAATAACCAACCAGTTTTGCATGCACAGCTTTCATCTCCTGCGTATTTCTCTCCTATGAGTATCTTCAGTCTCAGCTTTCTCCTTTGCTCTAGTGTGCTTCTCTGTAAGACTCACCTCTTGGGCTTAGTCATAGTTTTTTGTCATGGACTGAGCTCTACACATGCAACTAAGTATAGCTGCAGATGTATATCACTTTTAAAACTATTCAGCTGTCTTGATGCTCTTCAGTGTTGAACAAACTCCTTTAAGGACATTTGTGCTTTAAGTCACTGAAGTGCACAGGATAAAATAACTTATTTTCAGTATCATACTTTTCAATAGCTTAAGTAACTTCATACTGAGGGAAAGGATATATGACACACTGTTTCATACATTGTTAATTTAAAAAAAAAAAAAAAAAAAAAAAAGCTTTTAAGCTTTTAATCAGGAATAGTTTATAATATTCTGAACTTTCTGGGAAGGCACCTGGCTTCCACACCTTTTTGTGGTAAAATTATAAAAACCTCTTTCACAATGACCAAAACACAGACTTCTTACTCTTCAATTCCTTACTGACCTATTTTGAACTCATGTGAGAAGTGTTCCAGGAGCGGCTTTCTTGGAAAATGGCATACTTACTTGACATTGTATTAGTTGAATGAATGGAAGAAGTTAATTACTTGGGTATCTTTGTATTCCCTGAAAACAGGATATTTTCCCTTTACAGTTTCATTTTTCCTTCAGCTTTAGTCTAAAGCACTATGATACTCCAAATTAATGTTTAGTCCTAAGAATTACAAGATGACTTGGGCTAATAATTACTTCCTAACTTCCACACTATAAAGTGTGTGTTATCAAACTGACTGAATGTTATACATTTTCATTTATATTTCCTTATTTGCATACTACCACTAGCTTGCTAAAGCTCTTGCTA
This sequence comes from Egretta garzetta, assembly GCF_000687185.1. NCBI lineage: Eukaryota > Metazoa > Chordata > Aves > Pelecaniformes > Ardeidae > Egretta > Egretta garzetta. Next base: position 104,005 of record NW_009259336.1, read on the forward strand.
ACTTCCCACTGATGCGCATGTTATCTTTCTCACCTTGTTCTTACAGATACACTTCTAACCCAAATCAAAATTCAAGATTTCAAATGTTTTGTGTTGTCATTAATTGCACTATTCTTTTAAATAGTAGATCTATTTCTTATAAAGAACATATTCCTTGATATTTGCGTAAGATTTTTTTTTCTCTCTTTGTGAATATCTTGAACTTACTTATCTTTTGGACCAATTTAAGTTAATTTGATTTCTGTTTTACTTTTACATCTGCAGTTGTCTTTGATTCTATCTTGCTGATCCCATCACAAGAATACTGATAAATGATAGCATAAAATGTAGAAAGAGATCAACAGACAAAGACTATGGATTTGCTTGATTTTTATTGCCCTGTTTTCTGTCGCATTATTGGGAATATCAGCAGCACTTCACTGACAGGAACTCCAAACAGGAGACTCCCAACTAATCTTTTAACAGTACTTCAACAACAACGGAGAACCAAATCCTTCGAAATCATGGGCAGTACGTAAAGTACAGTGGCCTAGCCAGGAAGTGAGTTTCACAGGATTGGGCCATTACGGAGATTAAAAACAAGCAAGCAAACAATCAAGTAAACAAAAGTAGATGCCTGTCAATACCAAGAGTGAGCCTGGCTGTACTGGTGAAACTATAGTAGCATCCAAGGTGACAGTTTGGAATCCTGAAGAAGCAGGATCATTCCCCGAAGTGCCACAGAGCCTCACAGTACAGAATTCTGGATTTTGTGGATTGTCGTAAAAATGTCCTGACTATTTTGGAGCTGCTTTTTTTATGTGTATCCTTTCAATTGAATTTATAAATTACATTTTGCCTTCTAAATGAGTATTTGGCCTAATAAACAAAACATCCTTCTAAGTTATACTAAAACTCCCATGTAACATGCAAACATAGACATGCAAAAACCTCTTCAAACTGAATGAGTAATTTCTTACTGGCAAGTTGGACGGACTTTTCCTGCTTTTTTTCTTTTTTTTTTTTTCTCTCCTCTTTTGGAAATCTAGTCTTACTTGAAAAGCAGCCATTCAAGCTTAAGAAGCATCACTAGGAATTCATCCCTCAAAGTCAATCCAAACCATACATGCAGCCAAACACCAAGAATTCATCTGACTAGATGTTGTTGTCTATAGTACAAATGCCCACATCTGAGCTAGTCACCCTAGGCTCATTTTTTACACATACATTTACATTGCCAAGGTACAACTCACCTCACTCTAAAGTAGTTATCTAAAATAGGTCCCATGAATTATGCCCTAGAAGACAGCAAAATTAATCCCATCTCTTGTAACTGGCCTCATGGCCATTCTGCATCAAATTAGTTTTACACCACATACATAGTTCCCTGTTACACATGTGAATACGCAGATTACCAAACAAAAAAATTTGTACTACCTTCTCATGTGCTATCTGTAGGTATCTATTTTACATGACACACATTCATTCCTATGAGCATATGGCTGCTATTAGCTTCAAACTGCACTTCAGAAAAACACATGTTAAAATAAGTAATACGATCTTATATTATTAAAAAAGGACATTATTCCAAGTTACAACCTACAAGATATGCATTTGCCACCCTCTAAGTTAATTATAAAAAAAACTGTATTAGAAGTTAAAACGAATAATTTTAATCATATAGGTAGAACTATATTAATGAGGTGGGACACAGGGTCCTCTAATACAAAGATGATTAAGCCTTAATAAAGGAATTCAGCTACACTTTCACCCAAAATCTTATAATGCTAAAGGAAGAAACAGAAGTAAGTGTGCATATACATATTTATATTAACATAAATAAATAAATAAATAAATAAATAATTCTAACCTGGAGATTAACTTTGTTATGTGCACATTCATACAAATAATTTAAGGTATCATATTTCTGCAGTCATGAAAAGATTAAAATGAAGTATTAATTTGATTTATAATATACTTCAGATTTTATAGGTATATCATAATTTTCATGTTTGCTTTCCCAATATGTAAAACAGATGTTTTAGGAGCTGACAGTCTTATTTTTATTCTAGAATAGTTACTGTAGAGTAATTACTTTTTACTATTTAAATGTTTTATATTAAATCAAATTTCTCCTTATATGAAGAAAACTTGATTTTACTTCATGTATCAGATAATGAGGAAATGAAAGTGGCTTCATTCTTCATGCACTTGTGTATAGTATATTTTTCTATGCATTCAATAAAATCACTTTAAAGTAATGTCAAAATTTCTATTTTTCATGCACAAATGTCTCTAGAAATAATAGGCTATGTGAAAAGTCAGACATTTTTCAGGTTGGGCATCCAAGAAGGGCATTTTGCCAATTTGGGATATGATTAATTTTACTCTCATTCCCTTTCAGTAAAATGGGTATAGCATACCCAGCTTCATAGGAATGGTGCAAATACATATCTACCCCTGTTTGCATAATACTTTTCCTGTAAGGCACAGAAATGTCCATAGAAAACTTTTGACTTCGACACAGGATTCAGAAAACATAAGTTAAATAAGACTGGGCCAGACACTGATTTAAAAAAAAAAATAATCAAATACAGAAAAACTAGCCATTCACTGAATGAGGTGGGGGTTCTGTGGAAAAATACAGTATGTGGTTGTGAAATTAAAATTGCACTGTAATACGTGGATGGAATGCTGTCACATTCAGGTTGTAGAGGCATTCTGGAATTTCCTAATGTTAGTCTTACATCTTCTGAAATTCATTGATGGTCTTTTGACATAGATTTTGGATGTAATTTTACTCAATCCATGAAGACAGTCATATCTAAAGATTTTACAGTAACATCTGATACGTTGACCATTCTGGCAGTTTTCTCAAGTTTATATTACAGGAAAATTCTGCTTTGTTGGTAATAGCAGCAAAGTGGAAGGGTTTTCTATCCAGAATGTCTAATTGCACTTTCAAGGTGCTTCCTATGGCTCCTGTCTCTACCGGATGGTGTGCCAGACAATTTTGAGAAATACTTTATCTAAACGTATAAAAAAAAAGTCATAATTTCTCTTACTGGAAAACAGGTTATCGGTAAACTCTTCTACACTGAAACACCTTATGATAGCCAGTATCTTTTGGTATTAAAAGTCTGCACTAAACTCAAGGCTGCTCACACAGCAGATACAGAAGACTTAAGCTGAAGCTTCTACAGTCCCTTTGCTGCCCACCCCCTCCATGAAGTCAACTTGCTCATTTTCCTTTTAGAGTCCATTTCCTTTCAGGTTCACTCTCTGAATTTGCTCACCACCACTCTGACATGAGACATTTAAATGTACTCTGTTCCATCATTTCTGTATGGCAGTGTCATATTTCTTCTTCTTGTCTATTATTGGACTTTTTGGCAACAATTATAGATGAAAAATATATGAACATTAGATTACATCAATAGGAACACACACATATGGCCAATGAAAAAGTGAACGAATGTTAAAATAAAATTTCATGTCAGAATAGGCCTATAAACTGAGTTACTTTTTAAAAAAAAAATGTCAGTAGCTATCTTGGTTAAATAAATTAATAGTAAATTTCTGCTATCGGATAACAAGAAGATATCTATCTATCTATCTACCTATCTATCCATCTATAAACAAGTTATAAACAAGTATAACACAACAAGTACAGTGATATATTTAGAGAATTAGCAAAATTTAGCCTCATGTATTTATTTAATATGCAGTGGAAAACTACTGTGCCACTAGTCACTTTCTCAGCTGTAGGTATTGGTTTCTTCTGCTTTATTCTTAATTCTTTCTATAAGTATTAGTAACATTATATGGATATAGTGCAATTTTTGATGCTGGCATGCTGCTCTGTTCTAACTTTTACAATGTAGAATTATTTCAAGTTGCTATTAATATGAGGTATGTCCTTTATATTTTCATATATCTTTCTGCTGAGTGAAAAAAATTATGTAGTGAAACTGCTAACAAGCTGAGCCTTTGAAACCATGGGCAGGTGATGAAAGCCACCTCATGTCTAAAGCATCCCCAGGTCACAGCTGTCACACTCACTGCAATTCATTGCTGTCACAATCTGCTGTCCCTGCTTGTTGTTCCTCTCCTCTTATTCATCCAACTCATATATCTAAACATTCCATTACAAAAAGACATCTAATGTTCGTCTCATGTTCAAAAGGGCACAACACTCTTCTGAAATATAATTCTGAAGATTTTAGAGCTCAGAGTTCACTGCCAAATCTAAGGTGTTGCTTTGTAAGGCTTCCCTTGCAATTTTGTCTTTGTCTCATCTCCGGAACATAGCAGAATAAAATGTTTCGTTAGTACATGATCTCAGCTTTATTCCAACTTCTTATCATGAAGAAATGAATTATTGCCCAGTAATAGAAAGGCATTTGAAGCTTTGTGTGTTTAAAGATAACAGCACTAACTGTGAACTCAGTGAATTGGAAGGAAAGGTCAGCAAGTCATCGACTGTGGCACCGCTCACAAAGGCAATTCTTCTCTCCAATGAACCAGGTTGTTTATAATCTGAAGACTCAGACTTTCTAAGACTTAATTTTGTTCTTTGTTATTTAATTGGATAAGGTTACTATTGATTTACTTTTCAGAGTAGAAATTTCTCATAGGTCTTCTAACTTTCAAGCAGAGTTTAAACTTGTAAACATCCTGTACTCTAATTTCAAATCTACACTGTCATTTCAGGTTACAACTATGAACTCCAAGATGAGTGATTTACAAACTTTTCAAATCAACTTCTGGAAACATTGTCACTGAGGAAAAGTATTTAAGTAAAATTAGGGTTAAAAAAATGAGCCAGAAGATAATGAAAACAAACCCCAAAAGTCTAAAAATGTTACAGTAAGAAAAAGGAAGATGTGATTCTAATAACAGTTTTGTGAAAGACAGCAACTGCACTATTTATTCATTCCTGTAAAAATAAAGAAAAAGGAGGTTTGACCTTCTCACTCACATCTATTCTCTAAGATATTTATTTTGATTGTAGTATAATTTATAATTCATAAACTTTACATTGCCAATAAAAGGTTCAAAAAGTTTGCTGATTAGAGAGTTTCCTGCTCAACTACTCAGTGTGTATAATTCAATGGACACTAAAATCACAGCCTCTGACTACGCCTAGTGAGGAACAGGTAAATTGCCAGTGACATTATGTCCATGCTCATGGGAAGAAAATCCCCCTAACAATGACCTCATACTTTTATGTTGCTGGGGTTTATGTTTTGATCCTGTGCAGTATTAAAAAATAGGAACATAATTAGTTGGCCATGCTATCTCTACCCACATGACTATATTCATCCGCCATAGCCAAAACCAGAGGATGTAAATCTAGACATACATTGTACCACAATGGGGCTGAAGGAGATAGTAGGACAGTCCTGTAAGAGTGAGTTCCTTAGCCCTTACAGTATTATTGAAATAACTATGTGCAGCAAGATCTTACATTTAGAAGTCATTTTGATGGCAGATTAACACTTGTGTTTATGTATTTACCTGTAGAACAAAGGTATTGTGGGCAATATGTCACAGGCCTTGGCTGAAGAAGTCACAGTAACACTTAGGTAGTGTCTCCATCAGGTTCTACATAAATGCCTCAAAACTCCAACTTAATCATGCAAACTTCAAAAAATTTATATTTTACCCTTGAGTGAGCACACTTTTCTAAACAGAACTTAGGTTAATTTGGCCATTTAAAACCACTTCACTGTAAATCCACATCTTTTAATTTATGGTTATGTGCAAATCAGATGAGAAGAGAAAACCTGGTTTATTAAATAACTTGCACAAGATGTTATGCCAGGAGCTATGCAAAAGTTGGAAGCTATGATGAAGATTTTATTAGCATGAATATGGGATAGTTGAATTTTCAGAAATGGCAGAGGTAGATAGTGTAGATTATTAATACAAACAAATGCCTATATAAGCAAGATTTTGAAAAAAAAAAAAATTTCCCGTTACAAAGTGCTGCTAAAATGTTTCAAACAGGGAACCAAAATTGCTAGGTACTTTCAAAATCTTCCCCTAGATTATAACAAAACTATCTTTCCAACTAGACGAGCTGCAAGAGTGAACTTGTTAAGAAGTTAAGGAATTCCGGGATAAGGAAAATTTTCTGGTATGGCACTGCCTATGGTTAAAATAATTAGTTACATGTTGACAGAGTCTCCCTTTCATGGTCTAACACTTTTAACTAGACAGGTTTATATCAGATGAGCCAGGAGTACTTCTCAGTTAACTGCTTCCTGGATCCAGCAATGTTCCCACAATTGGATGAGATCTGTGAACACACCAGGACCTGCTTTCCACAAAAGAAAACCCTTTTTACATAGCCTAGGAGCTATGTTGTACTTCAAATGTACCTGCTTTTGGTAACTGAAGACAAAGATCAGAGGTTACGTTGCGGTATGCTCCCATAGACATCTTTAAATGTAGGCCACAGGAATTTAGGCAACTTTAATAGTTAGAACTAGATTGTAAAACAGTGGCTTTTTGAAAAGCTAGAAGTCAGCTTGTCAAAGTTTAGAAACAGAAGGTCACCAATGCTCATGAAGGTCAAATGTTGTACTCTTACATATGAAATCAACTAGCTCACAGAAAAATAAAGAAGGGAAAACAGAAGGAAAATTAGTGAAAACAAAGTTTTGTTGCCATAGAAATTCATACTTGTCAGGTGCCATTTAGCATGTGCTCCATCCCAATCTTCATTTTTTAGATACCTCTGTAATACCAGTGGTCACTGTTCCAATTAAGGAAATAAATTTAGAATGAAATAGAGCACCATGTACGTTCCAGAGTACTTTAGTATCATGTAATTCTTACTAAATACTGCTCAAGTGAAAACAGAAAAACAAAGGTGCAGAAATCACCATGTAATCAAACACTTAGCAGCAGAGTGTTTATATTCCCAAGATATGACCAAGATGGACATTAGGGGTGGAATCTAGCCTTGCTGACATAGAAGAAGATATAAAAACCCAATTCTTCTCAAACCAATGTCTTAACTCCCCATGTCATCAAAGGTGAGAAAGGGATGCCAGTGAAGGTCTCCAAAGCAGATCCTACATTTGAAAGTGCAGGTACCTAAATTAGGTCACCAGGCCATATTTATCTAGATCAACAGCAACATAGATTTGTTGACTTTTAACTGAATAGTTTTTTATGATTCTCGGCTTGTTAGGTTAAAAAGGACAGAAGTATATGCATATTGAATGCCTCTATAAAGTCAGACCTGAAGTCACTCTGGTTAAATCATCATGAACTTCAAAACTTTTGCAACTCTTAATTTGAAGGTCCAAGAGATTTTAAATTTACCCATTTTTTGTCAAAGGAGTTTGGACAGATTTCCCACATGGCCCTAAAATACGAAATAAGCTTGACTTTGCATGTCTAACATATGAACATTGCATAAAAGCACAAAAGTTTTGTTTACTTTCTGTATCTCACCTATTAGAACTAAAGAAGGGTAACAGGTAAAATGTGGATATCTGAATAAATGTCAAATCAAATTATCAATAAGGGTAAGGGAGAAACTTTTAAAATTAAAGCAGATCATCTTCAGCCAGAAGGAGAGAAGACTCCATGCCTCTGCTAAATACCTCTATAAGCAGATTAGTTTAGTTACAGGCAGTAAACAAAACCTCAAATGGGTAGACAATTTCAGATGTCAGATATTTTTGAGATATCTCTACATTACTACAGTTCTGGCCTGCAGATTACTAGGTTTGTTCTATGCAACTGCATTCCATTCTGTTCTGGGATTTGGCAATTTAGGTTCTGCAAATTAGTATCAAGCCTTTCAGCCTTCTTCAGATAATTCACAGCATTTCAATTCAAATGCTTAGATTTAAAAGATGGAAGAGCAGTCTCTTCTAATTTAAAAAAGGAATAATTTCTTCCTTGATATCTTGAGGAACATTGCCATTTGATTACAGACTATGAAATACGAGAAATCAGAAAGCTGTGTATTCTGTACGAAAATGCTTCAACTTGAACATTGTTCAAGTATTAAACTTATTTAGAGAGGGGGAAGAGAACTGAGAAGATAACACTGGCTGCCAACAGCCCACTACAGTTGGGTTTCTCGTATATATTGACTTTATGACTTACCTTGTAACACCTGACACCTACCCACCTTTACAGTATTTATGACAACTGTGAGTGTGCTAGACTTTTATTTTTATATAGTTACCTTAATAACAGATGTCTCAACTCTGGATGGAGGACTCTGCACTTGTGCTGCTGCTGCCATGTTGGCGATGGTACTAAGGTGATTCATCTGGCTCATTGCCATCGTGACAGATGCTGGAGGTAGGCTCACGGGAATTAATGGGTGGGGCATCATCATAAAAGGAAGTTCCAATCCTGGTGGGGGAAAAAAAAAAAAAAAAAGAGGAAATAGGTTTATGCATCTTTTTAAAACATGGTCTTTTTTTCTCCTGATGGACAATATTCAAGTGATGGGTGACAAGATGGTTCACATTGCAGGACAAAGTAGCTATATGTCAGTTCTCTTCCAGGATATGCATGGGTAAATCACTAGCAACCATGGAGGGTTTCTAGCCACAAGGAGAGGCTATTACACCTCTTAGTTTGTTCATATCCGTGTAATGTATGATATCATTGCTAAGCAATGGCTGTTTATTATCTTTTTTAATATCTGCTGTAAGGTGCCTTAGCAATGCATTATTATGCCACTGATGCACAGGTTAGCAGTTATTTTAAGTATCAATTTTATTGCATATGTTTTTGTTCTTTATTGTCTCCGCTTCCCCTGCTTAATACTTTAAAGGAAGTATTTCAATATTCCCCACATCTTTGTTTTTTTCATAGCCTATTTATATAAACACAAAATAAAGACAGGAATTGGAAAACTGCTGATGTTAGTGCTGAAAGATGTCAACCCGTACCATTTGGCAGAAGGTGGTTCTGTTGAAGAGGGTTGAGAGGATGGCTAACTGGAACACTATGCTGTCCAGGCAAGTTGGGGTGGTTAACAGAGGCCTGTGATCCTTGGGTGGGGGGAGACTGAAGTTTTTCTTTATCCCAAGAACCATCACTGCTGCCTGTGGGGAATGAATATATATTATTTGGATGAAGGAAGACTCCAAATTTTTAATGTCTGAATTTGCAAGCAAGGCCAGCAATTTAACCTTTTTTGCAAGTGGCTTTTTTTTTTTTTTAATATGTGGATTGGGGGAAGGACTTTTGTTTTGTTTTTTTTTCCACCCTCTGAAAAAGATATGTAAGGATAACTTTTTACAATTAGGAATTAGAACACAAACCTAAAGGTATTATAGTTGTGCTCTTTCACATTAAGTTTGTGTTTGATGTGTATTTTAAATAAACTTTTGCCATTCTTAGCAAGTAAAAGTATATATGGCATTTGTTTTACACATGAAATAATATTTTGCCTCCAAAATATCTAAAAAAAAATATTGCCTGTTATGCCAATTAAAATTTAAACTACATTCATATTTCTTCTTGTATTTGTGAATAAATAAACATAGGAAGTAAGTAAAAAATTAATTTATTGAAGGCACCAAGATGCATGTATATGTGCTTGGCTGACGATTCTAGTTGGCACATTCAATTTTTATTTCATATTATTAATTAAAATATAAGGGATTATTAATTGATTCCTGCAGTCTTCTGGTAGTGGAACAGACTAAGAGCAAGGAAGAATGTTGACAAATAAAGTGTTGAGACGAGCAGTAATTCATATATTTGAGAAATAACCTTTTTCACTATTGCAGACCTCCTCATAAAAAATACCCACAGAATTAAACAAAAGGATACAACTAAAGGACAATACTAAAAAGTCATATAACATTATTAATGTGTACATTTGCATAGAATGAAAAGTTTAAAATCTTCCAACTGGTTGACTTATAGTACTCATGGTACATATTTATGTATAATGCTGAGATTGAGTATATGTATGTTTACACATACAAAGTAATCTGTACACTCATTGTATGAGTTTATTTACCATATACAATCAATAAACAATGTTTGAATATATTAATAAATATGTATATATGCATGCACTCTCAGCAGTATTAATATATGCATCAGCAATATATGATTGCTTCCTTTTTCATATAGAGCACAATTCACCCTCCTGACTTTGAAAGTTTCTACTGTTTTCATGGGAATTTTTCTTGATAAGGACTTTAGGATAACATCAGACAAGACCTATTTAATCTATACCCAATTTCTATTTAGTATTAGGGATTAGAGAAAAGTGCATATTTCTGAATGTTTTTCTATATGCATCTTACTACTTAACGAACAACAAGGCCTAAAACCCAACAGGACTAATACCACCTCCTCCTTACTTCAGTAGAAACAAGATTAGCACATCAGTCTTGACATTCTTTAACATCATTTTTGTGGGATGACAAAAGCACAGAAGTTGGTAGAATTCCAATTTAATTTCTCTAGATCTATTAAAACCTGATTGTAAAAGCTGTACAACATAGTTTATAATGAAAAATACTTCAGTATTGCCATGATTTTCTTTCCCTAAAATTACTTCATGAAGACAGTTAAGGCTCAATATAAATTCTAACTCATTAGCTCAATACTGTCTCAATCCCAGTGTAAATTGTTCAGAAGTAGGTAATGAAAATTCAGTCCAAACTCTCCCACACTCAAACAAAGCAATTTTATGAAACAATGAAAAGAATCAATTATATGAGATACTTTTATTATTTTACAAGAAATTGTCATAACCTTTATGCAGTGTACATAGTTGAGCTGGTTAATACATGATTTGAATCTCATCACCTCTGATAAGTGAACGTTTTCTTTATTTTGAAAACCCAAAGACTCAAAAAACCATGAACCTACTTTCATACACATACATAATCGAAGGAGCTAAAGCTTAGCTCGGAAAATATTTCTTTTCCTTCTAATTTTCTCTTCTCCAATTTTCTGCTTTTTGCCACTGTGACATATACATTTCTCTTATTTTGAATATACTTCTACTAAAAAATACGACCCTGGAAATGAGAGCTAAACAAAAGAAGCGAGTTCACTTCATTTAATTTTAGCCAAAATGTGGGTGTCAATGCAGATTCAGCAACGGAAAACAGGTAGCTCCAAATGGTCACTCAGCTCATCTTAGGGCATGTGTCCCTAAAATAATAAAGCTGTTTTTATGGAACTTAGGGCTTTATTAAAAAACAACCACCCGAAATCTGACTACACAACGTCAAATACTAAGCAGGAACAAGCCCAATCTTACTTTTTGCATGTTAAGAAAAGTTGAAGAGAGAACTTTGTTCTAGCAGATCTTGCAGTGGAGCACACACTGCTTGTCCATCTTGCTCTAGTTTCATGCTGGAGGTGGTACTGTCTGTCCTGCTGTGGCTAATGTGAAGGCAGCAAAGGCCCGCTATGCTCGCTAGTTTAGCACAAGTGTGATTGCACTGTGATTCAGATGAAGTCAGCTCTGCCTGGTGATCAGGTAATGCCCAAATGAAACGAAGAGGGAAAGACCGCAAGAGACAAATGGAATGAATGGCCTCTGGGCATGCCTTCATCTGTACAGTAACTGCAGAAGATTTTACAAATGGCTTAGACTTAGATAGCTTAAGTAACATGAATCTGGGCCAGAATGTCTTGGTTTTGTAGCTACAAACTCTCCCATCTTCACCATCCACTGAAAATTCCTTTTTTTGACATTTATTTGTTTTTCATGATAAAAACCAGAGATATAAAAAGCTATGCTTTTAAAATGTATTTCAGAGTTACAGCAATGTTCTCTAATTTACATGTAAAGTTATAGTATTCTTAACAAGGTTGCCATTTTACAAATCCTTTAAGCTTATTGTTTTGTACTTTCCCATCAAAACATTATGACATTCAAATGTCATATATATATATAAAAATATACCTAATACATAAATATAAATTAGTAATTATATGAATATTTGTTAATAGTGTAAGCAAGGAAGATTTTTGCACTTTATAGGGCTGGCGAATTCCCAGTAATAAGACATTTTCCCTATTTATTAGCAAGATCTTCTACAGTACAGTTAATTTCATGTTACACACTGATGTTCGATATGGAGATGGAGTCAATTCTGCTGTGAACCTTCCTAACCTGGTCACAGAATTTTGCACGGTCAGTCATACATTGCCAATTATGGCACTGCTTATGTGGCTCACAAATTAGAGCTCTTCTAAATCAGTACTCCTTTCTGCCTCAAAATTACCGTGTCTATTGTTTTAGAGTGATATCAACTCAAATAATAAATTGAAAGAGAGAAGACAAGCTTCAGAAAGCGAAGTATCGAGGCTAGCGTTTAGTCAGAGACAGATTCTTTAATACTTGTACCCTGGCATCCTCTGTCAAGATTTGTTTACAAGGAAAATGAGTCATAGACAGAATCCAATCCATAACATTAGAAACCACTTTCAAACTACAGGCTGTTGCACTCCTGAACACTTTAAGTGGACAGACACAGATACAAATAGTCTTGGCCATTTGCTGTGTTTTTCTTATGTTTGTTAAGCAGAACAATTTTCCTCTTAGAGGAAACAGTTATTTTCATTAATGTCAAAGCGAAATAAGTGTTATTCCTTAGGCACTACTCACCGTCTGCACAACTAAGTGCAAGCTACCAGTTCTGTCACTTTTTACATTTGATTTTGATTTAATGCGTACAGTGGTTTCAAAGAGTATTAAAAATCTGTTGCCTTCTTCCTCTTCACTTGTTGCCCTGCTGGAGGCTTATGTTTTTCCAGTTTCCATCAGTGGTTGTCAAGTCTTTGTAATAGGATTAAAAGCTTGGACACCTGATATCCCTGGGTGCTGCAGTTCACCCTCATAAAAGCTGTTTGCTTTAAATTGAGAGAAAATCAGGTTTTAGTGGCATAATTAATTAAATTATGCAAAGTGTTCCAGATTCAGCATAACACTTTCTGAAGCAGCAATTGGAAGCTCTACATTGCATTCAAACTGCATTTCAATTGATGCTGCACTAGGCTGACCATTGAGTAGCATTTTCAAGGCTTTCAAGCACAAGGGATCCAATTTTGAAATGCAGATGCTTAATGTTGAGTGCTCAAAACCTATATATGTGCACTTGAATAGGCAATTTGGTAGCCAGCTATGTATTTCATGTGCTATAGTGCTAATACGAGCACTCAAAAATTTGAAATTGAAGTTCCAAATGTAAGTACATGTGCTTAAAAACTGGGCTTTACTCATCATGGACAACCTGATGGAACAAAAATGACAATACATCTCCATAATTCAAAAGGCGGACTACAGAATTCAGCGTTTTCCCCATCAACAACATTTCAGCACATATTTTCCATAATGTGAGTTACCTTCTCCCATAATCAGTGGTTACACAACAAACCATTATTTGTACATTGAAGTGGGTCTGTAAAAGCCTGATGCTTGGATTATTTTTATTCATTAGTAGCACAATTAGGTAGCTAAGGATGGTAATAAGAAATGAAAACAATTCTGGACTGGAAGGTAGTGCAGCCAAGAAAAAGAAAACATAGCAGGAAACTAGACTGTACAATGTCAGCCTGTATTGGGTTTCTGTAGCAAGGTCTTGGGGGAGAGGATGCAAGAGAAAACAGCCCTGCAGACACCAAGGTCAATGAAGAAGGAGGGCGAGGAGATGCTCCAGGTGCCAGAGTGGAGATTCCCGTGCAGCCTGTGGTGAAGACCATGGTGAGGCAGGCTGTCCCCCTGCAGCCCACAGAGGCCCACAGTGGAGCAGATATCCACCTGTAGCCTGTGGAGGACCCCACGCTGGAGCAGGTGGATGTCCGAAGGAAGGAGGCTGTGACCCTGTGGGAAGCCTGTGCCAGATCAGGTTCCTGGCAAGACTTTGTGGATCCATGGGGGAGGAGCCCATGCCAAAACAGGTTTGCCGGCAGAACTTGTGACCCCGCAGGGTGCCCAATGCTGGAGCAATCTCCTCCGGAGCGACTGCATCCCATGGAAATTATGGACCCACGCTGGAGCAGTTCATGAAGAACTGTAGCCTGTGGGAAGGACTCACGTTGGAGAATTTTGTGGAGGACTGTCTCCCGCGAGAGGGACCCCACGCATGAGCAGGGGAAGAGTCCTCTCCCTAGGAAGAAGAAGCGGCAGAGACAACGTGTGATGAACTGATGCCAACCCCCATTCCCATCCCCCGGCGCTGCTGGGGGGAGTAGGTAGAGAAATTGGGAGTGAAGTTGAGCCAAGGAAGAAGGGAGGGGTGGAGGGAAGGTGTTTTAAGATTCAGCAGTTTTTATCCTTTCCTTCTCTGATTTTGATTGGTAATAAATTAGATTAATTTCATCAAGTGGAGTCTGTTTTGCCCATGATGGTAACTGGCAAATAATCTCTCCCTGTCCTTATCTTAACCCATGAGCTACTTTTACTTAACCATGATCTACTTTTCTCTCCCCTGTCCAGTTAAAGAGGGGAGTGACAGCGTGGCTTTGGTGGGCCCCTGGCATCCAGCCAGGGTCAAACCACCACACAGCCTCGCAAACAAACTCTGATCTAATCATTTTTACAGTCACATCTCTTATTTGCTTACTCCTTTTCCTTTCTCATTCTGTCCCCATTAGGATTCAGCTTGCCTAAATTTAGGTTCCTACAACGTGAGTTGAGCAGTTTAGCTCCTGTGATAGTCAGTAGGGATCTAGCCAACAGGCTCTGGAGAACTGTTGAGCTCTCTGTGTGGAAGACTGACCTATCTTTGGTCAGCTGAATCTGAATATCCTGGTTCCAGGGACTACAGTCCAAACTCTACTCAATTGCCTAAACACACGTCACTTCAGATGGCCAAAATAATTTGCAACCTGTCTTACGGGTGGTAAGTACAACACAGCACCTGCAGGAGACCCCATGGCTATCTGGAGATGTAGATCAGGCAGGATACTCAAGGGTATCTAAGACCGCAGCACAGACCGATGCCTAGGCAGCTAAACCAAACCTTTCTTAATTATAGGTGGATTTTAGAAATTAAAATCAGGCTATCTGCCAGGCCCTCAAGTCTTCCCCTTCCTTTCATGTGGAAAACTTGGATATTTTATGGCATCCCAGAGAACACTTCAAGCCTGTCTTTAGGCAAGTGAATCCCAGCCCTAGCTCAGGAATGGTTTCAGGTACTATTACAGACACAGGCAATACCACATGGCAAAAACACAAAAGAGAGCCTGAGCTTCTACTAACAACTCAAACCACTACTTTTTTTTTTTTTTTTCGTTTTGTGTACTACTGATCTTCTTTCAGTCCCCTAATCTTGCTGTTATCTTCTGTTTGCTGAAACAATTTGTATCTCAGCAACAATTACCAAACAAAGCATCAGTATCAGCTGTGTTGGCTCATTTTTCTGAAGTGGGCTATTCACTATCTAGGCTATTTATGTCCACTGGAAAATATGCATAATCAGTGTGCTAAAAGTTAGTAATCTTAGCATCCTGACAGTGAGGAAACCTCTTCATAAAACCGTCTAAATCAAATCCTGCTGCTTTAGACTTTGAATTGCTATAAATCTATGATTCCGTTTTTGTATAATTCAGTCTCCTGAAATCAGCTGTAGTATTTGCCTGCAATATATGTGTTGTGAGACTGTATAAAGGACAGACATCTAAAGATAAAGGCACTTTTGTAAGACCTCTATGTTACTGCTGTATCATTAAAGGCAAAAGAACCCTTGCCATGTGTAAACAGTATCTGTCTCATATTATTGATACTTTAAAAAAAACCCCATTACTACCTCTTCTGAGACCACAAAGTGATCAGGAGAGCAAGTACTACAACATAGGGAAACAGTAAGCTTCCCAAGACTTCTTTGGAATACTTTAAATGATGCTCTAGATAAGGATTTTTAAAAAAAAAAAAAATTCCCTCTCACAAAGCCTTGCCTTGTTATTTTATGGTTACATAATCATGCTTATGCTCTTAAATAGACCATAAGCAACGTGGCCTGATAATTGCAAGCTTTTATAATTTTCTCTAACATAGTGGGCTTATGGGTCTGATATTTGTGGTTCTGCTGTTATCACAATGCAGCATAAATAGGTATAGCAGCAAATTCTGGAAAAAAAAAAAAAAAAAAAAAAAAGAGGACTATTCTTTCAAAAACATTTTTCCACAGAAACACATAAAGGAGAAGCCAAGAGAACCTTTGAAATCACATACGGTTTCTTTGCAGATAACAGGAACAATCTGAAAAACAGGTTTTAGCCTCAATCATGTCAACTGCTTCATTCACTGTCTTAATTTTATTGCATAGGTTTTTCTTGTCAATGACAGAAATGATAACTTCACTTTGCACTGTAAGCCAGATTTGTACCCACTTTACTCACCCTTTCCTTATTTATATTCTGATAAATAAAAACTGCAAGTACAAACCGGTAATTCCAGGAAACAAGACGGTATTCTACATGCTGAAAATCAGAGTACATGCTTAATCATGAATCAGAAAATACTGAATTTATACAACCTAGTAAGTGAAAGAATTTTTTTATAGTGACAGTGAATCCCATGGAATATATATATTTTATACCAATCCTCCATTATTTCACCAAAAAAAATTAACACAGGAAAAGCTTTTTTAAAATTCAATTTAATGAATAATGAAACTGTCCAACACAAGTGAAAGCTCAGCAACTCAGTTACAGGCTGTGTGACATTTACCTAAAAATAGATTTTCCATTTGTCTCCTTTCACAAATACTTACCTTGGCCTCAATTCATAGATAATGTACAGTTTATTTTTATGGTTATATGATGTTATAAGCTAAGAGTGCAATTTAGACATGTAAAAGTAAATTTGTGACGTCATCAAGACAAAAAAATAGATGCAGTTGTACATACTGTATTCAGGAAAATAATAACTGGACAAGATTTTACTGTTAACTGTTTACATGTTAACTTCAGAGCAGAAAGCTAGAATTACAGCTAGTCCCTTGGCGTAGAGTTTTCGTAATACGAAGGCTAATGAGCTATCAGAAGCCAACCAAAATCAGCAAAAAACTACATTTTCTTCATCTCTCTTTCAACACGATAAACACCAAAAATTCTTTAGTGAACATGTAGATTATAGCTGTATGTGCTATTTATAATAAATTCCCATTTAACAGATAATGAATATATTACTATATAGTCTCATTGTATGTAACTGTGTATAAGAATATTTTCTGTATGCTTAAGAAAAAGCTGATACTGAATATTTTCGACTGAGTAGTACGTACCTTTGTGTTTAGAACATTTTCTGGGAAATATGGATTTAAATTGTTTTAGCATAAGATCCCCTGTTGCTTCAGTTTATAAAGAAAGAAGTCATCCTCATTCAATTTTTTTCTCTGTATAATCAGTATAATAGGCTCAGTATAACAGGCTTCATTTTAGTACAGTGGAATATAAACCAGACTGGTCCAGAAACTTTGCCAAGGAAAAAGATGAAGGGTTGAGCTTCTGAGTGACAGCATTATCATTCAGGCCTACGGGCAAGTGCCTAAGTTTTGCAGAAAATGTGAATTTTGATGGGAGTTTGTGCTTAACTTCTACACTGGTCTGATGCAACCAATTCCTCAGTCAGTGAGGACCATGATTTCTGAGCCTTACTACCTCTAGCCTGAGTTTTACAGCATCTAATTATAAATTAGCAGTGGTCAAAACCAAAAAAAAAGCAAACCAAAGCAATACACCACATCTCTATTCAGTAATGTGTCTTCCTCCTTTATCTTTACTAAAGAATTATCTCAAATGACCCAAAAGGTTTTAAAAAATAACAACCAAATTACTGTCACTTTAACTCAAAAAGAAAAATCCTGCACATTTTCAGGACATCTAACTACAGCTGATAGTCCTGTAATATAATAAACTAACAGAAAAAAATAGTTTAAAATCCTCAGTATGCAATAATAAATGCAAATGCAATGGCGTGCAAAACGTATGCATAGATAAAGCACATAAAGTGAGAAACGCAAGTTGCCTACTGTCTTCTGTAACCAGAAAGATACAGACCACTAGTTTGATCACACTTTGCCCCAACTGTTTCAGCTGTGTTATAACATGGAAAAATAAGAGATGCTTCAAGATACATTGGACTCGAAGCATTGAAATTAAAAGCAATAGACCTCTGTGAACTCACGTTCTCTTCAGAAAAAGATGCACCAGGGATGAACATGCAAAGCAGGGAGGTTGACAGCTTGCAGGTAATCGTGTTTATTGACGATTTAAAAAAAAAAATAAAAATTGCTGAACTAAACAGGAATATTTCAATTTCCAGCAGAAACACTGCACAAACTCTTAACATACATAGCCTCTGAAAGGTTGCATGCAGAATACTTTCTTAAACCCTATTCTTCGGATTTTTACTCATTGATTTTTTTAGTAATTTTCTTAGAAAACAAGGGTAAATTATAAAACAATCAGTCCTTATAAATAAACAGACTAATATCCAGTCTTAAGCAAATTTGATAGCAAGGTCTCACAGCAATTACATCCCTATGCTCTCTGGGAAAATAACCACAAGCTGGCTGCATGAAACCCACCAGCTGCAACACGTTTCAGATGTTCTCCGGAGCACATGGCCATATTTCTCATTCAGGGAAAAGGAGATTTCTGTTTTCCTGAATCTTGGCCTGATGTGCAGTGTGGAGCTGGACACAACTTGCCCCGGGAACAGAGGTTTCCTAATCGATGTCGTGTCTCTTCTACACAAGAAAACAGCTGCAGGAGAGCCAGAAGACCGCACAAGATTTGAGGCTCATAGGGCAATCACCTCCTCCTTTGGGAAGCAGGTGCTTAGTTTTAAGTAGTCTATACAGCTTTGATTTAGCATGCTCATGACCATTCTGATGTAGTCTAATTTTTAGCTTTTATATAGTCTTCTTGTAAATTTGCAGCATGTAAGAGTCTCACACCTCAAAGGAATCCAGTGATGATGATAATAATCATCATTATTATTATTACTATTAAAAATGCCCTTTTCCTAGATTTTAGGAACACAACTTCATAACTTCAGTCTTATTTGAACGCATTTGTATGTAGCTGTGTGTACATCTCTACCTTTATGTCACACACACACACACACACACCCTGCATGCATAAATGATACAACAAAATGTTAGAAATTTAGAAATTTACTAAAAAATATCCTCTTTTCATACACTTGGATTTGCATACAGAGCATGTATGTCAACCAGCTCAAATCCAGTTTGCTCAGCCTAGCAAACAAAATCATTCCATGAATCATACTTCCTTCGTTGAGGCTTAACACATACATTATCTTGCGTTCGCCGCAGACTAAGAATCATTATTACAGCTCAGCTGTTATCCAGTACTTCATTATGCTACAGTAACTTCATTGTGCACTTAAGCCTTTAGGTTTTTTTTTTTCTGTATTTCCATGTCCCAAGACAGCTGACTCTGCCACACTGTTACTTAAAGAAGGAAATCTTATCTAAGAGTCCATGGATCTCAAGTCTTGTTTCTGGACTGCTGAAACTGTTCCTGCACATGATTTATTGTTTCCTCAGGATGACGATGACAAAAATGACAACTACTATGACTAGTAGCAACAATAGTAGTAATATGTGATGCTTAGAGCAGGTGGACAGTTCTGGCCCCAAAGGGCTGACAGTGTGAAAATACTGTAAGAAACAGTATGTATACACAGACAACAGACTACAAGGAATTTCACTCAGTAAGGAAGATCTATATATAAATGCGTATCTGTTATAACTGCTTCTCACAATTGCTGCTGTTTATACAAAAAGAATCATTTTCTATTTGAGGTTTAGTCTACCAATATTTTCCTATTTATTTACATATTGACACTGTACCCCATTCACAACTGCTGCTGTTTTTCTGACTGGAGCCTTACAAAAACGATTGAAGGTAAAATCTTAACAGAAAGGCAGCCAAAAGAATGAAATTGGATTAAGAGGGTAGGAATGTGAAAGTGATATATCTTAAAAAGTAAATTGCTTAAATATGACTTGATGAGATGCATCCCAGAGTCCTGAGGGAATTGGCCGATGTAGCCGCCAAGCCACTCTCCATGATATTTGAAAAGTCATGGCAGTCAGATGAAGTCCCTGGTGACTGGAAGAAGGGAAACATTGTGCCCATCTTTAAAAAGGGTCAAAAGAAGGACCCCGGGAACTACCGACCTGTCAGCCTCACCTCTGTGCCTGGGAAGATCATGGAACAGATCCTCCTAGAAGCTATGCTAAGGCACATGGAGGCCAGGGAGATAATTCGAGATAGCCAGCATGGTTTCACCAAGGGCAAGTCCTGCCTGATGAACCTAGTGGCTTTCTATGATGGTGTGACAGCATCAGTGGACAAGGGAAAACCAACAGACGTCATCTATCTGGACTTCTGCAAAGCCTTTGACACG
>NW_009259336.1:124918-159918 GCF_000687185.1 Egretta garzetta
ACAAAAATGATCCAAGGGCTGGAGCACCTCTCCTATGAGGACAGGCTGAGGGAATTGGGCTTGTTCAGCCTGGAGAAGAGAAGGCTGCAGGGAGACCTGGTTGCAGCCTTTCAGTACCTAAAGGGGGCCTATAGGAAAGACGGGGAAAATCTTTTTAGTAGGGCCAGCAGTGACAGGACAAGGGGTAATGGTTTTAAACTGAAGCAGGGTAGGTTTAGACTAGATATAAGGAAGAAGTTCTTTACAATGAGGGTGGTAAAACACTGGAACAGGTTGCCCAGAGAGGTAGTGGAGGCCCCATCCCTGGAAACATTCAAGACCAGGTTGGACAGGGCTCTGAACAACCTGATCTAGTTAGCGGTGTCCCTGCTCACTGCAGGGGGGTTGGACTAGATGACCTCTAGGGGTCCCTTCCAACCCAAAACATTCTATGATTCTATGATTCTATTTTCTTGGATTTTTGTGACTGGGGGTGGGGGCAGAGGGGGAAGAAGGTAACTACTTTCTAATTAATGTTGGCATTTCTGTTTCACTTTTAAAATGGAAAGACATCACTGTCTTTAAGTTATTTAACACAAAATATTTCTTTTTCTTCACTTCTGAAGATCACTGTTACCAACAGCCATCTCTAGTGGCAAAAATTTTCACCTGTTGTGGAAGAGACAAAAGAGCTAAGCCAGTGTTTGACACAAAAACCTATTGTCACTAAAAGATAGCATGTTATGATAATTTATTCGATATTGGCTTTAGAGTTGTCTCTTTTTTTTTTCTGTAATAGTTCTATGACAAGAAAGTTCTCCTAAGCTATTATACCAAGATTTAGTACTCTGAACTTTACCAACCCCACATAAATTCATAGTCACTCTAGTGATTCTAGTATCTTATATCAAACCAATTTGTGTAGAACGCACACACCTTTTAATTGTACTTTAAACAATATGTCTATCTGCATTGTAGACAAAGTTCCTAGCAAGGGATTTACATCCATACCCATCTCACCTAGTAAAATTTGGGATGGTACACTCCTTCAGTGGTCAGGAAAAGGCATAAGCACGTCTTACTCTCATTCCTAGCTCCATCAATCTTTCTTCATGACCAGTAATTCAGCTGGTCAGAGATAAGGGGAGGTACATAACAGGAGAGACAATAGGTACATACATAGGAGAGACAAAAAGAGTACTTCTTTTTCACCCTGCCTTGACTCAATCAGTAGTAATATTCTTCAGGTCAGGATTGTGGGTACAATGTTGACAAAGATAAACTTTGTTCCCAGGTCTTCTGCTTTCTGGACAAGTTTCTTGACTAGTGGCTATTATATAAACACAAGGTGAGCTAGATGCCTTCTCAGCAGCATGTGTTTCGTCCTCTGCACACCAAATGAAATAGTACTACTGCACTGGAGCTGGCAATGTGGTTTTTTGCCTATGATCCATCATTACGGAGCATTATTGAGTACAGAGAAGTTGGCACTGCTATTTTTTAACTACCTCATGTCGTACAAGAAGGATCTGGATGTAAATCTTTGTCTACTATTTTCTTTAATGCACAACACGAGGCATGTTGTTAAGTGGGTTATTCTGAAAAACTGTTAGGTTCTACCACAAGCGTTTTCTTGGTATAACCCAAGGAACCATGATGCTGTCCCTTCAAGAGCAGGTGAGTGTGTTATCTCATGTCCCTGTTACAATTTTGAGAATAGGTTTCCACGTTTGCACTTTGATAAAAGTGTTGCACTTTGATAAAAGTGTCAGACAAAGGACAGTCCCAAATATCTTTTAAGGATTGCTGGGAAGTCTGATGTTCAGGGACTGGTATTCTGGGATTATCACTATAAATCAAAAAGGTCAGGTTGTCTTAAGCACTGTATCTCTCTACCTTCAGCACAATCCAGCCTCCACTTTGTCCATTACAGCATAAAAACAAGCCACAGAAGATTCTCCTAAAGTACTGGACTTGTAAAACCATATAATTTTCTTGTATACAAAACTCATCTGAGAATGCTCTCATGAATGTCTTTAAATCCTTCTCCAGAGCCTACGAGGTCTCTCCCTCTGTCAGATACAAAATAAAAACAAGCCACAGCAGATTCTTCTAAAGTACTGGACTTGTAAAACCATGTAATTTTCTTGTACACGAAACTCATCTGAAAATGCTCTCATGAATGTCTTTAAATCCTTCTCAACGGAGCCTACGAGGTCTCTCCCTCTGTCAGATACAATTAAAATGCATGTGCAAAGAGAAAAAATAACGCATAATGTGTTGTCAAATTAGTTATTACTCCTGCATGTAAGAAAACAGAAGTGAATTGTTCCTTTGTAATGCATGCTGCTTAAGTAAAGAAAAGCAACAAGTTAATTTTAAATTGAAAACTCTTTAGGCACAGACCTTGAACTAAAATATTAGACAAGGGCCAGAAGTTACCCTCATGCTTAAGGAAAAAATATGCAAAAAATATGTCTGCTTTTCTAAATTCTAAAAATGTTTTTATTCTGATTTAAGATTTTTGTCTCTTTAAAATGAACATTTTTTCAAAAGCTTTGAAACAATCTGTCTAGTATATAGTCAATATAGATTTCTGACAAAAATAAATGTAATGAATACTGGTTTACAGAAAAAGCTGCATTTCTCACTTTTAAATCACCAAGACGTAAATATACAGAGGAATCATTAACAAGCAACAATTATCCTAGAAATCAAATCCTAGAAATCAAATTTGGCCTAAAGGCCAGAATAACTTAAGAATGGTATTCCTAGAAATGGAATTGTAAGTAGTAGCACCTGACATTTGGCATACAAATTTGGCATAGAGCTTACATGCCCTGCAAGATGTAGAAAACATAATTCCACAATTATACTCCGTAACAGGAAAAGATCTACAAATAATTTTTAAATATCTTTCCCTTTAAAAGATTTAGACTGAAATCCAGTTTCCACTGAAGTCACTGAGACTTGACTAAGGCCCAAATTTCATTCCGGTTGCTTTGATATACCAGTCTGAGCACAGCACAAAGATACAAGTTCTAATTCAAAGTAGTGCTGAGGCACGTTAGCTCAAAGGATGTACAAATGCTAAAAATTGGCTAAAAACTTTATTATCTTGTGGTTAATCTATCAAGGGATAAAATATGTTATTTGAATATGAGATATATGACAACAGAGTATTTGTCCTGTTAAGTGATTCACTAAAAAGGGAAATTTAAAAATCAGGACTACCCTTAGTTTCCACAGGGATTTCTGTGCAGTCTTCAGGATTGATACTGTGTTAAAGTATTAGTACAATTTTTCAAACAGATTACTCTGAACATAATGCTTTGAAAAATTTAAAAAAGTAGAACAGATAGCAAATGTCATTTCTTTCATAGCTACAAAATGCAAACTCCAAGTGTTTTAACCTAATGAATAAATGAGTTTGTCCTTTATGTATAAAATATAGTTTGTGTTTGTTGCACAAGTTTTTTAATAATAGATGAATTTTAGGTTTGCTTCAACATATTCAATAAAGTGTGATTAATTTGGTTTTTCAAAAATGCAAACTAGACATTACTATATTACTCTGCAAAATGCACAGCTTGCAACATTATTGTCTCTGTGGGATCTTAAATTGAATTGTAAAATGTGTCTTATTTCCAGTTTGATTTATGTAAGAAATTTCAGTGGATAATGCCCTTTTTGAAGTTTCAGTGTTTTCTGCAAAGAAAAAATACATAACTAAAAATCATGACATAGCTTATTATAAATCACAGCAAAGTTTTATCCTTAGATAATGTTCCACATAAAAATCATATACTGATGCCACATACTATGTTCAATTCAGTGAATTAACTTTTTTTTGAAGTTGCATATTATGACAGATTATATAACGCATTTTTGACATGTTCTGTGATTTTATTGCAATATTCTAAGTAATTACCAAATCTCTTTTTCTCTAAAAAAGCTTTCCTGTGCCCTGAGAATTAATCTATGATACCATTTAACTTGGCTTTTTGAAGTAAATATCACTAGATAAAAAGCCAGCTGGTTCTGAATAATGGGATACTTGAATGAATGTATTAGTGTTTGAAAATGAGAGTACAAATCTTTTAAAAAGATTAATTTCCATAAGAAAGATAGCTCACAGATCTACAAAAGAATAAATTCAAAACATAATAAACTGGCAGAAAGAGAGGTAGATTAAAGTAAAGGCAGCAGCACCTTGTTATTGCAGCTGTTGTATAGCAGTGATTCTGTATCAATTACAACATTTGGTAGGTATGGGCAGCCTCTTCAAAGGTTTCAGTATAAAGCTTGAGCCTGGAATACACAGTACAACCTACGTAATAACTTGAGTGATTAATTTTTTTTTCTTAACAGGACATAACTTTTGTTCCCAACAATCGAGTCTTTGGGAAGAGTTACAAAGACGCTTCTGACTTTAATGTGAAAAGCTAACATCAGTTTTGTTTTTTATTAAAGATTTGGATATGAATTTATCTTTATCATGAAAAGAGCTTGGCTTTATCACAGCAGACAAATGCTGACATCAGCACGTAAACTGACTTTTGTTGTCCTATGGACTTTATTTTCAATATCCTGTTTCAAAATATGTTTCCTTGAATGCATCTAGGATTCTGTTCACACAATTACTTTGGCCAAATATTAATGAAAACAAAGTTTGCTGATGCCACTAAGTACCGTGGGTTTGCATAAAACAAATTCTAAGACTCAAGGAATTAAATCGTATTGGGACAAACTTTGAAGTACATGGGGGTTTTGTTTGTTTCTTTTCTGATTATGGGATTAATCTACATCTACACTGGTATGTGTGGAAGTCAGACTGATCTAAGGCAACCTGTGTGGATGGACCATACCAGTGCAGCTGCAAGAGAGCAGGAAATTTCTGAACAAGTCTAATGGGCATATGAAACACAACTGCAGAAATGTCTAGCTTAGCCAGATTCAGATTGATTTTCAAGTGATCAGAACCAGCTATTCTAGTGTCATCCTAATGACAAATTTTAACCCCTTCCTCCAAAGCTTAGAAGCATTAAACCAACTGAAAATATTTGAATCCTGAAAGATATTCCTATTTCTCTCCTGACTTGTTCTCATTGCTGCTGTTGAAACCTAGAACAATGAATAATAGCCTGAGGGCAGACATGAAAAAGATATTTTAGATAAAAGTTTCAGCGTCAAATTTACCAAAGTTATAACAGTGGTTACTGAAGTCACAGCCTATACATAAACCGTACTATGCATATATATATGCATATTCTAATACATATGTGTAAGAAACTAGATCCAACAGTTTTTGAAAGCATCCTAACAGAAAAGTTACTAGGAACATTGCAATTTAAGTAACATTTGTAACATAAAAGTCACAAAAACATTCAGAACTGGACTAAAGCACCTTGTCCTGAACTTCCATTTTGTTCTAGTTTTTTTTCAGTTCATTCCAGCACATTTTGGTTTACTTTTTCTCTTACACATTTATAGATTTATTAGATATATATTACACATTTTTCAATACATGTATACTTTCCACATCATTAAATCAAAGCATTTCTAATTCCAGTGCTTTCAAGTGAACATATTTCAAAATTTCTTTTGTATTCCATATTTTGCAATTTTGGCATATCACCACAAGTGGAACAAAAGCAGATAGTGAAATGTCAACATTTCACATGGAATGGATATTCAAGTGTTCCTAATATGCAATGTGCTTACAGTGACTATAAATAGAGAGTGATGAAGAGTACAAGTGAACTGCGTATATGAATGCTATTCAAAATAATAGTTGCAGAATGGCAGTGAAAGCAGAATTATAGGATATGGCCACATGATCAAAGGCAATAATTAGTTAATAATTAGAGTTAATAAATAGTTCTTGATAGTTGAGCCAAAGTAAGTGGCCACGTTGTACGACAGAACCTGTTACCCTAAACCCTATGCCAAGAATGCACTGCATGGTCAGCAGAACCTCATAAGGAACAAATTATTAAGCCATGATAACTCACAGATTTTCATTCATATGCCCACCCCTCTTGTCAGGGATCATTAGAGAATGTCACACTGAGTGTGCAAACGCATATGACACTTGCATGCACTAAAAATGTCAACCATCCCATGCTTTCTGTACTGTACAGTTACAGCGCAAGGCACAGAAATGCTTGCTGCCCTGCCAGATAAAGATAATGACAAACTTCAGTGAAAGAAGCACCAAGTCAAAAGACTAGAATTAGATCCATGCAACAGCTGCGATGACTCATCTCGAAGATCATACTTTCCTCCACTATTTTAATTTGCTGTCAAATAAACTGCCAGGCTCCCTTGTACACTTTGAGAACGTTGCAGACCTCCATACAGGAATGAGCTTTCAGTGATTAAGAATATTTTGAACCAAGTAAATGAAACTAAAAACATATTAGGGAAGTATTTCAAGATTAAGGCAAATATCTACTGAAATGCAACTGAAAGGAGTTTAGACATTACAAATAATTCATCTTAGAATTCAGTGACATTTACCATGAAAAGATGTTTCTTTTTAGTCTTTGTTAAAACTGGCTACAAAGTGTTTACAGCAATTTTCTGAAAGCAACTCCAGATTCTTTTTTAATCATACTACTTCAGGAAAGCTGCTTTTAGTTAAAATATAAAAATCGCAGTTACAAGGTTTCTGCAAACATAACTGCCATTCCATTAAGGAAATGGCAGAGCAAACAGTAAATAGTGGCCCCAAGGGAAATGTAAGTATTGATTTTATTACTATGTTGGTTGGATTGTATTTGCAATTGTCAACTCTAATTTTAGGCTGTGCATTAAGTATCCTTATAATAGCTTAAGGAAAAGAGCAAATATTAATTGGAACATATTGATAATGTTTTTATAAGTCTTAGATTTAGTGCTTACCAAGCATATATTTTGAAAAAATACAAACCTACTTCTTGCTGCTAAACGTAGCTAATAAATGAATAGGCAGAAACTATAATTACAAGGATTATAAGATACTTCTGTGCATCAAGGCATCTTCTCGATGCAATTACTTAAAATTAAAACTAAAATGAAGTGCAAAGATATTTATTATTGCATGTGGCTATGTTATGGCAAATAAGGTTGAAGTCACTATTCAAATACAAAATGGTCACTACATAGATTGATTGTGACTTTGATCCTAACAATTGCTTTTTGATAGTCACTCTTAATTCACCATTTAGTCTCTACGTATCTGCTACACACAGGAACTGCAGGATGGGTTATATTTGTGTATACTACTAAAGGCAATTCATTACCTTTTTTTCCTACTCTTTAATTAATTTAAAACAGTACTTACATAAACCCAAACTTATTATACATTATCATTTGTTTCTGATAATATCCACACATACTTAACTAGCAGAAGAGACTCATGACTCATTTTGGTATTGAACTGCAAAAAGAAAATTCTAGCAGACAGACACAATTATCTAACAGAAAATAAAGATTTAACGACTGCTTCTTCAAAGTTTCACAATCTTCTTATACAAAATGAAAAGATGGTAAGTATGTGGCGATGGTAATTTCAAACAATGCAAGACTGATTGGACAATTCACAGGAAAAGGATTTCCTACTCTCATGTACTTTGCATTTCAGTTTACAGTGTGACTTGCACAAAAAGTACACTACAAGTGCCAGCTGATGGTAGCTGATATTTCAGAAAAATCTATTCCTCATTAATTTTTTGTTTAATGTGTTAAATTTCTAAAGGTAGCTAAAAATAATTGTTTATGCCATCTACAGTGTTGTCAACTCTCACAATTCTATCACCAATCCTGATATCATTTATACTTCTTAAAAATCTCTGCTACAAATATGTGAAGATTTCAGCATCTCAGTTTAGATTAAAGAAAAATAAAATCCCCCTGTTCCCTCCAGCGGTGTGCCACAATATCCCAAATTGTGTGCATGTCCCTGTGGCCAGGAAAGCATCCCCAGCTGGAGGACACCTCGCCAGGCATAGCCGTGCTTCCAGCCCTGCCGGGGACCTGGTGCTTCTGGATGCAGCTGGACATTTACCCTGGTCTTAGAACTGTCAAATCCAAACATCCTGTGGTGAAGTTTTACACTGTTGTGAAGTTTTATCCTAAACCTTAAGAAGCAGCAGATTACAAGCACAGTAGTGTCAAAACACTAATTTTCAGGCAAATGACTTGCAACTGTTCTTTACCTACCCCGGACTCTATGCATGTCATACAAATATGCTGACTGTTGAGACAGTTAAGAGGGTTCAAAAGGTTTCTACTATTTCCTGACAAATGACAGAGGAAAGGAAAACCTTGCTGATTATTTTGACACTAAGCTGGGTGGAAGTGTTGATTTGCTTGAGTGTAGGAAGGCTCTACAGAGGGACCTGGTAGTGTGTGTGGGAGACCTTATCGCCCTCTACAACTACGTGAAAGGAGATTGTAGCAAGGTGGGTGTCGGTCTCTTCTCCCAAGTAACAAGAGATAGGACAAGAGAAAATGGCCTCAAGTCACACCAGGGGAGGTTTATATTAGATATTAGGAAAAATTTCTTCACTGATAAGGTTGTCTGGCACTGGAACGGGCTGCCCAGGGAAGCGGTCGAGTCACCATCCCTGGAGGTATTTAAAAGATGGGTAGAGAAGGTGCTTAAGAGACATGGTTTAGTGGTGGACAGGTGGACTTGATGATCTTAAGTCTTTTCCAACCAAATGATTCTGTGTTTCTATTCACTTTTTCCTGCCTGTGCCTACACTACCTGTACAATGAGGGGCATGCACAGGGACAGATTTTTTTAAAGGGATGCAGAAGGGGCATATCTGAGGCTCAGTGGGCAATTCTGTTCTCTCACAGCCAGAGAGAGCCAAGCTCAAAAGATACCACCAGCACTTTGCTCTCTGCCAAAGCACAGCCTCTCACAGAGCTGGTCTGGGATCTGGGCAAGCAAAAGCTCTCCATACACATCCTCTGCATGTTATACAACCTAACAGCCTCCGCAGAAGCCTGCAGATGAATAAATTGAAGTATGTTATGTTTGGCATGTACCAATGCACACAGATGTATAAAAGTTCAAGGACTGCATTTGTTATGCAGGTATTTATACCTTCTTTCCTCCCAGGGGACATCAAGATCTTAATCAGAAGTCTAACTAACACTTAGGTGGTGCGGAGTGGATTGTTCGTGGCTCGCTTGATAAAGTAAAAATTTCACTATTCATACTGGTTACTAAAATTTGGCTATTAATTTTCCTGAGATGTTATTTACATTATGCAGCTATATCTTTGCTACCAAACATTTAAAGTAGACACAAAAAATACACAAATAAAATATTAAAGCTAAATTACAGGATTTATAAGCATGTACATTTCTCTGACACAGTATAGAAAGGGCTTCAGCAATGTGAGTACAGAATGGCTGTAAGAAAAATAAAACACAAACTTAGTAATTCTGTAAATCTCAGTGCAATGAGCCCTGGTTAAACTATTTTATTGCACAGGATTTTACACTTTAAGCAAATGCGATATTCTTAATATAATAATTTTGGAATATACATGTAATAATCAATATGTGTGCTTCCTAGACAGGCACTGGAATATGGCTGAAATGGTTTATTTCAATATTATTTCAATACTGGTTTTTAAAATAATATGGTTGTGTAAATGATGACATTACATGATTATTTGAAATCCTTTGTAAAGAAATTTTGTTTCTGTTATTATTGTGTAACAAGACCACCACATTGCATCATTTAACAGGCCTGAGAAGACAGGCAACAGAAAGAAAGAAAAAAAAAAAAACCAAAACCTCTTTGACTGCAAATCTCTTTGTGTATTAGGCAAGCAAAACCATGTAACTTCATGTTTCCTCTGAAGTGTTTAAGCAATAGTAACTGTATACTGTTCCTCAAAGGAAAATTCACTCTGCCTCTTTCAATTATGCCAGACGTCATTACCAATATTTATACTTGTTAAAAAGTTGAATTATAGTGGGAGAAACTTTTTTATTTCAGAATTGGACAGAATCATTTTAAGGGAGATTATATTTTATTTACTATAACAAGAGGAAAGGTAAGTAAATTCCAGTGTTACTTGAATCTGAGAAAAAAAAATCCAAAACAAATAAAAGGAAAGAAACCTGCATTATATTTTACTGCAGTAGCATAAACTAAGTCAATGACAATGTTAAACATGGAAAATGCTTTCTTTTTTAAATAGTGAGAAGGAAAAGTGTTTACTCTCAGAAAAATCTCTATTGTGGTGATGGGGAATGCATTGCCACTAAAAGCTTCAAATCTTTCCCTTTTAGACCCTGCCATAAGATCAGGGGTGATCTGCTGCTCTGAGTCACATAGAGAAATCTACATTCTACCTCTGCTAATTCACCTTTTTGCCAGTACAAGATAGAGTTGATGAGGTTCCTTGGTTTATCCCAGGGAAACTGGGATATATTCTTGCAAAGAGCTGAAATTAAAGGGAGTTGTTAATTTAAGTGAGGAGGTTAAAGCATTCCAAAATACACATTGCTCGACTCACAGGAATTTGGAATGCCTTACGTAAATAGCTCTAGTTGGTGACCATTTTCTACGGCTAAACAAGCTGCTTAGAAAAATGGTTCATGCTGAGTCCTCGAACCACTAGTAAATTAAACAACATCAAAAAGGGAGGAAAAAAAAGTTTACTACTTGATCAACACAAGATCCTAGAAGGAAGTTTAAAAATAATACGAAATGAAATCTCTGCCGTATGGAGAAAAAAAAAATCTGCTTGTTATCATACGAAACTCTAATCTTATGTCAGCATGTAAACAGAATACTCTGAACAGAGATGCATGTCGATATGCAGGAGTCTGAAGGGTTTGGTACACAAACCTGCTGAAAGAAACTCTGAATTTCTCTTTTGTGAATTGGTTTATCGTATCACAGATGGCAGCCCAGGAGGGGAAATGAGTTCTACAGACTCACCACCCACCGGTAGGGGAAGGGAGGGAGCAGACACTGAGGCCAGTTTTGACCCTACCCCCTAGAATACCAGACAGAATCGCTTCAAGTCACAATTTCCTTCTTATGCTGCTCCCAGGGCAGCATGCAATTATGTACTGCAACTGGCTTAGGGCAGGCTGGGTCCACAATTAGTCCCTTGACCTTGCTGAGACTAACAGTGTGAGTAAGGTGAGCATGACATATCTCTCTCTCAAAATTCTCAATTATTTAATGCAACTAATGTAACAGTAATTTCCTTGCATCTTAAAAAAAAAAAAATTAAAAAAAAATTACTTGCAATCATAAAAAGGCCTTGCCTATAAACTCAACTAAAAGGTCAAAATGATAGTTTTAATTCAAAGTTTCCATAGCTTTCTTGATAAAATGAGTATGAATATAGATTGTCTCTTTATTTCTACTTTCCATTAAAAAGCATAGGATTGTCTTCTACTTTCTGTAATAGGTTTATTAGTTATAGCTCTATTACAACAATACTCAAGGAAGTTCCATTCATATCATAGACAATTATCTGCGTTAAAGCTCATGGCAGAAGCTGTAGATGGAATAAATGCTGACATGGGTATATTAATGCACATGCCACTCACATCGTGTCAGGTACAGCTACCCCTTAGGTTTGAAGATACAAATACTCCTTTCAGCACTTTGGCATATCTCAAGTAATTAGAAGCCATCTGCTGAAATCTTCTACGTTCAGTCTCAAACAGCCATCTTGAAATGGTTGGGGCTTTATGTCATGCTGCAGGGCATACCTTTCCCTCCACGCTCAAGCTGAAAGAGGCCTCAGACAGTGAGTAAGAATGAGATCATGCAGAGAAAAAAACACTGCCAGGAGTTTGACCTAGGCTGTCCAATTAATTGTCAGTGAGTTAAAACAATGCAAATTCATTGAACAAATAAATACAATTCCAAACTTCTAAATTAAAGATGAAACATGGGTCAGTTTGGGACTCAATCATAAATTAAATAATCCATAATAGCCAATTAAAATAGAATATCAGGAACAAGTGAGGCAGGGAGAGATGGCTCAGTTAACCACAGAGCAAGCAGAACGCTTTTCTACTCATCTTGTAGCCAAGATGCAACATTCACCTACCGCATACAACTAATGGGTACAGAAGCTGGTATCCATGGTCACAGAAGATTTTCCAGGGCAACATTAACATACCATTGCAAACCAGAACTCCTTGAAAAGCCACTATTCTAACCTTCCAATTGGAGGAGCCATGTAAATGCAGTGGGAACCTTTCTGTAAGACCTGTCTTCCAGGAGTAGCAGAAAAAAGGTCACTTTATGAGACAGACATAAACATAAGGAATAAAACGTCACAGTAATATATTTTGAATGATTAAACACACTGAAAGGTAAACCGGTTTTGATCATGTGATCAGTTCAGTGATTTTTTCTTTAAGATGTATACAATATGAAACAGTGAGGGAGTTATTTTGATATAATAGGGGCATACAATAAATAATAAATTGTGAAAATCCCCAATCATAAAGTTGAAGAACATTTCTGAGTGAACAATATTAATGGAGATCAAAAAGGCAACTAACCCATGTGTAATACATGAGTAGTGAGAAGTAACCTCCAGAACTTCCATGTAAATCAGTTAGTTATATAGCACACTGGGTCAAGGTTTAGTGAAGCAACTTCTCAAAACCATAAAAATCACTTATTGGAACAGCTGACTCTACAGCATGTATGATGAGAAGATACTCCTTAGTAATCCTAAGTAATTTGAGATGTTGCTTTGGCCAGTGGCTATAGTTGGCTTATCAAGAGCAGTGACAACAACGTAATTTAGAGAGCTCTCATAAGCCAGGTGTCACAGTGTGGCCCTGAAAAAGCAGATTATAAAGTCCCTGAATATACTTCATTTCAAAGGGCAAAAGCGAGTCATGCCAGTCTCATAAAGCCCAGATCCCTTTCTACACCATCTCTGCTACTCTGAGCACAACGCTGAAAAGTGGAGTCAATGCAATGCCTGGGTCCAGGATCATACATGGTATGGAGAACAGAGATGCTTCAGAAGCTGATCTCTCAAAGAGCTTTGATTAAGAATTGAAGCATGTATATTGCAAATATCAACATATAGATTATTTAGTGTAAGGAAAACTGAAAATATTCAAGACCATGTCGGTTATTTTTTACTTAGGATGAAGCAAATTCACCACTTATGAAATACGAAAGGACAATATGGTACAAATACTCCTTCAGCAATCCACATAGCAATTTTGTATATGGTTTTGAGGATAAACTGCTCAGAAATATAGAATTTTATAAATATAATTTGGGAGATTTTGTAAATGGCTATTGGGTGAAATTCACTTCTTACAAGAGTTTTATGATTGTAAAGAACTCTGCCTAGTTATCAAAATTTAATACAATTATCTAGAAGTCCCTAGTCTATGCAGCTTTGCACTGATATCCTTGAGCAGAAATCCTGCATGCACTCTACTCTCCACCTGGTCGAGATAAATTTCTTAACTATACAGAACCCTACAACAGGTGCACTTTCACCTATTCAAATCACTGCAGTCATACACCAACAATGTCCATGGTACAATTATTTTTGGCTGACGTACCAACAAAACCCACCTATCTATTAATCACTTAGTATGTCAAATTGAAACCTTATAACAATAATACTTTGTGAAGCCAGTAATATATCTACCTTTTCTTGATAGAACAATTAATCACATGTTAAAGGTGGTTTCTCTGGTAGCACAAAGTTGCTGCTTGTGACCACAAAAGTATCCAGTTAAGCCCTGGCCGAATCGGCTTCAGCTCTCCCCGTCTCTGTCCATACCGCATAAACATAGCTTCCCCATATTAATAAAGGTCTAAAAGAACCACTTACAACTTGAGAAACCTAAAGACACTCAGAGGGTGGCAGAGAAGCTAGAGGTGTTGAACTCTCCATAACTTCTCCTATCCACCAGAGCCAACTTCAGGAGGCACTGAGTTGAAGCTCACTAGCTGGCGAACACAAAAGCCTGGCAACATGCCTTCAAAAGCAAATGGGATCAATAGCCAGGCAGTATTATTCAAAGTCCCAAAAAAGAGCATGAACTCAGTACCTCTGGAGTTTGGGCAGTAGCTTCAACCACAATAAAGGAAAAACTACAGATCTACTAAAATTGCCTTAACTATGAAGTTCTGTAATTAAAAGTGAAATCAAATAGAGAAACGAGGAGCAGATGTTGGTTTTATTTCTGTATGTTGGCTTTATTAAGGAAACATTTCCCCATTCCCCTCCCCCAAGACATCCTTTTCTTTCATTTATTTGCTATGTTTCCTATTATTTTCTTTTTCCACTAAACAACCGTAACCTTCATCAGTACAATGAAGTCATTTATGTCTAAATTCTTGTTGCACTTGGGACTTTTCTTTATGTGTTTTGTAATTGTTGTAGTTGATTTATAACTTTTATGTCTCAGATGTAAAATGGAAGTAGAATACAACCATTTTTACTCTACTCTGATTAACACCTGTAAGAACACAAGAGATATAAAAAATAATCTATCTAATTTTTTTCATAAAAGAACTCCTTCTCTAATTACTTTGTTTTAGAAAGCTACTGAAGATCTCCCCTGATATGAATTAAACCTGCACCCAGTTGGTGCTTTATTATCTCTTCAGCAAAATGATTTATTGTTTGTAGTCTGAAAGCAAAAGAGGAGGAAAATTACATTTTCTGTGCTGGTAGCAGTAGCCCTATCACTTGCTCTGTACTATTCTTTGAAGATTACAATGACCAATATTGTAATAATACCAGAAATAGTTAACTCTAACAAAGCTGCTTACACAAAAGCAGTGACAACTGAGATCATTGCATCTCATGATGATTTAACCTTAGGTGTTAAATCTTATGTTTCTTACCTCAGCATGACCTGCTATAATGTTCAAATTTCAATTTATCTCCTACCCCAGAGTCTGGACATAACTGATTTTTTTTTTTTTTTTTTAAGGTTTCAAATGAAGAAAGTTTAATTAAGTAGGAACAGGGAAAAAATCAAGAAAAAATGTCAAGAATAGAAAGTCACAAATTCTCTATGTGTGTGTCTAAGCTACAAATAGTAAACTAATTTTAAGATTATTTATTTTGTATATCAATAAGAATGTAATGCTTTGTTTTTATACATCGATTAAAAAGGCTAGGCTATTATTGCTTATAGAAAAAGCGTTGTAAACAGGCAAAAGAAATTTCTATCCAGATGTACAAGATTCATGTAAGTGCATGCACAGCAGATAAAAAATTGGAAATTCAAAAGCTTTTGTTGAAAAAGACATGGATTATAAGAGTGATGGTGCTGCAAGTGCAGCAAGTTGGTTTTCTTCCAAACTTATGGCACCTTTGTAGCACCACAAACCCCTTCAACTACACAGTTTCCTCCAGCAGTGAAGCTAGTAGATTATGCTGAAAGGGAAACCAAAATACAGATCTTTCCCAAAAAAAAAAATTCCAAGGAAGCTGGATGAAAATCAGTATTAGCAACACAACTGCAACACGCCCATGAAGTTCCAGAACATTTTTGTGAAGTTGTCTGCGCTACCTCTTGTGGGGAACTATTTAACAACTGTGATTTCTTTTGATTTGGATGAGGTAATTGGAGAACTTCTGATACTCCATGATGAGAGAGACAAAGAAGGGAAACACATCACATTGTTAACGGAGATGTTGTTTGTTGGTACAAACTTGGGATGATCTGCATTATGGACAGAGTATGATCAGTCATGAGTATTGCTGGAAAAATCCTTTATGCCAAGTCATAACCACCATGATTTATCTTCTTTCTCATTATAAAATGGTTCTATTTAGACAAGGCTGAGAACAATGACTAAAATAACTTTAAAACGGATGAGACATCACACAATCATATTATTCTCCAAATATTGATTAGTAGTTGCACCAATCATCACATTATTAATTCTGGACGTTAGAGAAAGGAAAATCTTTTAAAGTAGCATTTATGTATGTGTACATTAAGGCAAGCAAGAAATTCTGAAATATTAGCTCTGTTTTGGAAAACGTCCTTTTTTACTATCATATTAGTGACACTATTGTTCCCTGAGACAGGGAAACTGTATTGCACAGGCCACTGCAAGCACTGGAGGTCTATTCAGTTGCCTGCATATAGGAATCTGCTGTCATTTCAGGTGCCCTGTGATATCTGATGTATCCCCACAGGGCTTGCAAATATGACAGAGCACCTAGCTGCATATGATCTCTGCCATTCAGGAGTGGAAGCTGGAAGCCAAATGGGATGCCCGAGGGCATTCCACATGGTACAAGGTACCTGTACTGAATCAGGTTGCTGATGTCTTTCTTGCTGGAAGCACGTTAATAACGGTGAATTGTCAGAGAGTAGAAATCTGCTTCGCAATATGCATAATGCTCACCCAAAAAGCCTGAGTGGAACTCTTCTCTCTTGCAATCTTTAGATAATCTTCATAGCATTGTCCAGAAAAGTGTGATTTACACCCTGCAATATTAAACTAATAAAGAAATCATACCTTAGCCTATGAATGCTTTCTCACTCAAGCTTACACATAATTTAGGATTTTTAAATGCATGTAACCTAAAATAAAGTGTCTATTTTTAAAACACCTTTCTTTTTAGCAAAACTAGGTAGAGTTAAACAAGAAAATTATATACTTCTTATGTGAGAAACTGGAGTATACTGAAGCATAATTTTAACAATGATGTTTTGTCCTATAATGAGTTGACCTTCTATTCTCCTTAACCCTTTTTTTCATCAAAGCCACCTACAACCACTTTGCTTTCTGTTTCTCTAATCTGCAATTATTTATATTTTCTTCATGCTGCTCTATCCACCATGGGAGCAAAACTGTGTTTGGTGAAATACAGAGCTAATTATACCATGAACCCAACAACAAAAAGACAGAGCAGATGTTACTTCAGACGTGCTAACAGTCCCTGTGCTTAATGCACACATAGTAAAGAACTGAATGCAATATTTTAAAAAAAAAAAAAAAAAGTGATGGGCTTAAACATGTGGAAAGAAATTAGCACAAAACTCAAACAGAATGACATACTTAATAGGCTCTAAAACACTTATTCAGTGGTTGTATTCAGCATCGATTCAACACATATGTGAGGCTATACATGGGGTCAAATATAGCATATTAGGTAATTATGCTCAATTTCTTCTGATCTCAGGACCCAGTTTCTTCAGTATCCCTTCTGCCTGTCCATCAGCACCTTCAGTTTCAGGATGAAATTTGTCCATCTCTTTATCAACCTGAAGAATTCCCAAAACACAGGAACTAGATCTAAGAATATCTGTAGAGGCCAAAAAGGGAAGGGGGGAAGGGGGTGGGGGGTGGGGGTGAAAGTGCTTTCTAGTGTTTTCTAGTTTTTTCAGTGTAAGCAAGAGCTAGAAAACAGACCATAACAAAAATATCTGACACTACTTAAAAATACAGGTTGCTCCGTTGTGTTTTACATTAGCTTGTGATTATTTGAAATGCAGGAACATGTATGAGTGACTCCACACCAGCCCTCAAGACCATGCACAGCTCCTGATGCATTTATAGTACAGATGGAGCTTAAAAACGCAACTGTAGGAAGAGATGACACAAACACAGCCTTATAATACAAGTGCCAATCAACATACCAGATTTGTATCTAGAATAACTGGGAGACAGTCTGGTGTTTATTGTGAAGAATTTATCAGGATTAGGGTGGGATGTCTCAGCAGCCTACAGAGTAGCCTCTGCAAGTAAGGGAGCACCAAGAGCACGCTTCCCCCCGCCCCTCTTAGTACCAAACTTCCACAAGACTACCAGTGCTCTCTCTTTACCACAAGCAAACTACTTCGAAACAAAAATGAGCTTACAGATCATGGAGCTGAACAAAAAATTGCAGTATTTCCCTTTCCTCTATTGCCTACCTTTACCACTTTCCTGAGTAGAATAGTCACACATGTTGGAAATGATTTATGATAACTTGCAAACCTTCATGTCATGCATAACTCCTGTAATTCCAGTTATTTTGTATATACTAATGCAATAGAAATTTGCCATGTACCCTCTCACCTCACTGAAGAGTCTAGTGACTGCTCTGAGTGGCTAAACTGTTCTACAATAAAAGTAAAATAAAATTCATTCAGTAAATACATGGTACTTTATAGTAAGATATAAAGACAGTCCATCACCAGTCAAGCTTCAATAGAAAAACCGAGACCACTAAAACAGAATTCGGCAAACATAAATTTGAATCATTAGCTGCAGGAGCACTAATTACATCATCATGATAAGTCACTTTTCACAGATGTGCAGTACCAAATCTAAAAAGGCACTTTTCACTTCACTGAAATAAACGTTATTACCGCACAACTAGTACAACTCCACTACAAACGGAAAAAAAAGATTTAAAATGTGTGATCTTAAATTCAGTTTTGAAGGGATAAATGCCTGAATAAAGTGTATCTGCCCAATTATAAAACTTAAGAAAAATAACTCTAGCAAGAGATATCTATGATAATACAGAATTTCAAATAACTGGTTAAAAACATGCATAACCAGACTAATCACAATACTCTAGAAAGCAACATGTCTTTAACAGCAATCATCGCAGTATGAAATCAGCTCTGAGCTTATTACATTTGGCTGAATAATCTAAAATTGTAGAATTAAAAATAATTATTGATAAAAGATAAGACATAAAGCCTCCCTAGCTGTTTGAATCTAAAAATATCAGGGGATGGAATGAATGTTGAATTTATGTTGTGGAAAATTGGTCCCAAGTTGGTTTTACACTTCATCAGAAAGCACTTTTGTCTTGTATGCAAACAGTTAATGAAGCATACCAAAACTGCAACTTTTTTGCTAGCGCTGGTGTGGTAAGACTCAGAGTATATTCCATAGCTTGCAGAATATTTAAGAAACATTATAGATTTTTCATTTATTTTCCTTTGGTTATAATGCAGAATCCTATAATTTTAAATAAGATTCCTTCTTGCATTTTCACGTATTGTTATATATAGCTTTCAGTTGCAGATATAGTACAGCCTTTCATATCTACAGCATTCATTTTTGTTCCTTTACCGAGTATTTTCAAGAAAAGATGACACCACATAAATAACTGTTGCCCTAATAATTCTAAGAATGTATGGATTCTTAACTACCTCTCATGCTGGATACATGACTGGTTTTAAAATTCTACGGTTAAACCTTTTTTTTTTTTTTTTAGATTTTGTTTCAGCTGTTCTCATAGTTCAAAACAAGAAACAAATTATTTCAAGTGGATAATAGTTATACTATCATATCTTTTCTACAGAAAATAGGTAGGACAGCCTCTTTTATACCAAAACTGAAAAAAAAAATACAGAACAAGAAAGACTACAATACGCTGAGCACTTGCCTTTAAAAGGACTTCCTTTCTCACTGCAGTTTTATGACTTTTGCATCAAGAATTTGTCTGCAGAATTATATCTGAGTATGGCAACCAGCTCCATTATCTCAACCATACACACTGTTACAATTAACTTTGGGAAATTAGTGGGGCTTACACAGCTGAACAAATGATTGGCAAACTCCAGTCAATCACCACATCAAAAAGAAAGTCCCAACTGCAAAGACAAACTGCATTAATGCTCTGCAGGAGGGGAACAAGCTGCCTAAAAATGGTGTAATGCGGGAACTGAATGTATTTATTTACTCAGGAATCACAAAAGCTGGTTTATCTGTGCAACCCAGCCTTTTAGTACTTGTCCTGTAAAGAAGCTC
Organism: Egretta garzetta; assembly: GCF_000687185.1. Classification (NCBI taxonomy): domain Eukaryota; kingdom Metazoa; phylum Chordata; class Aves; order Pelecaniformes; family Ardeidae; genus Egretta; species Egretta garzetta. Next base: position 144,648 of record NW_009259336.1, read on the forward strand.
CCATCCACAGATCAACATAGTAAAAGCTATTAATATAGAGTACGTTGAATGCTCAGACTTCAGAAAATGGGTGTAAACTGCCTTCTGTCATACATCCTCAGTAATTAAGCCCATCAGTTAAGGGCACAAAGTCCAAATTTGAGTGGCCCTTGCTAAGAATAAAAAATAAAAATTATCTGCCATTAAAATCCTACAGGAAGATAAGGCCACTGTGTCCCAGATCTACAGGACAGGCTGGGGTACATTTCAACAATTACTGGCACAAATCCCATCCGAATTATTAACATAATAGGTGTTTTTGGCACTCCAGTTACTGTTAGGACTGCAAAAGTTCATAACATTTCAGTTAAAAAAAGTCAGATGAGGTTATAATGCCTGTTCTTAGGCTTGGGTGCCACTGAAGTAGATTTGAGATAAATAGAATAAATACATAATAATAGACCTAAACCGTCTTTCATAACAGCTTCATAACAGATTCTTCATGTTTCTACAATATATGATAGCTGGCATATAGCCTCTTCATTTCTATTTTTTAATTGTTTATCATGCTATAATAAGCTGATATAAAAAGTCCTCTTAAGCTTTTGCTAAACTTGCTTATCGTTTTACTACACGCTCACACTATTTCACTTTGAACAAGACTTTTACACTCGTCAGAGATTCTCCAAAAGTGGCCAGCCCAGAGGGGCAACACCATCCACTCCAAGGAAATGTTTGGTTAAGTGTCCTCTTACGGCAAGCCACTTCTGGCAGAGGCAATTGTACCCATATTTGAATTCGGATAGTGAACTTGTTGGACCTCATTAGCTAAGGAAGCTGGGCTTGGTTAATGTTTTAATACAACTCTCTCAAGAAAGCCCAGCTGCAGCAAGAAGTGGAAGCGGTGATTCAGGAGACACCGCTCACTCCCTTTGAGTCCATCCTGAGGAACTGCTCCAGCATGGTGTGAAGGGACATCATGCTGCTGGTGGTGCTGTCTTTCAGATGAGATGTAAAACCGAGTTCTGACAACTTACAGTCATTAAATATCCCATGGCACTTTTCACAGGAGTACATGTGTTAACCCATATGTCCTGGCTGTATTCCAAATGCATAATTGCATTCTGCCTACCTAAATTCCCTACGCAGTTTCAGTAGCATCCAGTACTATTTATTCTCTTTCTCTCTTCTCCCCAACATTGCTCTTTAGCATTTATGCTTAGGTACGAGAAAAGGCACAGATATGCCACAATCTCTAACTTTTAGCTGGCTGACATAAAAGAATTGAAGGCAACTCAGACTTACAACACAACACACAGGAAGAAAGAGGGTCCCCAGAATTCAAAGCAAAAAAAAAAAAAAATAAGCGTGGAGCTGCTTAAGCTAGACAGGACAGAAATATCAAGGGCAAGAAAATCTCAGAACTGTTATCTTTCTCATCTTGTGTCTTAAGTGCCCAGCAGTTTTGAAAAGTACCTCCATTCCTCTAGGTTATGCAGGTCCCAGACCTTCGCAGACTTGTAAAAGGATTGGTAGGATTTTAAGATTGTACTCTGGGACTTAGATACTTAAATTACCCCTAAACTCCCCATAAATTTCACTCCTGAAGACAGGCATCTTCTCTGTTAAGTTACAAACAAAGGCATTTCAAGGTCTATTTCTACATTTTACATGTTAAATAGAGTGTATAAAAACATTGATAAAACACAGAATGAAGCCCTGGATGAGAACCCTGGCGTATTCCCAGAGCATCCTAATTATTGAACCACACAATCATTTCCTCTTTCTTTTCCAATAAATCTTGCACTCACTTCATCATAGTGGTCCCGATGCAGAAGGAGTGAAAAATACTTAGAGAGAGCTCAGACCCGTTTCCACACTGCCAATTAATATATTTTCACAGGAGATGGGCAAAAGAGCTTTGAGTTACTCATATTGTCCATATTTCCTTAGTGATGCTCTATTGACTGGACCACTAGTTCTGAGCTCATGCCACCCGATCTGGTGAAGCTTACAGTGGCTCCTTGCTTTGTGCCCAATGCCATACCTCAGCAAGGGTACGGGCTGAATTTGGCCTTACAGATCACCGAAGGGAGGATTCCACACAGTCTTTTGGCATAAACCAGGGATTAATCTACTTAGTGCAAAGTGGGGGCAATCTAGGGAAGATACAGTAATAAAATTCTTAATGTCAAGGGGACTTTGCTAATAAAATTGAATTATTCAGGGCCTTCTAGGTTAAAAAAAAAAAAAGAAAAAAAGGAAAAAAAAGTGAGCTTTCCCTCAGTGTTTTCTGTGCTTAACTTTTCACTAGAACTTACACTTAAGACTTTTTCAGATCCAGGTGTGAAACCGGTCTGTCCAGATATATTTGCTCTTCTAAAATACATTTATTGACCATTTCTTTTATAGATTTTTTTTTTTCTTCCAGTTAGAGAATAAATAATACAGACACCAACTAAATCAGTCCTGCCTAATTCTTTTCCTGGTACAGGACACACAACTCAGCTACAAAGTGTTTAGACCTCGATTCACTTATCTGAAATTTTCAGTCTAAGTGACCAGCTCGCTCAGATTCCCTGTATAGTCAAAAATGGGCAGTTAGCTGTACATAGTAATTAATTGGTACTAATTGTCCATTGGGGATATCTCTCTTTTTGAGCCCTGGACAACTGGATTCCGAACTTAAGCACCTCATGAAGTCAGATGGGTTAAATCTGACTTATCCCAAACACTTTTTCCCCCCTTTTTTGTGATAATCACCACTATATTCCTATTGTAAAAGCAGTACAACCAATTATGCAAGAGGAAAATTGAAGTGAGCTTCCATTTTTTAGTGAAACTATCTATACTCCCATCCGTAGTCTTATTCTGACCATTAACTCTAATGATTTTCAGTTGCATACACAGTGAATCAAACGTATCTTCCTGTAGCCAAAATTACTGATTATAATCATATCAGGTGGCAGAGTCGAGTAAGAGATGCCACCTTCACATGAGGTTCATCTTTGCTCACATCTTTCCTCTTCTGAACCAACCTGCTGCCAGCTTTCTTCACTATTAAATTCACTGTATCACAAGATTTTTTTGAGGACATACATTCAGGTCTTAGATTATATTGATAAGCTCTCAAAAAACCAAAAGAAACCTAAACTAACCTCCATATACTTTGTGAGCATGACTGCATGAAATAAAGGCAGGTCTGATAAATGTTTAATTAATGTAAATGACATTTTGCAATATATGGCCCTGATTCTTGTTTCACTTACTCTGTTGTAAATCTGGGAAGAAAAAACCTCCATGGATTTTCATAAACTTACTCTGCTCAAAAGCTGATACAGCTGAGAAAGAATCAAATGTTCTTTATTTAAATATTGATTGTGCACTTAGGAAATTAAAATAGTTGTGATGCATATACCAAAAATAAATATAATTTTTAATATATATTAACTTCTGCAAGTTTATAGGCTTAGAGAGAATTCCAAGTAACTAGCTTGTCTGAAATGAAAACATGGATATTCCTAACAAAAGGGGTTTGTACTTGAGGTGATTAGAGGGCAGCAAGCAGCTCAGAAGCCTTTGGAATATCCTGCATAAAACCAGGTCATTCTCTCTCTCTCTCCCTCTCTCTCCCCCTCTCTCTCTCTCTCCCCCCGCCCCCCCCAATATAGAACAACAGATTGTCCTAAACTCACAGTCCCCTTTCTTCTTCTCCCTCTGACATGCAAACACCTGACACACAAAGGGAGTCACATTCAGAAGGAGATTATGATGCAATGATCTCGTTGTGAATGTTGCATTATGGTTTCAGCATCGCTGTAAGAGCTCCCCTGGCACTTGTGCTTACAGCAATTTGAATTTCTCTGGCAGCTAGGTATGATTTGTGACAGATTTCAGCCTTGCTCTTCATTGAGGGAGTACACTGGCAAGTGTTTGAGGTATTTACCATGGAGATTGGAAAGAAGAAAATTTAAAGAGGAACATTTGAGGTAGCCATTTTTTTTCTTTCCCTTTTTTTTTTTTTAAAGCATTGATTCTTTTTTTTAGCAGTTATTGAGTTATTCAAACCAGTACTTTTTCACGGCATCATTCTGTGCTTCTTAGGAAAAGTTGTCTCACTATGGTGTTCTATTTGAAGGATTATTCCATTCTCCGTGGCAGTGAAACCCTGTTAATCTTAACTACTATTATGAATGTATATATCACTAGCCAAACGCTCCATGTAGAGAGCAAGGAATCTTTCAATTTTGTGGCATGAGTGGAATGAAGTTTACCTCTACATTCTTTGCATTTGAATTACATATCTAAACTTGTTTACATGGTTTGGAAGTTCTTAAGATGACAAAGCACGGCTCTTTTTATCCTGGAAAATACCTTAAAGTCTCCCGAGAAAGCAGGGTCAGTTGGTAGGTTCTATGTTTGGCACTCCACATTTAGGGCAAACTAACTGGTTCCCAAAGCTGACCTGCAAAGATTGTTCTCAGTATGTCTTCTGCCATAAAAGCAGTAATAAGCATCTGTATGTAAAGTTTCTCTAAAACTTTCTTGGTCTGTAGACTAAATCTTATCTTGATTCCTTCCCCATTCCCGTATGTACGTACTGGAGGTAGTCCCCAGGGAATACAGACAGCTCCATAGCAAAGGCTGCCCTCTGAGCTCAAGCATTCGGGGAACAATGACAACATGCTGGCTGGCTTTGGCATGAACTGATGAATGAGAAATTTAATAGGGAGATATTGCACAGCCTACAAAGAGAAAACCTGCATTTAACAAAGGATTGAGGTTGACCGGGTTTACACTAATAAAGTTTGTACCTCATCCAGTAGAATGGATCCAAACTTCCATTCACATGTAAAAATAGCCTATCAATTAAAGCATATTTCTTCCTCTTTGGCCCTGTTTTTCAATTATTTTATTTGAGACAATAAGTTTGGCAAGTTCTTTTGTTAACACAGTTCCTGTTATTTTAAAAGCAACAGATTTTATGGCCCGTGGTTATCATCTGATACTTAAAATATGTACATGAAAGAATGCATAGGAGGTGTCAGGTGCACCCTTGGGAGGATAAGAATGTCCACATGGTCCCAGGTCTTCTACAAGTAGCAGTTTCTGTATAATGGGTAAGAAATGTTCTTTCTCATTTGCAGGTGTTCCGTATTCAAAAGGTAGAGCATAAGATATGATTTAAGGATTAACCCTCCGATCTGCCAAGCATCTTCAACTCAGGGTTCCAAACAATCTCAAAATAATTTGAAAAAACACATATATACTTAAGCTATAAAATTTATATACAAAGACAGGATTTTAAGGATGTTTTTGTAACTATGCAAGATATTTTTATTTAGTTCATTTTTGCGTATTATAAGCACACAGTCTTTAGAAACTAGTGAAATACTGCAGATTTGATTTATTTGATTTAGAAAATAATACAGTACATCTGTCTTATCATGGGCTTGTTATTGTTGGCTACCTGAAAAAGCAGAGCTGTAATACGTATTACAAACAACTTCAAGTTCAAACAGAAAAGAAAACCATAATATGTTGTAGTGATTTATCAGCATGTATCCTTAAAAATACATACTTCAACTACATTGTTAATAAACAATTAAAAAAAAAGAAAGTAACAAACTAACAAATGGCAGCATCTTTGAATACTAAATGGAATTAAATAGAATATGTAGATTTATTTGACCTACTGATTTGGACTGTTTAATTTTTTCATATGTCTGTATCTCCTCAGAAAATATATGTCATAGACACAGGCTGTTGAAGAACTGTTCAGAGTGAAGGCAGTTTAAAGAAAATTAAAGATTATACAAAGAAGTAGAAGTAAAATGTAGAAAATATATAACCAGTGCCTTTTCTAAATTAAGATCACCAGTCTATTTAGAGACACAGAAGTGAAAAAGATCATGAATATATGAGAATACGTAACAGTAAGTTTGGCACAACTGTTAGTCCTTCTCACTATACGAGAATGTGAAAATATTCCATGAAACTGAGATACAACATATCAGCACATATCACTTTCTGGAAGAAACAGAATTACTTGTTTTAAAAATATTTATAATCATACAGATGGAAATAATTGAGAAAAACAGTTTGTTTAAACCAGAACTTATCACTTAGTGTAGTAGTGGGGGAAAGCCCTCATTACATTAAATATAAGAAACACTTATGTGAGATTAAAAACTTCTCATTTCAGATTATAAATCCTCACTGACTGATGAAGACTAGTCAGGAACTACTCATGCACAGAAGAAGATGATTCTATATCTGCCCGTTGTCAGTTTTTTGAACTTTCCTCTGATGGGTGCTGTGATTGATAGGATACCATGACAAATTCACCACAAGTCCACTCCAGAGTGGAAATACTATGTCACGCTGATACTTGAGCGACTGTCATAACTGAGGAATGCTTTAAAGTATTTAGTCTGACATCACAAAAATGCCATTATTATAAGGATACAACTTCTTAACATGTGGTTACAATGCTTGAAATATTTTTATTCTATTGCTACTGTGCATTAAGAAAAATATTCTTTACTTAAAGTGATACACATGTAACATATAACATATTTATATATTTTATTAATATACAGATAGTCATTAACACTCACATTAATGTATATTCATATACTGATATTCATGTATAAAGCCTGTAAACAAATATGCTCATATTAGACTATGTTTGTCTATATAAAAAAAATAATGACCAGAAAATGATAACTTCATGCAGAATTATCAAATACTTGAGACAAATAATAAATTACATTTGAGGGACAGAAAAAAAATAAAATAAAATAGAAATTATTTCTCTATACAGGTTATTAATTAAGCCAGAGTATTTAAATGTAGCTTTTGTACTCTCTTTCTCCCACTCTCTTCTGTCTTCTCTTTTTTTTTTTTTTAAAGCTTTGCAGAGAAAGAGCTACTGACTTATTCATTTCAGTTAGCAAGAAATTTCTCAACTTCCTTGGGTGCTTAAGTGCAAGAATATTTTAGACCCCATCTTTGCATATTACTTTATCTTTCAGTGGTAATTAACAGAGTCTTAATCTGGCTAATGTTAATGACCACTGTTCTTTCTTTAAATCCCAGTTAAACCAAGCTTATTAAGGGCCAATTAAAGGAAGTCTTATGTGATCTGAATAACACTAAGACCAATTTTTAACAGCTATAACTCTTTATTTTGGATGATGATTGTGGAAAAAAAACCCTTCACATTATGGCCTTTGTCTATTTTAAAATAAACTGTAAATGGCTATTGGGAAGGATGGGGAATCTTAGAAAAAGTCAGAGATATAGCTGAATTTAGTAATATGCAGATTTTCTAAAAAAAAAAAAAAATTAACTATGTACTACTATTCTCACTCCTGCCTGTAAAAAAGGTAAAATATTATTGATTTCCACTTCATTTTTCATAATGTTACAGCACAAAACTGGAACGATGTTTTGCAATAACTTCCCAAGTGGTAACAACACAACCTACATATGTATTAACTGAGTACTATGGACAAAATACAGAAAAAAATCACTCATCATTTGAACAGGAAATAGAACATTTCTACCTAAAGAGGGAAGAATTAATAGGGCTTTTTGGTTTGGGGAAAATCAGGTAGTTTTCTCACTGCTTAACTGAATACAGTTTTTGACTCCAGACTTTTGAAAAGCTTGCTGTTTCCACTTATGTCTAAGGTGACCCTTCTACAGGCGCTTTATTATAAATTACATCCTACTATTTCCTACGTATCTAAGATTTCACTCATTGCTTAACTTCACCATTACTTCCCTTTCATCTAGACGGAAGCAGTAATGCAATCTGACTATTGCCTCTAGCCACTGAACAAAATATTACTCCTACCACTACTACCTAAAGTCCAAACACCCTAGAGCTAACCTCCGCTGCAGCGAGTCACCGCAGGACCGGTCCTTTGCGTACTCTGCAGCACGCAACAGACCTAATACTATGGCGACAACTCTTAAATTCTGCAGCAGCAGCCACAAAATCCATGGCAACATTAATTCATTATTGTCTCTAAAATACTCTTCATCCCTACTTTCCCACTCCCGCACAAACATATTCAGCCATGACTCACTGCAGAGACGATCACTGACGAAAAAATGATGGTTATTTTTAACAATAAATCCTGAATTATTTTTCTCTATGCTCCCCAGATAATTTGGCTGCAACAGCCCTCAGCCTCTAGAAGAGCTCTGCACAAATCATCTTTCTATCCTGATACCAGAACAGAAGAAAACTTGTATCTGGACTCTCCAGCTCTCAGTGTCCCACTTGCTCCGCTCTCCATCAGGCTATTGAGCTCGCTTGTGTCGCATTCAGTTTTCCATCCATCTAGTTATAAGCTGGACCTCGGGTTTGGTTTTGTTTTTTTTTTATGCCCTAGTTCCTAGCTCCACAAGACAATACAGCTGTATTGCAGCTGTGAACATAATTATAAAACCAAAACAAAATCCTTTTGAAAATCGAAAGCAGAATATTGCAGAAAATGATGTGGCTACAAGAGTACCAGGCTTTGCTCTACATAACTCATCTGATAAACGGACAGCTGTCAGCACCACTACCACAATAGAGGAGTACACTATTTTTCCCAAATAATTATCAAGGGATGATGAGGGGAGTCAGAAGGGGAACAGAACACTACAAAAAATGTATCACACCACAGCAAAACAGGAAGAGGGCAGTGGCATTGTAAAGGAGGATTCCAGTACTGAAAGAGGGGTCGGCATATCATAGGCAAAACTTCAGTTCTAGGTGAGGCCACACCTATGGTATTGGCCACAAAAGAATTTGAAAAATACAAATAAAGTAAGTTTAATGTCATCCCCAGCCATTCACATCTGTTAATCTTGCAAATCAGCTTTTCCATACAAAGTAAACAAAAGACAGACGGCCCAGAGTCTTAGCCTGCCCTGTGTACATCTCCGTGCGAACCCCGCAGCAGCAGCAGCAGACAGAAGAGCTTGCCAGTCACAAAATGAAAGGAGAAGTGTATTCAAAAGTGCCCTTAACTAACCAACACTTTCCCATCCTGATCTTTCTTTCCCTCTTACTCTCTTTTTCCCTTAGTTATCCTCCCTCCCCATTTCCCACCACTATCACTGTCACCGATCATTAGATGGCCCTTTTGGACTTCGTGAAAGAGCTCTCTTCGTGCCTCTTCCTCCCCTTAAGACTTCAGCTGTACACCAAGTTCAGTCCCGGATCAGAGAGGGTGAGACTCCAGTACAAGCCTAGCTGCCATACTGGTGCAGCACCAGTTCTCTGTGTGCCACATGAGACCTCTAGTATGTGTGAGAATTAAGGGTAAGGCCTGCGAATAACTGCAGTTTTTACCGTCCCCTAAATTATATCTATATAAAAATATATAAAATCATACTCACACGTGTAACATCTCATCTGTTTTGGCAGACGTAACTTAGTTCTGAGTATGGAGATTAGAAAGTTATAAAGGCAGGCTCCCCTTGCAAGCTGAGACCTGATGTGTGAGTGTCTCTCCTACAGCCTCCATTATTTTTTTTTTTTTTTAATGAAAGGTCTGTTAAGAAACACATTTTCATAACTAAAGGCCTCAAGGTACTACTGGGGGGGAAAAAAAAATGGCACTTTTCTGCTGTGACCGCAGCACCAGCTTGCAGCACTTCCACCATGTTGAAGGAGTGGACTATTTGCATGTTATTGCTTGCAAGAACCTGGGCAAGAGAGATGACACCAGTAAGGCCTGAACTTCCCTCCACACATCTCTCTTTTTTTTGAAGTCTTTCCAACATGTTTTCCTGGAGGAATAGGTAAGGGGGGGAAGGGTGGGAGGAGACAAGAATGTGAAGGCTCCAGTATCCTTAAGAGGCCAGGACCAAAAGCCTGTGATATTGAAAGCAACAAGGATCTCTTCTATCCCAGAAAACAAAGTAAGCTACTTTGAGAACTGCAGCGAACTGTGTATATATACCCAATTCTCCATTTTCCAGGGTTTTTAAATACTATCTCAGAAAATGCATGGACTGAAAACATTAATCATTGCCATTTTTGTGACATCTGGCTAGCACTGCTGTACCAACAACTAACAAGTCCAGTCACACTTAAGCTGATTCCTGCAAGGCCACTTATCTGTATTCTGTAGGATGATCCTCAACATCTACTCAGTATCAGAAGTAAGGTAGGTCCTTACCCAGTCCTAGCTCAGCTCTGGCCATCCAAGCTGGCTTTGTGCAGAGCCAGAAATTAGAAATCATTGGTGCACAGGAACCTGACTGAGGTCTTGCGTGCAGCCAGGGTGGTTTCATCAAGGTTTACCGGTTAAGCTCCATGCCATCATAAACTGACTATACTATTTTCCCATACTTGAAGTAACACAGTATCCATATGGTATAATTACTTCACCCAAAAGTGACTGAGCATGTTTGGGAGAGCACTGCACAGAAAGATAAATTCTACATCCATGGCATCTATGGCATCATTGCTCCATAAACCACATTTGTGGATAAATAAAAAATTACCTGCCTTCTCTTTCATGTAAAGAAACTACCACTAAATCTGATCTGCATACAAAACCAGTTGAAAAATCCTGTATATTTGCAACCATCTTGATGTGGTACATCTCTGGAAACAAAGTGAATGGGGACTTCTAAGCCATCACGAACATTACATGGATTTCAAAAGGATGTATATAGGTTTCTAATCATTAAGAAAAATGTTGGACCTAACATCATAAAAGTGTCTGTACAGGAGGAAAGAAACAAGCAAGTGAAGGCAGAGGAAGAGAGATTTAATGCAACTGTCCTGGACATGAAGCTTGTGAAATTGCCTTGAAGAGATGTGTAGTGAAGGTTTTTGGTGAGTTCTGCAAAACAGATAGAAGATACATTACCACAGCATCATCTGCTTTCGCCCCATGGGCTGAAAAACTAGATTAGACCTTCAGCCTGCAGATGGAAAAGACATGGATTTTTCTTTCAGAAACTCTCCGCCTCTTAGTGTTCCTGACTCCCCACTTGCTAATTTAAACTTCTGGACAGACCTTTTTCTGTCCAGATCTTTCATCTGTCTGCTTCGTCGTTCTCCCTCCATATAACTGGGGCATAGGAACTAGAGATGTCAGGTTGTTTTTTTTTTTTTCCTAAGGATGCCTCAGGACTGACTGAACAATTACCACTGCAGTCATACTACTGCAGGATTTTTTTTTCCCTTTGGAGCCTAATGGATTTTAAAGCATCTTGGAGTTTTAGTTCAATTGACAGGAAAATTTGGAAGTAATGCAAAGCCCTATCCCTTCTTAACTTTGGAGGACTGCTAGGAAGCATATGGCAACAGTAAATGAAGCACAGAATTTTGCTGGCAAATTTTGCATCTGAAAAAGGCACACAGGTCTCCCTCTGGTAACTTTTGCCTTGGTGTGGGAAGAAGGAAGGAGAAAGGCATACTCAAAGGCCTTGAAAAGAAGAACTGAATCTTACAACAAATTGAGTCCTACAAACTTTATCCAATTCCCTGGTGGGCCTGTGTAGCTGGGGAGGCTGGGAAGATTTTCAGTGTTTCAGAAGCTTTCCAGTTAATAAAAGTTGAACCTGATGCTTAAATCCATTCCTGCATCTGTCTTCATTCACTTGAGCATCCTAATCAAGTGTCCATTTAAATAGACTGGTGGCATTTTGAGATGCCATCTACTCACACCAAGACGAAATCTTCCATTGTGGAGTAAAAACAACTGCATAGATAAAATATTCATATATCAGAAACAGTATTGGCTCAAACTCCTATCTATGACTCATTTCAAACTTAGTATACTTCATAACAGAAGATGAATTATAGTGCTCCACAGAGGTAATCATATACAGACAGGGGGGTAAACAAGCCACATGATAAACAAATACTTAATATGTAACTTTTAAGGCCTGATTTTTTGTCATCTAATTCCAAATATGAGTTTTAGAGGAGACATGCTAGAAAATTAATATCATTGGTAATCTATAGACCACTTTGGGCTAATTTAAAGCTCAAATGTGTATTTGTTTTCTGTATAAATTTCTTTCTTATTATTCTCAATAAGATACTCTCAGCACGATAAAAAGAAGGACATTACCAGCAGCATTTTCAATCATGGGGGCTATATATTCAAGAGCAATCAATAAAAACCACACAGGGCCTGACAAACAACTAGTCAAAGGAATCATTTTTCTCAGATACTTAGCAGTATCCTTTTAAAGTAATTGCTTTTGGTCAATGTTACCCGTTATCATTTGGTCTGCTCTTTTTCCAAAATAGAATGGATGTCATTTCCATTAATATTTCAGCTGTCTGTGTAGGTTTTCAAAGTGCATACTCCACAAAAAAAGGAGGATTTTTGTTTCAACTTCAGTCAACTAACAAAGAACTCTAAAATGTTATAGAATTGGCAGTGTCATATCGTCCGAGCTAAAAGGTAATTTTAAAGAAAATGATTACAGAATATAAGATATCGTCTTCCCTCCTTTTCACTCCACACAAAACTGTTAACTCCAATAAAGAGAAATAGCAATGACAGACTTTGGCCCAGTCAATACATGCTAGAAAATAGTATTAGCAGACAAATATGCCCAAAATGCCACCTGAAGCGATGAAATGAACACTGATTCATTATTATAGCTTGGTTTAGGAAATTTAAAGAAAATCTCACTACTGAAACTCTTGCGTTCCCTAACCCTGCCTGTGACAGCAGGGAAGTTGTTTCCTTGTGCCAACTGATCATTTAAAGATGTCCACAAGATACTGAAAATACCCGGCATAATCTGTAAGTGTACAGCTGGGATACCAAATTAGATTAAGAAAGGCAAAGAACATATCTTTTCGGTTATAGTAAGGCCTCAGAAACTGTCTAGTTATGCTTTGTACTAAATGTTCTGGCATGCTGCCAAGGCACTTCCAAACATTTCTGAGTTCACTTTTCCACAGAACTCTTTTAAAAATCAATTAGTAGTGAAAGTCTTTCAAATGCAAGTGTTTTAAAATGTCAAGCTTGTATTTCTTTCTTTTTTTTCTTTATTTTTTTTCCCCTTGTTGTGCATCGATGGCAGTATTGTGAGACCTTTATATTAAATTGATCATATTCTCTAATTAAGCCTGTAAAGAGAACAATATGTGCAGGCAGTTTAAAATGCATATAACAAAAGGTTCATTCTTCAGAAAAAAATAAATAAATAAGGTTGAGAGAGATGCTGTAATTTTCTTAAACAAGGATGCCCAAGACATTTGTATTGATTTCAGCGTGATAAATGTTTTCATCATTACAAGGCCACTGTAGAAGAAATGAATACTCTATTTAGAAATTCCTGATTGGGATATTTTAAAAGTATACTGTGTAAGTGTTTTAGAAGTTCAATTAATAGCACTGGAAAGAGCAAACAAATGAAATAGAGGCTACTTTCAAGTATTCATCAAGATACAGAAGTAAGATAAAAAATAAAATTAACAATACCATCAGCAGGGTTTTCTGATTATCAGAAAAAGATAATCTTTAAGGACTGTAACTTCTTAGAGGACTTTGTAGCACAGCAAAGCATACGCCTTGGTATTCCTGTTGTGTTACGTATATTTTGGATGACATCCCTACTTCATAACAAAAGAGTTAAATGTATATTTTGTCCCTATGCCACATAATCTGTTTGCTCTATTTCATTCAGCTAAGTGCCCAAAGGTTTACATAGATAGCAATTGATTGAAATCAGTTCTTTATGTGTAACACATTTATATTAATTGGTTTGTCCTTTCAAGTTCTGTTTATCTCTTCATTTCCATCACAGTTTCAAAGGTCACTCAGTTCCATTTATAAATCCAACATGACAGAGATTAGTAAAAGAAAAAAAGGAACAACTAAATGAATGCATCATCACACAATCACACATCTCACAATTCATTTATCATATTAATAAATAATGCTGTCAAATGCTTACTTCTAAGTTTGTTTGTTACCATCAAAATATTTCTGTCAAGATAACTTCATCAAGCCTGTTTATGTATTGAGCTAAAAATGAGCTACGAAATATTGAGGATATTAAACCTATTAAACATTTGTCCCCTTGATCCAAGACTACAACCTGCAAGTTCTGTGTTTATGTTTTTTTTTTTTAAATCCCTCCATAGCTGCCTAACAATAAAGTTCAACCATTTATGGCAATGCACTCTCTTCTAATTGCTGAGATGAGGCAGCATTATGAAATCTGAGAATATGAGAAGATGTGAAACTGAAGTTGCTAGCAAACAAGGGTGCTCTAACTATTAGGAAGGCTTTGGAGGGGAAAAACTGCAGTGACAGAGAAACTCTTTTTTTTGTTTAAAAAAATGTTGTTAAAAACTATACGACACCCCAAAGCTCAAAATGCCTTAACTATTGACATCTAAGTAACTCTGGAGTAGGCCTCTCTGGTCTTGAAAAAGGCAAGCTTCACTCTGAAGTGAAGCAAAATTAAATTTAAAACCATAGTTTTTCTTTGTGTGAACAGGAATTGCTGTCCTACTGTAGTGTAGGTAAAGAAACAAATTAGAAAACATTCAAATGTAACCTAAACCTAAATGTTTACAAGTCACGGAAATTTCTGTTACCTGTGTACTAAAGTGTACTTTTTGAAGCAAGCCTTCTCTAAAATCTCCCTAGAGAAAATTTTTCATGAAGGTCTCAATAGCCAAAGAGCCTGTGCCCCATTCTGGTATGCAATGTCTGTGGTTTGGATCTTCAGTTTCAATGAAAGTCAATGGCAGTGGCAGCATCAAGGTCTGCAGCACTCCAGATTTGTATGAATGTTCTTCGTCTTAAAAAAAAAAAAAAAAAAAAAAAAAAAAAAAAAGAAAGAAAAAAAACGAAAAAGCACTATGGGGCTTTTCTAAAGAGACAGTTGTATACAGATTCTGTCACTGACAGGCACATCAGAGAGCAAGAAAGAGTCAAAATGAACAGGGAAAAACTCACATTTTGCAGCAGTGAGGAGATCAAAAGAGGTTACTTCCCCTGCTGCCGTCCCAGGCATCTCCCTGGACAGCTGGTCCCCCCGACTTGAAATACCTGCCTCCTTCGCAACAGCCTACAAAATCTCATGCTGGGAAATGCCAAAGTGTTCTTTCTTATTGCAAAGATTGCCTTCCTCTCTTTGATCAGCCGGAAAGAGATGAGAGATGATCACCTCCATTGCTAGGAACAGTCACAAAACCACCAAATATTGTCATTTAGTAGGAGTTTTTTCAGAGTGACAGGGAGCGAAACACCAGAAAGAAGAAGATGTGAATTTGAACACCTGGGGACCT
>NW_009259336.1:162418-165149 GCF_000687185.1 Egretta garzetta
GACTACCTCCCCCCACCCCACCCCCAGGATATCCTGATTAAACAAAACCCTCCAGGATTTATCTTTACCAAGTTAACCTTTAAGCCCAAAATGAGACACTGCCTAGTTCACATCATTCTGTAACAGATGCACCACAGTAAGAAAAGGATGCACTTTTTATTTCTGTTACACAAATAAAAGAAGTTTTTTTGGTCCTTTGAGGTATACATGGATGAAAACAATAACTACGTATTTCTTCCACTTTCTAAATTACTATATTGTAAAGATTTTTATGCATAATATAGCATATTTACATGTCTATAGCACAGGAAAGACATACTTTCATGATAGTTCAATTTACATGTTAGAGATATGCTCATTTGTCACGGATTCCACCATAGACATTATTTTCTAGAATTGAACTAATAACCATACAGTTTAGTGTTTTCTTTTTAAAATGTAGCTTCTAATTAATATCTATGAAAGATGATCCTATAGATTATCACAACTACTTAGCAAAATAAGGTGTGTATTAAGCTTACATTTCTTAATATAGCACATCCACAGTATCATGTTTAAGTATATTTACTGCTGATAACAAATAACAATGAAACAAAACTGAATAAAAGCTTAACAATTTCATTATTTTCATATAAGGCACTACTCTCAAGGAAAATGGCCATAACACTAAAGCATGTATTTTGAAAAAAACCACGTCGAAGATTAAATTATCCAACTATTTATCCAATTAGGATTATCTTGCATGGAACAGGAAATAAAGTAAATCTGATTCAAACAATATAAATAGCCTTTTTTTTAATCTTGCTGACAAGATAGACTTAATCATTTAGATTTTTACATGAACTTGATACAGCTTGATAGCAGACCCAGAGCTCAAATGTCACACAGGAAGCTTTTGCTTCTGCAGTTTTAGAAGCCTGTTCTCTCAGTATGTCTCACATAGGTAAAATCACTCTTTTCAGAAGTGATACACCTACACAATCAGAACAAACTCGAGAGGATATTTATATCTAAATAGTTTTCTGGATGAATACCTAAACTTCTCACCTGCTGTTTCTTAAGAGTAGATTTAGGTTTTTTTCTTTTCTATTTCACTGTGTCTCAGGCACTATTTTGCCATTACTGTATCACTGTCTTGGAAAAAACCTGTTAACTCATTCAAATCTTATTCCAGAAAATATTAATTGCACACAATGAGAGTGAGATTCAATCATTTAAATTTCTTTACGTAACTACAACGTAGTAGTCGCACGACTAAGCACTTTTAAGGTGCAATTTATCTGACCTACTTTTGCCATTTACTTTAGGATGAGATGGATCACCCCTACAATTGCCTATTTCTGTCTGTTGAGTCCAAGGTGACTAACTTGGATACAAATGTCTACATTTTTTCCAGTGAATCCCACTGTGAGGATTTACTCTAGATGAGCGACTTGTCATTATAACACAGCTGACTGTCCAACATGAAATGCTGAATCTTTGCTGATAATTCCCTCAATTTACTAACTGGTGTTCAGATCGTAACATCCAATTCATTGCCTTGTTTAGCAAATTTATCAATCACAGTTAAAGGCTAGGGAAGCAGATCCAGAGAAATTAAATTCTTGGTTGATAGACTAACATTATATTTTAGCTATGAAATTCAACATTTCTTTTTTCCCATGCCATCATGAAGACAAGTAAAATTCCAAAACAAAGTTTAGTGACCTGACAAATCATCTGTTTCTGGTATTCTGTGCATTCCCTATTGCAGTTTTATGAAAGAATTCCTTTAGCTTGAAATATGGTGTGCTCAACATCACACATTTGTCCTTAAGGCTGTGTGATTATGCCTTTGCTAGCACCTAAACAACACTTTTCATCCACAGATCTCAAAGAAGTTTACAAAAGTAGATATATGTCACTGACAAGTATTTGTCTTATGTCCCATAATGTCAAAGATACATGTACAGTCTTGTTGTTAAAAGAAGTGTTATGTGCCATACAATACACACTGAAATGCTGCAAATAATCTTTCTGGTCTGTTGTTATTGTTTATCTTATTTTCATTTTTACAAGTGAGTATCTTTAGAAAGGGAGCACATTCATCCCCCTAGAAACATCCACATTCAGTTTACATTAAGAGAAAAATACGTATCAATACAGGTATTAAAGTAAAAAAAGAAAATCAGTGTTTAATCTGTTAAACAATAGAAAAATTCTTCTGAACTAGTGATACTGTCATTGAACTGGAGAGAGTTTGAGAACAAGCTTGCTCTGGCTTTTTCACCCTATGATTTGGAATCTGCTCACAGTACTGCCAGCTTAACCAAAAAGGATTAACTCTCATATCCAACTGAGAACACAGATAATTCTCAGTAATTGGTAAAAAATGAAGATGAATGGGGCTGAGAGATAAGGAGCAATTAGCTCATCAGCAGTTACAGCTGTGCACTCAATCCGGATCCATCTCTTGAGTCTCGGCCCCTTTTAAAGAACCCAAGCAGAATAAGCACAGGACACCCCCTCCCAAAAAATTGCCGTACCTGCCCATCATTCCTCTCTCTTCCATTTTATTTCCATGCTATACAAAGACACCTGTCATAGCATTCTGTGCAAATTACTACCTCTCTCAGGACCTGTATCTACAGCCAATCTTCTTTTTACACTTAAAAAAAAAAAAAAAAAAAAAAAATTGATCATGAAATCCTTGGGGTGACAAATGTCTTATTTCTTCCTCCCTATATACGAC
>NW_009259336.1:165189-170211 GCF_000687185.1 Egretta garzetta
AACCAAATTTTTTTTTAACACAAAAAAAAAAAAAAAAAAAAAAAAAAAAGAGAAAAGAAAAAAAAAAAACCAAAACCCGGAAACCAAATGACTACTGTAGACACTCTTAAGTTCCCTGTCAATCGTTTCATTATAGCAGCATCATCTGTTTGAAAATATAAGCAATTCCCTCATCTAATTATAGGGAGGATTTGAGGTTCATTAACATTGCCAAGGCAGAGAATCAGATGTGCAACTGCAGAGCTGTGCTCAGTGGCCTGCATTCTCTGTTTCCTTTTATTTGCTTTTTCAAGGTCTCCAAGACTTTTTCCTGAAACCATAAAAGTAATTCTTTCCTTCAAAATAGACACGTGTGTTTAGAAAAAGGAAATGACTGCATTTTGTACTGTTCTATTATTGGGCAAGGTCACTGGAGAAAAATAATTTCACCTAAATCATTTTATCTCTGATTCTGGATGAAAAAAAAAGAATAATAGTATGCAAGCAACCGTTACTTTTGAACAACGGATCACAGGAAACCTTGCATTTGTCTCATAATTTTAAATATTGCAAGGTAATGTGGATGAATAGGAAACCTAACATGCCAAGAAAACCTCTTAATTTTCAACACATTTTGTGGTTGTTTATGGATTAACATGCTAGCCAAGTGTAAAATGTTACTTTGTATTTCCTAACTGTGTTTAGAAACTGAGAACACCAAAGTCTTCATGATTGCTTCACTTCCTTAAAGAAATAATAGCATTTTTTTTGTATGGATGTAGTTTAAACAATGACATTTTCTTGGGACATCTGTTTTGAGATCACATTTTGAATAGATATGAACTCATTTCCTACTAAGCAAGTAATTTACTATTGTTGATAGTTGTTTACAAGTTTTATGAGTCAGATTTTAGCAAGTGGCAAAGGTCTTTACAAATCCTTTGAGTATTCCCTGAAGTGTATGCATAGTGTTTTCATTATATAAAATGTTTGGGAAGCAAAAGTATAGGGACTGTTCTTCACTTCCTATCAAGTTATAGATAGCAAAGCCCACACCACAGAAATAGCTTTAAACATATTTATTTTCAAAGGCTTCTATCTTTTGCTGCTGCAGGTTAATGAAGTATGATAGCAGGGCAGTAAGTACTTAAGCAGCAAGGAAATAATTGAGCTGCTCTACCTATCTACAACTTTGGAGTATTAGACGGTAAATATACAACTGATCCTAATATCATCCTAAGACGTTAATATGACAAAGAGCAGAACCCCTTCAATGAAATTTAAAGTTTGACCTTGTCACTCTCTTTCATTTAATTCTGCAATTAAATAAATAAAAAAATAAAAAAAAAAAACCAACACACAGCATAATCTTTTTTTGTTTGCTGCCATGCGGAATTCATTTTTTAAACAAAAAAACAGTAATTTATCTGTCCTGCATGTTGTATGTAGAATTGCCACTAAAAAGAACCCAGGACATTTTTCCTTCTTATCTGCAATGTAGCTCATATCAGCCAAGCTGTCACAAGACAGTACTTGATATAAACAAGAGATTGCAAAGACATCTCAGTAATCAATATTAGGATGGCTACAGTATGGAAGCCCCAACCACTGCATATCATTTGTCTCAGCATCTATTTCTATGACCAAATGAAGCATTAATTCAAATCATAAATCTATGGTGATTTAAATCTGGGAATGAGCACCTGCCTGCTTTAATGATTTATTTTGTACATTTCAGTAAGCAGGAGATTTGTCCATATGAACTGACAGGTCACCTTCAGATGCCAGTAGCAGACTGTTTATCACCATGCAGACTAGCATCTCATCTTAGCAAGTAAATATTAAACTAAAAGAATCCAATTGATTGTGGATGGGGGAGAAAGGCGTTGCAGCCATATATTTTACTCAGTGTGCTAATACCTCACTCTGATTCCTCTGTAATTTCTTTTTTTTTTTTCTTCTTTTTTTTTCCCCCCTTCTAAAATGATAATTCTGGTGGGAGGATGCCAGCTCAAGGTTACAATACAAAACTGAGGGATATAAAATAATTACTTATTAGTCACATTGGCTTCCTTTAACTCCCTTCACTCACTAACCTTTTGGCCATTGCTTCAAAGGACCAAGTTAATAAATTTGTGTAGTACTCTGTATAATTATACAATGTTCATCTACAAAAATGATTTCTATAATTCACATTAAGCATCTGATTAAAACCAAAAAGCCAGACAATTCAGAAGTCAACCTGACAATTCAACCCAAGACCCCGTATTTTATTTATCTTCTTTTACATAGGCACTGGAACAGCCTAAGAACATGGTACGATCAATCCATGCAGACTAATATACCATAATGCCTGTCACATGTGGGCTGAAATGTATCAGTTAAGCTTTTAGCCTGCTTGGTTAGTTTGTTTGTTCCTTTTCAGTTTGGTCAGGCACATAACATAATTTAAAATATAAACCAAAATCAGGTTATTTTCTTTCGTTTTATTCCTTCTTCCTGTCAACATTCAGTAATGTAGTATTTTAAACTCATGCCTAACAAGTTGCAATTTAAAATTTTAATGGAATATGGACTTGATAATATTTATTTTAAAAGACATAAATAAACATTTGAAAAAAATGCAGGGAAAAAAACCACACCTATTATAAAGCAATACCTTTGAAATATGAGTTCTTGTCAAGATAATACAATATCCTAACTTTCAAAAATGCAACTAAGAAATAGATACTTAACTCTTAATGAACCTATCTTGACATTATTAGTAGTAGGAATCACTTCTCTGATTCCATAGGCATAACCAACACTGGACACTAGATAGGGCTCACTCTAAAAGAAACAAATAAATGCAAACTATTTTTTGAGAAAACCTCCATGGGAAGAGTATAGCTCAAGACTGGATGCACAGACAAGCACACTGCATTTCCAGAACCATTCCTCATGGAATGGAGACAACTGGTATGCTATTCACTCTACTCAGAAGATCCATTTTTTTTCTGAACAAAATGAACTCAATTCTTCATTCAGTTAAATCGGGAAATTAACTGAAGTTAACAAGTAAGTTAAGGGACTGAGAGGAAATTTTGACAATGACAATAAATAATCCTGCTTCGCCAACTTTGCCCCACTAAAATAGCTAGAATGTATTTTCTTAAACAGGGAAAATGATTAAGCTGTGTAAGAGCAAATTAGTTATCTAAATTATGCCTCAGACAATGATCTCAAAATAGATTTTTTTTTCTTTTTTATTCAGAGACAAGTCAGATATTCCCTCCATCCACTCTCCTACAAATATTTCACGTGGTTTACATGTTGATTGCCTGTTAACTCTTCCATTTACATGGATGTGCAAGTGGTACTGTCAAGCAGAATAACAGTTCCATAATCCAATATATGAACATTCTGTTTCACATAATGCATTCAACTAAGTCTGAAATTCAAATCTAAAGTAGCTTCTACTTCTAGTACAGATTCTTTATCCTCCCAGTTTGTATTTGTATTTTTTATTCTTTCTCCTTTCTTCACTTTTCTTCCAGTGCCTTAGGGGCCACCTGGTCCTTCCACTTCCTTTGTACCTATCTCCTCCACCCAGATTTCAAAGATGCCTGCTCTCTACCCGCTCTTGTTTTCTCTCCAAGAGGGCAATCTTCCCACTAATATTCTAGTGACTGCACATGTTGGTATCTGAGTACTAACACAACTTATTTAAGACTATTTTCTTCACCATCACAAGGCATTTTGTAAGCCTTTGTTTAAAAGGAAAACAAACAATCTGGTTGCCTCCTTATGCAGTAATGCATACAAACTGTTGTTATTTAAAACAGCGTGTGCCTAGGTGAACTGGTTCTTTGAACTGCAATTCACATTATTTCTAAATAATAGCCTACCAATGCCTACCAAACTGTACAGAAATGCTGTTCACAAACGCTTATTTATGTTAAGGCTAGTACGTAACTCTCTAAGACTCATTTCAAATGTATTTAGGAGATGAAAAACTGAAAAATAAACAAAACTAAACAAAAGAGCCAAAATAAAAACAAAAAATCCCTATCTTAAGCCATTTTTTCCAGCATACACCAATCTTGCCTGCAGTCTTCTGAACATACCTCTTTGTCATTGAATTTCTGTTGCTGAGTTAATACCGTCTCAACATGATAAAAGGAGCCAATACAATGAAATGGCATAACAAAACATTTTACAGCAGACACACACAGATGATTAAAGATTTAATCAACAACAAGAAAAAGTTACAGTAGCTTTGAAGTATGCTTTAGCAAAACAAATTGTCCAAACAAATGAATAAAGTATACTGAAACAATTCTTTTTTGAGAAAGAACAAGAGTTGCTGATGGCTGCTTAAGAAATGGAAAAACCTGTTAACTACATTTTAAGAATGTGTTTATTAAAATAAAATATGATAGGAACTGCAGAGCATGGCAATAATTTATTGTGTATGTATGTTTTCCTTTTGTCACAGGGCACATGGAAGTATGAAATATTTTGCTTTCAAGCTTGTGTTCTGAATTACCTAAAGTCGATACCCAGCACACTGAGCAGGAGACATTGTTAAATTTCACTTTGACACCATCATCTGTCACCCCACCTGTACTTTGAAAAATGAACTCTAAGCAATCAAACCACTTTCCTTCATGGAAAATATTAACTGGAGTCTGCAAAAGTAACCTGCAAAGGAAAGAATGTTTTTGTAATAGTAACAACAACGCCGAATGCTGGTGTAAAGGTCAGATAAAAAACTAAACTAAAAGCAGTAAGAAAAGGAAAACAAATATGCAACTTTTTACACCAAATCACGGACTTCAGAAGGAAGCCTGGAAGGATCACTTTTAATAAAATATCAGAGCATTATGGACGCATAATAACGCTGTGCCTGAGACTTACCAACACTTGAATTCAGGTCTCCATTTTCAGAGTCTGCTCCATGCTGGTTATTATTTGCATGATAGTTGGACATAGCTTCCAATTTAATTTTTTTCACTTTCATTGCTTCTGCTATGGCGGCGTTGGTGGCAGCTGCTGCCGCTG
>NW_009259336.1:170222-173159 GCF_000687185.1 Egretta garzetta
CAGCTGCTGCTGTCAGGCCTGCAAAGAAGTACGAACAAAATTTAATACACATTATTCTATGATTCTTCATTATTGGAGGGACTAAGACTGTTACTCTTCCTTTATGCTTGCTACAGAACAAACAGAGAACATTGCAGAGTATTACTCCTCTTGTTTGATTCGAAGTTTGACAGCTTTTTAAAGTAAAATGTTTCTCACCCTATTTAGATAGCTACTTCTATATGTCCACCTAAATCTTAACTTGGTATCCAGTAACTACAGCCATAACACAATCATAACTAACTGGAGATACAAAGACATGCTTTCAGAAATCTAACTTTGCTTTGAAATAGTGTCTTAAGTGTCTGGCTATGAATAGGTGAACATGTACACAACTGTACTTAGAAAAAAAAAGAAAACCTTTAGATCGCAAATGTTTGCCGTGATAAAGAAAACATTAAAAAATCAGGTCTATAATTTCTATTTAAGAGTAACAGATGAAAGAACTCAGTCATTTCTTTCGCATTTTACACATAACAGCAAGGACATGTGGGAATTCTAGGATAAATTTTTAGAAGAAAGGTTAGCAATGATAACTTTGGTAAAATACTTGTTCTGCTTTCCCCTTCAAGGCATTAAGACATTTATCAGTGAGAAGAGGAATTATTAAACCTATTTAATCTCAATCCCAAAGCCATTTTGAGGCAATCCAAATGCTCTTCCTACCAAACCAGATTTCCACTATCCAGCCATTTACAAGAATGTTCAACAAAAATGAGAAAAGTTCTCTTTGTGAAAAGCAATTAAAGAAATGGTCCAGCAATGCCTTCAAAACTCAAAATTAGATAGTCTTTACTCAGCTTCAGAAGTTTTTGCCCCCTTCCCTGAGGCAGGGTAATTTTTCTGTAATTTTTCCAAACAAGGCTGTTACCCACTCAGCTCCCTTTGCCCCAGCCTGGGTCGTAGCAAAGAGAAGTCAGTGTCAGACTTCCACAAGAGCTGCCTCTACCCCACATGACTGATTTAGGGAGCAGAGATGGAAATTAAAGAGACTTAGATGCAAGAAAATAAAGAGAAGGCATTAAAACAGTTAAGTTTTATGCAATTATGCAATCTCGGCCCTCAGCCTGGGATGCCATATGAAAACAGATCCTCAGTCATTTTGAATCAAGATTCTTGCCCTGACCGTGGAGAAGGCTTGAAAAAAATCAGTGTAATTAGTTTAAAGGTGTCTGCTTGTCTGATTTTCAGCTACTCTGAGAGGTGTGAAGTGTCCTATGGATCTCAAGAGGAATTAACTGCACAACTTACTATTCTAGTGGGCCCAGGCTGCTGCCCAGCATAGGAAGAGTGCAATTTAGCAGAAAAGACCAAATAAACAAATAATCCCAGGCTGACGAGGTAAATATTGCTACCACCATTGCTTCCAAGGGCCTCTGGTTGTCTCCCTTGCCTCCTTAAATGGAAAATGAGTTCACTCTTGCCATGTTTTCGGCTAGCAATGGGGAGAGACAGAAGGCAAAATCCAGCAGGGAGAAGGCAGAAGGTGAACGGACATCAGGAATCTCTGCCATCCCAGGGAAAACAATGAGGTAGCACATGAGGTGCCTTTGAATATATTGCGGCTTGACTCAAGGTTGTTTTCCTTTATTTCTTTGCATGACCACGTAAAGATTAGCAAACAGTTCCAGCCTCCCGACTCGCCTCACAGGCCGACTTCTAACACCTCCATGTGCAATGAGAATTACCAAGTATGTGATAATTACATTCTGCATAGGCAGATCAATATTATTTAGAAAACTGCTATTTCAGGTAGAAGAAGATGTACCAAAAGCCAAAAATCAAATCAGAAGGTGGATAAATACAAGATTTTAATTTTATTTTAGCTTCTTCTACTATAACAAATTGTGCACATTTTGATCTTAAGAAGGTATTGACAATAACATGGATTGCTTCCAGTGATATTTTTACCTTAGAGGAAGGATATGAAGTTATACATTACACAAATTTGGTTACAGTCCCTAAATTAGGCCACAGAAAAAGGGATGGTGCACCTCTGAACTTTGTTTTGCATCCTGTGCTCATTAAACAATACAATAACCTATACTTCCTTTTTTTATATGCATCACTGACAAGCTAAAACTAGCATCTTTAAAGAACAATCCTTTGGAGGAATATTCAAATATGATACAGCTAATGAATACAACAGTAGGCCTCAAACTTTTGGCTGTGACTGCACTTCCAGACCACCAGTTTTTAAGTGCTTCCGAAAATACCATATTAAACAGACATGGGACTTTTCGGCTTTTGAGCCAACCTGTGTGGGGTAATGACCCAGTCACAGAACCACTAAAATACAAACTCACTTTTGCTACAAAATCTGCAAAAAAGTATACTTCAGCGCTCAAATTCACATCTTCTTCATTCTGGTGTTTCCCTCCCTGTCACTCTGAAAAAACTCCTAATAAATGACTTCTCTAGCACAGGGCCCGACTTACCTCACTAAGCTCACTAGCAAAGACAGCCAAATACATTATGAACAGAAGAGGATAATAAGCTGCTATGTGTCTCTATGTATATTTTAGAATTCTGAACTTGAAAGTTCAGGTATGGGCATAAATACTTGGGATTTTTTTTTTTAAATTAGTTGTTTGAGAAAGCCTTTTGATTTAAACATTATTTAATACCGCTTTACTCTTACAACAAGTAGCCAAGGAATTTCTGAGCTGTACACTTTTCTACACTACTGGAATTTTATCTTCAAATATGAGGTAACCAAAAGTCACCTATAAAGGCAACTGAAATGAAAGAAACTGGCTGAATAGCCACTTAGATATTTTTTACTCTTTACAAATATTTATTTGAACAGTTAGAAAGTGTCCAGGCCAAAATATTAAATGGATTAAAGTCAATGGTAGTTGTCATTAATATTCTGAAATTGATAAGTTGTTTATGTCT
>NW_009259336.1:173185-217533 GCF_000687185.1 Egretta garzetta
CCGTCGTCACACAAATTTCATCGACAGTGCTCATGCACAGCTATTAGCAATATGAATCTAACCATTACAAGAGGAAAGAAAATCGAACATGTGGCATTAATACGCAGTCCTGGTTCCTAACCATCTGATAGGCAGATGGTGTAAAGCGGATTCTCCAGCTGAAATGAAGGGGCACATCATTTAAAACCTTGTTTGCATTCTAACTGATATCAGTGCCATATTGATATACATGATACATCATGGCAGTATTTGAACAATCTAGTTTGTTTCAGTCATAAATGTTTACAGCCTTGTTTTTTATCTTTAGAAGCATGTTCTGAAGAGCGTATTTTTAATTTATGAAACCTATTGTTTACTTCTGTTGAACCAGAAGATTAGCGAAGAGCAGGAATATTAAATTACCACAACCACAGCAGTATAACTAAGATGGATGAATAAAGTATGTTTTTTCAATAAAAGATGTTAGTAAAGGAATTAAAAAATTAGCCTAGACATTTTATGCATTAAATACATTTATTCATTTAAACCTTACAGCTTTTTTCCCATGTGACATACTTAGAACTTTAATGCTTTATAAAGCTATTCATTTAAATCTTTTACTGCGTGCAATTAATCTTGTCCAACAATTTAATTCAAAAAGCAAAACATCAGAAAGTAAAGTTCAATTCAACCATCAGGCTTCTGAAGTAATCTCCGTATTGCTGACAGTTCCTATAGACTCATCAGCAGAAGTCTGTTCAAGGTGTCTTGTAGGAGCTGTACGAATTTGAATTACAGCTCAATTGAAAGCTCTCCAAGCCTTAGTAGGAACTCAGGAACAAGAAGCAGAACACCAAAAGAAAGCGTGAATGATCCTTCCCTACAAAGACCTTCTCTCTTCTGTCACTAGATTACTTTGGCCTGTTGGGTGTGTTTGTAGCTGTTAATTATGTTAATAAAGTTGCAGCCTGCTGCCTCTGCCAAATATAATCATAAGCTTTCTCCTGCCAAGTTCTAGTCTAATTTACACCCGTGCAACTCTACTGAAGTCAGAATTTCGTGGGTGAGAATGAGACCAGAAGTATGCCCAGTATGTGTGGTCTCTAATGCTGAAAAATGAGTGAATGAAACAGAAAACAATGACAAAAACCATAGCATCTTCAAGAAACAATTCTGTTTTAAAAGCAAAATGCCTGAGAGAGCTGTCATATATCATGCCAGATTTTCAAAATGTGTACAAATTACTGGTGGGCACTAAATCACATCCAGGGTTTCTGCCTTCCAACAAATACTATTCCCTGCCTTAAGAGAGAGCTCTTAGAACTTTCAGTTTTCATGGTAAGAGCAGCTTACAACACACCCTATTTGTGAAGGAAAAAAGAAAAGGACCTATGAGCATAACTTTTTCAGCCTCAAACATGTCTCAAAATACACATTTTTGAATTGTATGCCTAAACTTGGTCCTGAAACAACTTACAGAATTATTTAAGTAAGTAATTGATCTTAATTCACTTTTCACTTCCTTCACATAACTATGCCTAATAGTAATTATAATTCCTAATAGTTATTCCAATAAATAATTAAAAATGTCCTTTATAACTATTACCTTCCATTATATATACCATATATATACATAATCATGGGTACATAAAAAATCCAGTAATATATATGCATATTTTCACAACCTCTTTCTTGAGGACTTTGAGAACATTTTCAAGATACCTTACCTTTGCCATAACAGTACAGGCAGAAAACCAAAATATGACTGTCAGCATTGTGTTACCTTTAATTTCATTTATTTGCTGGAAAGTTCATTCTGCAGAAATGCTTTATTCAGTGCATGGGAGGAGGTCCAAATCTCATCTAAATTCTGAAAGAACTCCTTTCATTATTTCAAATTAATGCTTAATCCTTTTTCCTATAGTTTATTTCAGTAGTACTGACTTGAAAATAATTCATGTCTTTTCCTGACTTAATTCCAGATTTCATATTGAGGTTCTTACTTGGGCAAAACTCTTACTAAAATCTGAAAAAACTCTGCCTGAGAAAGAAAGGCAGGGTTACCTCCTAGGACTTGACCCCGATCGGTGTAGATTATTGCAGTGGTTTCATGGGTTTCAGCAGCTCAGGTACAAGTTTTTGGTAGCTTATTACGCTGCTGCCCAGTTATTTCAAATGAAATAGGATCCTAACCTTAGTCTCTGATCTAATGGGTGTTTTATATAGTGTGATACATAAAACAAGAAGGGGAAAGCAATCTGCAGGAGGACAGAGGTCTGATTACATAGACTGGATTTCAGAAAGGGGAACTTCAGACTACACCGTAATGTTCCGCTAAAACATGCTGTGTTTCATTAGTAGCATTCTTTATGTATAATGTAGTCCTATAATCTCAGAGCTATCCAGAAACCTTATTTCTGTTAAGCTGCCTGGATTTATCCAATACAACAATATTGGTATACCCTAAAAGTCTCATTACCTGTTATTTTGGGATAATCAAGAATTTCTTGTCTCGCCCTTCTAACTGTATATTCCTGTTCAACTTGCGTGGTTCAGCATAAACTGCTCATCCAGATAATTTGTTAACATCTTTAAAAAGGCTATTATTACAGGAGTCATGTAAAAAAAAGTGAAACCACTAATTGCACTTTAAATATTGCTAAAGAAGGAATACTTAGAAAAATTCAGCCATGTGATCTGGTTTAGACTGGTGCAACTAAAATGAAATTGCCAGTCTTGCACTGAGAAAAAAAAAAAAAAAGTGTATGTGAGGCTCAAACCATCTGTTGTTCATCAGACTAATCAGACCTTTTTCCTGTAACTACTCCTAAATTGCAATATGAATTTTGAGGTCTGGGTATTGCATTTAAAATAAACAAGCAATAGAGCTAAATTTTCACAGCCATCTTCAAATCTAAAATTCTTTTTATTTACAATGTTTCTTCACAACTAGTAACACAGTTAAGGAAATAAAACACTGACCTAGAAAGAAGCAGTGTCCTCTTGATTTGTTTTGTTAAAAGTAGATAAAACTAAATATTAAGACTGTATTTTCTGAATGAGAACTACTGGCAGGTTCAATGGTACTGCAAAGCAATGTGTAAATGTAACTATTTGTTCACTAATATTTGCCATTTATGGAACTGATGGACTTAGACTCCATGAGGTTATTCTTCATTGTGGATTTTTTTCTTTGTACTGAAGAGTACAAAGCGAAATCATAAAGTGCATTTCAAATACCACAACAAATTACTAACTGTTATAGCTTAATGGTGTTCTGTAATCTGTGAATTTATTATTGGCTTGGTGCAATTGTGACAGAATTAAACAATGCATAACTGCCTGGCTATATTGTACTTTTCAGCAACAGTTTAAAATCCTACTGGAATGCATACAGCATCACTACAATACAATTAAGAGAGAACATTCTTTCTGAAACAACAGTCATCTTTTCAAAAGCAATAGATTCTCCGTTCTCATTCAGTCTGTTGCATTATTCATTTCATGTGCAACCTCATGCTGGACCATAAATTGTTACTTTATCTAATCAAAGGCGACTTAACTCCACAGAAGGTCAAAGGTTTAATTTTGTGAAGTATTATCTTACGCTATGAGTTTAACGGAAAAATAGAAGAAGAAAAACAGCCAAGAAACTGGTAATAAATGAACCTTTATTGCCTCAGGCATTGGCCTAGTTAATAAACTTTCATTGAAGGTTTCTTTCAACTGTTATGGACAATGAGGTAAAAAAATCTTAAATTACAGCCATGTGTGACTTTTAAAGCAGGCATTCTTTTTTATCTCAACTTCCCCAGCTTACGAAAAAGACAAAGAGATTGTCTTCAATTTCTTAACCGAAAATGTATGCTTCTAAACAGATGAAAAAGTGCAGATCAAGCCTTTTTAAAAGCAGGGGTCAGCTTTGAACGATATAAAAAAATACTTTTCTGTAACTGTCGAATCTTGATCCACAATCTCTTTAACTGAATGGCATGCAATTCCAAAAAAAAAAAAAAAAGAAAAAGGATGTGGGAAGGGAAAATATATATACTAACAATATATTATGCTAACAATGATGTTTGGTTCCTAACAGACTTTCTGTTTTACATTTGCATTGCTAAGTGCAATAATGGCTCTTGTTTAATAGAATGACTTATTATGGGAACAATTTCCCCGCACTTTTTGCAAACAGAAGTTCCTTTCTTCCTTTTGTGTGTATTATCTCATGTTCTCACAACACTATTCTCACTGTTACGAGAAATTAAAAGGTTTAACATAATAACAGTTACTGGTAGTTATTGGTGTTCCGTGAATTTTCTTGATTTAACATTCTTACATTTGACTAACTACAATGTCTTTTACTGACATATTCTCTCAGTCCAGTTTAGAGGAGCGTATTTCAGTTTAAGTTACACAGTCAAAAACAATAAGAAAATCAGTAGTACTTAATAAAACCTTAGCCTTTAACTTTAGTCTAATTTATAACTAGACAGACACAATTAATTAATTGTAACACTGCTACAATTCAAAAGTACTGAAAGGACGTGTTCATGCCTGTAACAGCAGTAATGTAGCTAAATACTCATAATCTTTCAACCAGCAGGAGCTTTTGTAGTTTTTTTTATAAACCTAATCCACAGCTTGACACAGATTCTGGGGTAATGGCACACAGTTCTTTGATTAAACTAATATCTAAACACTGTCGAGGCAGCCTGATGGCTCCGTGGAAGTACGTCTCCCTACAACTTCCAAGCTCAGCCTTGCAAACAGAATTGCCAAATTCTTTCTGATAGCGCCACAGTAGTCTAAATGCTTAATCATGTGTGTGAAATTTAACTTACTCATGTATAAGTATGTGTGGCACCAGAATACGTTCAGAATGAAATGAGATTTTAGCTGTGGACCACGGCAGTGCAATTTTAGCTTTGATAACCTGGTGGGATGGATGTGCCCACAGAGGGACTTGTTCTCTGCATTGGGTCCACACAGTGAAGAAACAGCCCACCAATATTTACTCAATATGAGATCAACGCCTTTGTGGCCTTTGTGGCCTTTGTGGCTTTGGTCCCAAAGCAACATTTTTGCCCAAAGGAAGCAAGATTAGATTCTTACATTGGTTAGACAAGAATAGTCAGCTACAGACTTATTCTGGGCTCCTGCCTTCCCCAAGAAACGAAAACAGCATTATTCGTATTCACAAAAAAGAGAGAAGGAACACAGGGGGTTAGCTGCAAACAGTTGCCTTCCCTAATGAAGACAAAATATTATCATAGCTGCCCATTAGTGTATCTTCAGTAGACTATTAAAATATAAGTTACTCTTTCAAGGTATTTTAAAGAAAATTTTCATAGGATTATTCATTAACAGTGCAAGAATATGCTCCATGTATAAATAAAATTTAAAATATTTTTAAAGAACAATTTTGACTCTGTTTTGTCATATATAGCTTTAAAGCAGATATTGTTTCTCACCCCCCAAAACAGAAAACAGAAACCTTTATATTACAATGTACACTGACAAGTTGTGTAATATTTTACTGTTTGCCTCTCTGTATTTGCAGTGTGCAAAGCAGGTTGCATCAAGCATTGTAATGACGGAAGTCAATATAACACTGGAAAAAATCCCAGAAATCCACTGGTTATTTCAAGGCATATATATCATTGTTGTAACACAGAAAGTTGAGTAAGAGAATTTTCACATTTCAAAATGTAAAGAATTCACCTTTAAGGGTCAGAAGAGTCTTCTCTCCTCCTCCATCCCTCTATTCACTTGAAGTGTTGTAACTTCAAGAGCTGCACTGTGGCTTTGGGGCTCTTTTTTTTCTTTTTTTTTTTTTTTCCTTTTCTTTTTTAAGTTTCGTCAGATCCATTATGCATTACGCTGCGCCAGAGGCAAGGCATGGGGCTAAATGTACTATTACAGCACAGTGATAGCAGAGTATCGTACTGCGATGCAGGACTGTGATACTGTACAAAGTAGCTGTGATAATGACTTAGGGGGAACACTGCGTAGTCCTGCTTTCAGATGGAAAGGCAGTCGGTTCTTACAGCCAGCCTTCTCTCACCTACATGCTCTACTTGTTGCACCAGGTATCAGGACACTAAATTCCACGGGCAGGACCCCGAGTGCTGACCAAGGCACCAGACAAATCACACTCTGGTGGCTTCTTACATTTGAAGGCACCCGTATCTCTTTGCAGTACAAACCATGGCATGACAGTGGGATGATGTGCACTTGTGTCTTGTCCCAGCACCCAGTCAAAGCATTGCCAAATTATGACCCCAAACCAAGGGAGTTCTCTCAAGCCCGCAGTGTTAACATAGTGAGATCTCTAAATACTTTTGGTTTGTACCTCAGAATTGCCTAGTACTGAAGAAAAAGTAAACATATGAAGACTGTTAATGTTAAAGGGGGAAATGTGGTATTTATAATGCATACATAATTGTTGTATTTGGTTATAATCCGAACATAAACATGCAGTAACTTTTCTAGCTAGTCCCTACTATACCAATGCAATTGCAGTATATATAATGAAAAACTGCATCAATCTGTAAATTCAAATTTACATATGTGATTGCACATGCTTCCAAAAGGCATAATCTTTGAAGCTGAGAGCTGACTGGTACCACTGTCTACCTCATTATGGACAAATACTCAAAGCTCACCACATATGTAAGTATAAGGGGGTGCCAAGATTGTCTTTGGCAGAACCCCAATGAATCGTCATGATATCATGTGTAAATGAGACATTATATGCACATTGCTAACAACACTTTGTAGAAGACAAAATTGTATGTTACCACGCTCCTCTCAGTTTGGTGGCATCAATCAATAGACAAAATATTATGATAACAGTATTACACAGATTCCCCATTTCGTAGGGAGAACTAGATTATAATTTGCAGCAGGTAACTTAATTAATCTTTTCTTCAGCTACTAATGAAGCTGAAGCTGAATCCTATCAACAGATTAAGATTTTCACAAATCTATCTGTTACTGGAAATCACTTTCCTACACCTTGTCAACATTCACACAAGACTGAGATGGGACATGTGCTTTATAATTTCTCATTCCTCTGTGTTATGGCCGGGTTATGGCCTTCTTTCTTATAATTTCTAAATTCCAATTTTTAGACTTCTCTGACATTCAGATTGGCAAGATGGACTGCATGTTTAGCACAAAGTGAGCAATAAAAATGATTGGCAAAAATTTAATTCATATGTAGATAATAACTCACTTTTTTATCCCAACCACAAGTAATCTAACTTCAACCAACTGCAAGATGCAATCTCAATATTGGCAATGACAGTGTCAACGCTGGAGATGAAGCGCATGGAGAGAACGTCTTAAATTTTTCAAATAAAAATATGGACAGCCTGTTTCTGACAAATAATGTATATGCATTTATTTGGTATTTTCTAGACATTACTAGTCTTCAACAGTGTAACTTCTAGACTAAAATTTTGCATATGCATCATTTGGAAAATTGAACGGGAGCATTAGGATTTTATCCTAAAAATCAGAACAACATGATTTGATACTAATGTTGATTTGAAGTCACTTTGGAAGTCATACAAGTAGCTAATAAAATTTCAACTCTAAACTGTTGATTGTAATTGGCATTTGTCGGTGCACAGCCCAGTGAGCTTGGTGGCCATTTTCCTAAGTGAAGGGAAGAACACATGAGCTCTGAAACATGCCGTGTGGACTGCTAACGTACAGCACTCCCAAGATTTTTTGGCATGCATAAGCTTCAGAGGAAACAAGGGGAAATGCATTTGTTGCAATTCCTTACATTGAATTCTTGAGTTCCTTTAAAATTGAATTCTTAAACAGTAGTTAAGACATGTTAAAACACATGCTCAGTTTTGGAAACATGGGAATTAGTTATATAAAGGATTCAGGTCTATTGTTGAATTTAATTTTGTGATAGACTTACAGCCCATAAAACTAAGGATATTTTTTCTGCTAGTGGTTCGAGAAGTTTATCTGAAATTTCTAGCATTCTCTGTCCTTTAATTGGACATGTTAGTCCCATGCTATATTTCTTTGCCAAGCTCAGAAAAGAATAGTTCCTCCATCTATCCGAACAGATTTTCAACAGCAATAAGAGGCCACAAGACAACTGTGTTTTATCTAAGCTGCATGCTAACCAATGGGTGTCATAGAGTGAAGTTCCACATAATAAAGGCAGATCAATGAACATGATTCTGTCCTTCCAGCAACAATATTTAATAAAGATGCCATATCATATACAGAGACATTCACATATGCACAATGTAGTATTGTGATCAAATCTGAAGAGTGTACATGCACTTGTATTTACATTTTTCTCTCTTTGCTGTTGACACCCTGCCCTTCCCAACTACAGAAAACATATTTCAGAAGTGGCACTATAAGTGTTGTCTCAATTGGCCACATTCTTGAAGAAAAGTAATTAGAAGCAGGCTTTTTTCCATTCTCATGTTTGCTGTAAAAAAGCTTACGTTGCAGGAAAACTTTAGTGAAATTTAGTGAAATGTTCTACTTTTGTTGGTAACTGCTACCGTTCAAGCATAAGTGATTGATATTCCTCATATGAAAGAGTATGAAATACAAAATGAGTTATAAAATGGTTTCAGTGCATGGAAAAAAACTTGCCTCCTACAATGTTGATGATATACAAGAATTTTGGATGGATTCATACTTCCAATCTCCTAAATGAACAGTTTGCTGACATTTCTACACCAATCTAATAGAATGCCAGAAAGCTGACCATACCCTGGGCTACATCAAAAGAAGTGTGGCCAGAAGGTCGAGGGAGGTGTATTCTCCCCCTCTACTCCTCTCTCGTGAGATATCACCTGGAGTACTGTGTCCAGCTCTGGGGTCCACACCACAAGAAAGATGTGGACTTGTTGGAGCGGGTCCAGAGGTGGGCCACAAAAACAATCAGAGGGCTGAAACACCTCCCTTATGAGGAAGGGCTGAGCGATTTGGGATTGTTCAGCCCAGAGAAGAGAAGGGGCCAGGGAGACCTTATTGTGGCCTTTCAATACTTAAATGGGGCTTATAAGAGAGATGGAGAGAGACCTTTTACCAGTGCCTGTAGTGACAGGACAAGGGTCAATGGTTTTAAACTGAACAACAGTAGATTTAGATCGTATACAAAGGAAGAAATTTTTTATGATGGGGGTGGTGAGATACTGGAACAGGTTGCCCAGAGAAGCTGTGGATGCCCCATCACTGGGAAGAAGTGTTCAAGGTCAGGTCAGAGGGGGTTTTAAGCAACTTGATCTAGTGAAAACTGTCCCAGGCCATGGCAGGGAGGATGGACTAGATGATCTTTCAAGGTCCCTTCCAACCTAAAGCATTCTATGAAATATCTTATTTATCAATAAGATTGAATATTTTTTGCATCCAGTTGCAGCATCAATTCACCACAACCTTATCTTTTTAGCAAAGAGGTATTTCAATCAAGGTTCTTATTTCAAGCTGCCATATAAACACCAAAAAAATAAACTTTAGTCCAATTCAAAGTTCCTACCTTTGTGCTCTCTCTCCCTGTATCAGTCCTTCACTAGCATTGAGTGTTTCACACAGTGTTAACAGAAGCAATAAAATCTACAGAATGCCAATAGGCCAAAACACTTCACCATGTATTTACTTTCTTTTTCTCATCTTTATGTGTTCATACAAAAGGCCCAGATGCAAAATTATGGAAGATAGTTTTTCTAGCAGTAGGATTTGGCTTCTTGACAGATTCCATAAACAGTCATTTTGGCAGCTTTAGAGATGCCCCTAGGTCAGTCACTTGGTTAGACAGCTGATGGCCTGTCTGATTCTCCTGTCTGCCATTTTCTTATGATTTATCTTCAGTTAAGTCATAAATTAAATCCAAACAGATCATTACCCCACACCTACAAGACCTCTGCTTAACCACATGTGCCAAGCATCCCTTCCACAGAAATCCTTAGTGGGTAGGAAAAAGAATCTGAAAAGAGACACTGCAAGAAAACATCTGAATAATATCTGAATGAATTTTGAAGTAGTTTGCCCTTTTAGTTAAAAATATGGTTGTTCTAAGAACAGAAGAAGAAATTAGAGGCTTTTTTAATACTGATATTACCAGAAGGTATCAGATATGTCATCTACATTTTAATTTTATTCCCATCTACCTATTAGATGGAGATAATACTTCCTTACCTTAGAGAAGGATTATTAAAATAAATCAGCCAAGAATAGTACAAAGCTATAAAAATAAAAAGAAAGTGCAAGCATGTATTAATATTGTTATCAGCTCTGGTTCTAAATTTACAAAATCAAACAAAGTCCATAAAATACAAACTAAACTTGCTTAAGAAGTGAGGGCAGTGGTTCAGTGTAAAGTGTACATGGGTAAAAATCCACAAAGGAACTATGAAAGTGAAACATTGCTTTAAAATTTACCATAAACCTTAAAAGGTCACAAAACACTTTTGAGCCCAGAAGGCATTAACAAAGAATAGGAAATAATAAACATTTAGGATTTTATTTAGTTTAGCTGGAGTCTTTTTCTTAAAATCAATTCAACAGATGCAAGGGGTTTTTTACTAATTTGAAATTCAGGTGAGTATATGGTCAATTGAAATTCTGAAGCAGGGAGGGAATAAGATCAAAGATTTAGCAATTGTCCAAAAAAGATTAAAAAACCTCTCAATTTGTGATGATTTGTCAAAAAATCTTAATTCCCTGAAAGCTAATTAGGGCTTTATGAAAATAAAAGACACTTTTTAAAAATCCCCATCCTTCTGTTACTACCTGAGCTGGTTAATTGTGAAATGTACTGTTTCTAAATCATTGACAATAACAACAGGGAATATAATGATTTTACCTTATGTTTGTAAAATGTGACTAGTTATTTTTTTGTTGACTGTAAAGGAAGTTGTATTCTGAAAAACAGGATATTAAGGATTAAAAAATGTACTTCTAATCTAATCGTACCATAAAGCCATCAGACATTTAAAAAAATGGCCTGAAAAGAAAGAGAAACAATCTGATTATCTAATAAACTTTCCATCCTTGACAGACAGGAAAAAATAAGTGTATATTTGCAAACTATTACAGCAGGTTACCTGTTCAAGGATACAATAGGAAAAGACATCATTCTTTACGTTCATTTTGAGTTAAGAACACCTTTCGTAAAAGCACCATTCTCAGCTTTGTTTCTAATCCAAAATGAGAAGTATGCATGCAAAAAGGAGAAAATTAATGTTTGTTTCAAACAGAGAAGTATTAACATGGGGGAAAATTCTCATGCAAAAGTCCATCTAGCATAAATTAATGCATTAAAGCCTTATGTGGACGACAGCCTCTTCAGTTGTTGATGTGTTTTTCCAGACTGATTGGTTCAGTCAATCCTGGCACAGACTTTGTTCCTCCAGAATACCTTTATGGATAATATCTGACAACTATAGAAATTCTCTAATTAAGTCAAAACTGTGTATTTTTATTTGTTCAAATTAATGTTTCATGCAGGTGAAGTATTGCAGACCACACTGTAACACCCAAAGTATATCTTCTTTGAAATACTACTGCCTAATTGAAATATGCAGATATCTTTCAATTTTCTGGGAGCCAAAAATAGACTTTAGGGCAGGCTCAGTACTGCCTTAAAGCAGAGGTTTTTTTCAATATAGAATTATTTCTATTTCAAATTGTTAAAATATGGTTACAAGATGTAATTAAAAATTCAATATATTAGTTTTAGTTTCCAGGTTATCATCTGTAGATATATTTTGGAACCCTGAACAAATAAATATCATTAAAAAGCACAGACTGTCCTCAACAGCCCTAGAGAAGAAAGAAATGACGATTAATTTTGTGGGTCACAGTTAGCAAATATAGGCAGTTCTGACTAGGGTAAGTGAGAGGCGAAGCCATGAACTATAGCTGCAGTACTCTAATTCCTAAAACATGAACTATCTTCTATGTACCTAATCTGGCAAACATAAGGTCTATGGGTTTTCTTGGTTTATTTATTCTTTAAAAAATAATATACTATGTATCTATGTATCTATAATGTGTGTTTTTTAAAAATAATATGATATGTATCTTGCAGTTTCAGTACATGCTATTCCTATTTTATCATTTCTACACCCCTATCTTATGCATTTGGAAGCAGTATCTTCTTTATTTTTGTTGGTTTTATGATTTACATTATTTGCACCTTCAGTCTTCCTATGCATTCTTAACTTTATCAAATAAGATTAATATTAGAAACAATTGAAAATAATAATAACAACAATATAAAATGTCCAAAACGTATTTTGGTAAGATCAGTATATTTCTACCCTCATTCAAACTTTATTTTCATTCAAACTTTATTTTTATTTTTTATTTCCTTGTAGTTTTAAACCTAATTGTTTTGAGGATGCTTGAATCTCTGACTGAATTATATTTTTA
Source organism: Egretta garzetta (assembly GCF_000687185.1). Taxonomy (NCBI): domain Eukaryota; kingdom Metazoa; phylum Chordata; class Aves; order Pelecaniformes; family Ardeidae; genus Egretta; species Egretta garzetta. Next base: position 185,588 of record NW_009259336.1, read on the forward strand.
AAAAAGGAAAATTCTATCAAATAAACCAATTCTGATAATAAGTATTTATCCTGTGTATTTATGTTTAGTTACACAGTACGCTCCTGTGTAGCTCTAGAAATTAATATAAAGCCAACGCGGTAGAGAGAGAGATTTGAATTTGTAGTCCAGAAGCTGCTGACATTAGGCATTAGACATAAGTGGGTCAGAATAAACACTTAACATTCAAATTTAAATATAATATTGTGTAATACAAGAAGATCTATAGAGTCATAATGTCTGAATATATTAGGTATGATGATAATACTTCTATTGATTTCAGTCTGTTAAAATAATGAAACTGGATTACACAAATCAATTCTTGGAATACAACACAAAAGCATAAATTATTTCCTTTACACTTTCCAAACAGGCTTTTCAAGTGAGATTGACTGTAACTATTTTAGACTGTAACTAAAAACAAGTGTTAATTTTCTCAACCTCACCTAAAAAAAGGCTTATAGTAGTCTTCCTGTTATCTTACAGTTGTCAAGCTTAAGAGTCTTTTAACTATCTTACAAACAGCTTTCTCCATATGATCAATTATTTAAGACTCTCGCTCTTACATCATTACATCTGCAAGGAGAGGTGGTGTTTCAATAGGAGGATCTACCATTAAAGACAATTAAGAGAGCGGTCTGTTTCATTCCACGGAGGGAGGACACACACAAAATGCTGTAAAACATTCAAGAACGCATACTTTCTGATAAAGTCTTCAGTTATAGAGAACTAAATATTTCATAACTTCTCTAAGCCTAAGAAAAAATAAGGCATTGGCTTTTCAGGCTGTCAGGCACGGTGTTTTTATTTTCAGACACAGAAAAGTGCTCTTCTGTATATTTTAAATTAATTCTACTCCAGATGGAAATCAGGCTATAGTCTTGAAATTACAGCACTATAAAAGCATTTAAAAGATTATGTTTGTCCAGTATCACTGTTACAGTCACTAAAATAAATAAAAAATATGGCATTTCTGTGAACATATGTTACAAAATGAGTGGTGATCCAGAACACGGAATGTAATCAAATCTGCAAAGCACAAAGCATGTATTCAAACCTGAAGTGTGAAGCAAAGAGGAATTTGCATTGTGAATGCAATAAAAACTGTAAATCAGTTCTCTAAAAGCAGAAGACAACAGTCTGAGCTAAGGGCTGCAGGCATCACATCCTAACCGGGTGCGCAGAATACTACAGATTTCCATCCTGGCATAGCAAGTTAAAGATCTGCGATGGAGATTCACACTCTGCTGTTGTTACCAGGAGGTAATTATACAACAGTATTTCTAATGATGGAGTCCCAAAGCAATGCTTCTTCTCTTCCCAATGGAAAATATCTTTTGAAGCAAAGAGTGGCTGTGGGATTCAAGAGGAGGGAAAACACATACCATAAAATATAATTAAAAATTGTGGAGGCTGCCTATGACAAGAATAACCATAAAAAACAGATACAAACCAGCTGGCTGTTAACAACTCCTGAGTTATAAAAATCTTAAACCTGCTGTAAAGCACTCAATTCGATTTACATAACCACAGAGCTGACATTCCTTTTAGGCTCCTCTGCTGGGGATTATTTTGACATGTTTTAAGGCAGCATAAAAAGCAACTGTGAAAGGAAGACATGTATCATCTTACATAAAAATTCATTCTTGCCTTAAGATTGGACTTACACGCTTTAATCCCAGCATCTTTACTGAGACTGGAAAATATCTTCAATGGCTACTGGTGATTCAATTTTATAACATTATCCCTTTGGTGCTCATATTTTTGATAAAGTTGATAGTGTGTGTGTACACACAAACAAACAGAAAAAAATCTATACAATCACAGAAGCTTAAGTTTCAGTATTACTGCACAAAATATCAGCTCCACGAGAACCCACTACAGAGTGTAGCATATCTGGTCTTAGATAGATTACATTGCTTAAGATTGTGATCGGCCTTTGCTAAACAAGAAAAGCATTTCTTAGGAATGTAATGATGCAGACAGCGTTTTACACAACTAACACAGCTTGCTGTAGGGAATTAAAATAAACAAAATAAAATAAAATCAATCTTACATTGAGTGAAGTTTTGATGTATAAGTGCTGGCAGCTTACATTGCCCAGAGCACAGAATGAGTTTTGCCATTTGATAATTTGCTTGATTCACTGTGCTGCCTCATGCAGGGCATTTTATGCCTGATTTATGTTTAATCGAGTCACCTGCTTAATGTTAAGGAGGGTCACAGTTAGATAGAAGGGTTACGACCATATAGGGCTTTCAACATCTCCCAGTTTGACATAAGAAATGGGTGTAAGTGTTAGAGGTCAACCTTTTTCTTTTATTTTTATTTAATGTTCTCTATGGAATATTGCATAAAACATTAATGTACCACAAAACCAATTTGATTCCCTTTTGAAACACAGTAGGCAAATATGGATCAGGAGACTCAAAACACTGACAAAACAAAATAAAAACAATTTGTAGTCTATACAAGTCATCTATATAAGAATTTTTTTTAAGTGTTAAGGTATATCCTTACTTACGTTTAAGTTTTCCCTTTAATAAATATGCAATCAAATTTAGTCTGGTGTCTGTGGCAATAATCAAGATTATAAAAACAAAAGGATGGTAAACTTTTACTATAATTAAGGTGTCCAGATTTACTATTCAGACTGAACATTCATCCTTTCAAACATAAAAAAACTGGACATTAGGATTATCAGCACTTTCGTTCCAATAATGATATGAAAAATTCCATCTATATTTCATAAACGGAACTAGATGTGGACAACTACTGCAGATTGGCAAGCTAGACACATCTGATCTTTATAAATATTTCTGATTCTCTCAGTGTTTCAACATGCTGAAAATTACTGCAGGACCTTATGTATGTTGAGATTAAAGTCCTGCCATAAAGCACTGAAAAAAAAATAGACATTGTGCCATATAAGATATTTAAAGATGTGTTTTTAAGGAGGAACTATTACAGTTAGTGAGGGAAGATGGAATTCAGCACTCACTGGTTTGGATAGCTGCATTTCCAAGTTCATTTAATGCTGATTCATATTTTAAAAATATAAGTCTTTGGGGATTTTTGCTATTTTGGGAACAGTGTATTTTTTTTTAGAGGGAACAGTGTAGAGTTACTTCCATGATTGCGGATATAAGTTCTAAAAAAATCTAGCATTGTAGCTTTAGCAAATTACAGGGAGCAGGATGATAGTAGAAACCCTACTTCAGAAAACTCCAACAAGATTAATACTAGTTCATTGGAACATTCTAAATAAGCAAAATATTTATACAAGTTTATCCTTGTTTACAACACTGGAGAACTGTTCTTACACTAAAACTAAAACTAGCGACTAGTTAACATCAAGAAATACCATGCCTTTGGTTGTTTAAATAGCATATTAATTCATTATCACTGGAAAAGATTTACCAGTCTTTTAAGTAAGTGCACTAAAATATGTACCTGTTATGCCATGAACCCAGCCACCAGAACCCAAGAGGCACAATCCACAGAGAATCCAGAGGGATGTCAGAAGTTTCAATCCTTGACCAAAATGTGATTTGATTGCCTGCTAAATTGCATGTGTGTGATATATGATATTTTGTGCAAATGATAAAATACAAATTTTCTTATTTCTTTTTATTACTATACCCAGACCATGCCAAGCTTCTTCAAATACTTTAAAACATATTGATCATTTCCACAAATTCACCTAACAAACAAGATACAGACACAGTTCTGCATCCACACTTTTGAAATAATTTACCTCCATTGACAGCTTCACACATCTAATTCAACATTAACCTTCTAGAATTTAAGCATTCAGTCCAAACTCTTCATCTATGTTTCCCATAGTCAGTGAAGAGACAGAGGCATCTGCAGAGGGTGATTCATGTGGTCTATCTTACACTGAGACATATCACCCTCTAGAGATGTCTGCTGCTTTCCACTGGCTATGAAAGGAGATGACTTGCTAAGATGTCAACAGCTACATTTCAGACATATGAATTTTTGGCAGATGAATCTCCTCCTTGATAGCTAACTTCTTAGATGGCTAAAGCTATGTAAAATTAATTTCTTTCTTCAGACAGTGAAAATATAGTGAAAATATTTACCCGTGTGCTCGCCATTTCTAAGGAAATTTAATTAATCTGCTGCTTTGGAATTCTATTTCTAGGTACGTATTTCCTATAAAAATAGCTTTATGCTTATAAAGAATTGCTACAAAATTATCTCAACATGCTTTAAACTTACTTTATTAAAACCCTTACTTTATAAAAGTTTAAACAATCTTAGACATTTAAATCTCATCAAAATAAATTAAGCCTCAAAACAATACATGCTTTGCATTGTTCTTTAAAGACAAAAAAAAATATATTAAACATTCTTTCTTTCTTTCAAGAACTCTATTTTTACACAAAATTTTTAAAAAATAGATCCTCATGACAAGCCAGAATAAAATTCACTTTGAATTCTCTTAGTTCTCTTACCTTCTAACAGTTTCTGTCAAATATGTTGCCAGTTATTTTTTTTTCCCTTGTTAGACTTCCTATTAAAATCAAATTAAGGAGGCAAAGTGATTTCACAATATAAGCATTCACCTTTTAATCAAAAAACTAGATTTAATGCCAGAGTACATACTGCTAAAGAATGCAAAGCATCTACTGGTTTGAGTCCTTCCCAGATGGATTACGGATAAAACCTGGCCCACATCAGCAGTGAGAGGGTTATCAGTAGGAACTCTACTGAATGAGGCGTTCAGTGGTTAGTCCCAAAAGTAGAGTAGGACATCAGCAAGTGTCCAAGCCACTTTCATATAATACAGAATCTACCACGTCACTGTTGGTGCTTTTTATTGCTGTATAGAAAAAGTTGAAAATATGAATTCATCAGTGCATGCAGAGAATCTTAAACATGCTCAGAAAGATGTAGTTCTGTTCACTTGAATAAACTTAAAGGGATGATACTCAGCAATGATTATGAGGCTATTTATTTCATTTAGTGGAGCATAATACTAAGATATCTGAATTAGCATGTTCACATGGTACATGCACCACACAGATGTACTAATTCAGGAATGGAAGCTCTTTTATCGTGTCATAATAGTGATGCACCCAGGCTAACAATGAAGGATCTCTTTTGTATTGTAAATATGCTCTTAATTCCACTTTCTTGAAGGCAATGGCAGACAAAAAAGGGAGAATTATCTGAAATTATTTCCAACTCTGAAAAGAAGTTATGGAAATCTAACAGTTTTCCCTGGTTTTGGCTTTCAGGACAGGTTAAAACTGTTTTAACATCTGTGCCCAGAAAGCTCCGTTCTCAGTGGAGTGCTCTCTAAATAGTGTTCTTACATAGCATATTTTACATTAAAAAAGTAGATGGTAACAGCGAAACATGAAGAGAGCTAGGAATCCTGGAAGCCTCATCATCAAAGAGATGCCCATTGTGCATGCTGGTGAAAATTATGGAAGTCCAGCTCTATAAACCAGATGGGAAACTTCCATTAAGAATAAACGAAAAGATAAATTATTCAAAAAAAATTGGCAAGCTTTACTGGCAAACACATTATAGTCTTAAAAGCAAAACCAGTAAGTGAAATTAAATTGAGCATCTTTGCTTTAAGTTGGCTTTGTGTGTCTACATCTGATGAAAACACCACAGTGTAAAGTAGAAAGGAATTTATAGGGGAAAGAATTCAGAGGAATCTCGTAATTGCTCAGTTTTGAAAGATGGGAGGAAGAGGTTTATATATATTCTATTTAATAGACAGAGAACTGGACAAAATTTAGTGGCCTAATAAAAACTATTCAAAGAATCATACCACATGCCATACCAATACCCTCAAAAAAAAAAAAAAAATTGATTAGGATATAATCTACTTCAAAATCTTCCACATCTCTGAAAAAGATGTTGAGATCTAGAAGACAGCATATCAGACTTTTTAATACAGAGATAAAATGAGGGCAGGAGAAACCATACCAAAGCCACAAATAAACAGTGAAACAATTATATTGTAAACTCTGGTAGAAAGAATCACTTTAAAGTAACCATAGGAACAACACTATACAAAAAGTGAGATGAAGCTAAGCAATGCGTGAGATGTTAGCATTTACTGACTGAGGAAGAAACGAGGAGCCTTCTACTGGGAGCAGGCCACAGATGGATCTGTGTTAAGTGAATAAATACAATTAAATCATGAATAATTCTAAAAGAAGCAATGAAGCAGACTCAAATACAACTCCAAAAGACAGTGTTATCTCAGAGGTTATATAAACAGTTCTGAATTATACAGCAAAACTAAAAAAAAAAAAAAAAAAGAAAAATCCCCACAAAAAACATAACCCAACCAAACCACTTACCACAAATTTTTTACACAAAGAAAAAAGGATTTTCCAAGGGCAGGTCAAATACAGTTTCTGTGGTTACAATGAATTAAAACAGTCTAAGATGTGGGATAGAAATTAAGTTAAATCTATTGGCAATAACCTTCACCCAACTTGATCACAAGTTATATAAGGGCTACATCAAATATCCTTCTGTTTTGTCTATGCCCTACTTTGTATCTGGGCTACCCTCTGAATCTATTAACTTACTTGATTACTTAATAAAAACTACAGCCTGAAAAATAAATAAAAATTCTAAAAAGTGCATAATTATTTCTAATACAAAATCCTGGTACACTCTTTAACTTTTAAAGTAACATTCCACTGGCCAAAGAAAGTTCTGTGAAACTCTTCCCTGGTCAGCTAGAGAGGACTAGAGAATGAAATATTTGGAATGAATGGTATGGGAAAACATTCCAGGGAAAATATTGCTAGGATTCACTGTTATTCTTCGTTTATCGTTACCTGTTCTAAAAACACTTCCTTCTATTATTAAAGATTTCATTAAATAAATCTGCTTATTAAATACAGACAAAGTAGATTTGAGGAACTAGAGGGAAGAAGGAAGATAAAATACTCGCTCCTACCACAGTTCTGTGAGTTTATAAAACAGAATTTATATAGTTCAAAATTCATGCCAAGGCTAAATCTGTGTAAATCTGGAACAAATGAAATTTCCAGTGCTCATTAAGGAAAATGACTCAAATTAGGATGAATAAAGAATTACGTATTCTAGTCCTTCTATCAGTTTTCAGGGGAGGGGGACAACTAGTTGAAAATAAGAAGTCACAAACAGAGGTGAGACCCCAGACCACATGTAGGAAATTCTAAAATACTTGTTCACACAGAATAAGAGTAAATATTTGCTCAGAGCACGTGACTTGGAAGTCAAAATATTTTGAGATGATACCGCATCTCAATACCAAGCTTAATACTTTGCCTGATATCAGCAAATTCACTCCTGGTAATATAACTGGAGATTTAAATAACCTAACTAATTAATTAAAAAAACCCAAAACAACACCAAAACACATCATAAAACACTATAATAATAGTAATACAAACTCTACTGACACTAAAAAGACAGCAACTAACAATTATAAAGTAATTTAGAAGGAAATATTTTTCTTGAGAAAATTATGCAGACAGAAGTCTTTTAGAAATGAAATTGATATGAATGATTATCCATAACTTAGAGACTCAGACAGTAGCAGTTACAGGGCATGTTGGCAGAACTGCTGTCTCATGATGACCTTAAATTTTCCACAGAAAAAGATTAATTTAAAAGCTCTGTTTCCAAGTGCAAAATCAGCTAGGAATTCCTTGAATTTCGAGTGGATGTGGATATGGATATGGTAATCATCCCATGTTTGGACTGAGTGCTTCCTTTTTTGCGTAGGGATAACTGCACTGCACATACAGAAAAATATATGTGTCTTTTCCTTCTTCATCATCAGAAAGTTATCTTGAGGCCCCAAGAACAGGAGTACCAAAAGAGGAAAGGTAAATGCATTTCAAAGGTAAATGCAAATTTCATTCAAAAGATGAAAAGCTTTCTCCTGGAGTAAAAAAGAAAGCAAATAAAGAATCAAAAAAAAAGGTATACTGCAAGAGATTTTAATGAAAAAAAGTCATCATCTTTAATGCTCACTGGACAAATGGCACCCAGCTATTGAGCAGAAGGTGGAGAAACCAAGTTGCTTATACTTAAAACAGCATTTCCATATAAGCATTTTTAATTGCTTTCAGATGCTTTTAGATCTTAGTAGTGATTAACTTCATTCAGCAGACAGGAGTAAGTGCTTGTGTTCCAAAAGCTTGTAAATCTTTGGCACTTGGTCTAATAAAAGATAAAACTTTCATTTTGTACTTTGCCTCTAAGTTTCTTTAAACACAAAACATACTAGAAGCTCAACAAGTGAAATATTCATCCTAGTAGTAATTTTGCAATACAGCTATGAAACATGCTCTGTAACTGGCCATGGACAGTACAAGAAACTGGCCAGGAACTCTTCCTCAGAAGATACATATGATTTTTTTTTTTTTTTTTTTTTTTTTTTTACGTTGGGAAAGACTGTAATAAGAAAAAGAGTTAACCTGCCCTCAAAGTCAAAGAACAGCTCTGAACTGTTTTATTTATTGGTACAGGTGCAGCAATAAAAGTCATATTCTTTACAGGAATAGTAGCATCTCTTGCCCAGACTTTCCTGGGGTGTAAGCATTCAGGGTTTGGTGGTTTTTTTCATTTAACTTACGAGATATCTACTATGATAATATTTAGGTATTTTGATTCTATATATGTCACCCCCTCATAACACTCTCCATATAAAATTTTAACTCTAGTGATAATAGAAATAAATTTAAAGAGAGTCATTTATATTTTATATAAAAATGTTCTTACAGCTGTATTTTTTTTTAAAAAGCTAAATCCTGTTTCATGAGTTATTCCATACTGCACAAGCATGAAGCTCACATTGTTATATACTAGAGAGGCAAGAGTATATTTTTTTGTCATTCACCTCTAGGAGTATGTTGTCCTCAGTGTGTTCAGCGTCTGCATATCTGAGACTTCAAAGGCCAAATATAATTTGAGCTTTCAATAAAGGAGAAAAATTACTTTAAAAACTGTTTTGTCACACAGTGACTGAGTGCACAAGAGCCACTGTTTTCTTCCACTTGAATGAAATATTAATCCACTAGAATCTTTTGAGATACTTTTCAAAACAAATGTACTGATTCACAAGAAATCACCTCTCTCTTCTCAAATACTTGCACAGAATACTGATGGGATGCTGGAAATCATTTGGGTTTGTGGCGTTTTTTCTTTTTGTTGGTAGTCTGGGAAACTTGCAAAAAGAATGTACTGTTGTGATGCAGTAAGTTACCCAGTTACTAAATTGCCAAAGCAACACAGTCCTTTTCTTCCAGCTCACTGCCCGGCACTTCACAAGAGCAGACTTTGGCCTCCTCGGGCATCTGCTTGGTAGAGTACCATGAGATAAAGCCCTGGAAGGAAGAGGGGCCCAAGAAAGCTGGTCAATATTCAAGGATCACCTCCTTGAGGAAGAGGAAGTCAGGCAAAAACACCAGGAAGCCTACATGGATGAACAAGTCGTTCCTGGACAAACTCAAAACACAAAAAGGAAGCCTACAGTGGGTGGAAGCAAGGACAGATAGCCTGGGAAGAACACAGAGATATTGTCCAAGCAGCCAGTGATTGGGTTAGGAAAGCTAAAGCCCTGATAGAATTAAATCTGTCCAGGGACGTCAAGGGCAACAAGAAAAGCTACTATAGGTGTATCAGTGATAAAAGGAAGACTAGGGAAAATGCGGGCCCTCTCTGGAAGGAAACAGGAGACCTAGTTACCTGGGATATGGAGAAGGCTGAGGTACTCAACAACTTTTTGACTCAGTCTTCATCAGCTCTAGCCACACTGCCCAAGTCGCAGAAGGCAAAGACAGGGACTGGGAGAATGAAGAACTCTCCATTGTAGGAGAAGACTAGGTTCAAGACCATCTAAGGAACCTGAAGGTGCACAAGTCCGTGGGACCTGATGAGATGCATCTGCAGCTCCTGAGGACACTGGCAGGTGAAGTTGCTAAGCCACTATCCATTGTATTTGAGAAGTTGTGCCAGTCTGGTGAAGATCCCAATGACTGGAAAAGGGGAAACATAACCCCCATTTTTAAAAAGGGAAAAAAGGAAGACCCAGGGAACTACAGGCCAGTCGGTCTCATGTCTGTGCCTGGCAAGAACACAGAGCACATCCTCCAGGAAACTATGCTAAGGCACATGGAAAATAAAAAAATAAGGTGATTGGTGACAGCCAATATGTCTTCACATGGCAAATTGTGCCTGAAAAAATGTGGTGGCCTACTATGATTAGGTTACAGCATTGGTGGATAAGGGAAGAGCAACTGATGACACCTACCTGGACTTGTGCAAAGCATTTGACACTGTCCCGCACAACATCTTTGTGTCAACACTGGACAGAGAGACGTGGATTTGGTGGATGGACCACTCAGTGGGTAAGGAATTGGCTGGCTGGTCGCACTCAAAGAGTTGCGGTCAACTGCTCTACGTCCAGGTGGAGACCAGTGAAAAGTGGCGTTCCTCAAGGGTCAGTACTGGGACTGGCACTGTTTAGCATTTTTGTCAGCAACATGGACAGTGGGATAAAGTGCACCCTCAGCAAGTTTACCGATGATGCCAAAGCTGTGTGGTGTGCTCACCATGCTGGAGGGAAGGGATGCCATCCAGAGGGACCTGGACAGGCTTGAGAAGTGGGCCCGTGCAAACTTCATGAAGTTCAACAAGGCCAAGTGCAAGGTCCTGTACATGGGTCAGGGCAATCCCAAGCACAAATACAGGCTGGGCGGAGAACAGATTGAGAGCAGCCCCGAGGAGAAGGACTTGGGGGTGTTTGGCTGATGAAAAGCTCAACATGACCCAGCAATGTGCACCTGCAGCCCAGAAAGAAAGATGTGGTTACATCCTGGGCTGCATCAAAAGCAGCATGGCCAACAGGTTGAGGGAGGTCATTCTGCCCCTGTATTCTATTCTTGTGAGACCCCACCTGGAGTACTGAGTTCAACTCTGGGGTCCCCAGCGTAAGAGGACCATGGACCTGTTGGAGCCAGCCCAGAGGAGGGCCACAAAGATGATCAGAGGGCTGGAGCACTCCTCCTATAAAAACAGGCTGAGAGAATTCGGGTTCTTCAGACTGGAGAAGAGAAGGATCTGGGGAAACTTTATAGCAGCTTTCCAGTACCAGAAGGGCACCCTACGAGAAAGCTGGAGGGGGACTTTTTAGAAGGGCATGAAGTGATAGGACCAGGGGTAATGCCTTTAAACTGAAAGAGGGTAGATTCAGATTAGATATAAGGAAGAAATTCTTCACTATGAGAGTGATGAGGCACAGGAACAGGTTGCCCAGAGAAGCTGTGGATGCCCCATCCCTGGAAGTGTTCAAGCACAGGCTGGACAGGGCTTTGAGCAATCTGAACTAGTGGAAGGGGTCCCCGCCCATGACAGGGGGGGTGGCACTAGATGATCTTTAAGGGCCCTTCCAACCTAAACCATTCTATGATTCTATATTCATATATAGTAATGAAGCAAGGGTACAGGGAAAACCTATCATTTGCTCTGTGTTAAGCATCTTTTCTCAGCATCTGAAGTTCAAGCTTAAGAGACATTAGAAAGTATTCTAATACAGTAATTATAGCTATGTCTCTTCAAATTGGATAGACGAATCACAGCATATGATTAAGGAACTAGTTTATTGTCAATAGAAAACATAAAAATTACATCATCCTTTTTAGCAGTGATGCTATTTATTTAAGATCCCACTCTTGATTTTCAAGGTTCCTAGCAATGTAGCTCCAGTAACCTGATGTAATCATAAACAGAGATTATTGGAATATGCCGCTGACACCACCTCATGTTTTGAATTCTGTATTTCCACTACGAGTGCCAGAAACGTCCTTGAAAAAAGTACGGTCTGTGGAAAGCAATGCTATTCTACTAACTTCCCTCTCAGTAAGGGCAACTGGATTTTTCAAGCCATATGTATGGTCTTAGTGCCTGTGGTATCAGACAGCACAATGAATATAGAGAAAAGGAAATTTAGTAGATGCATCTGCCCTTTTAAAACACTCTCTGCAACTTCTACTTCCCCTATGTCAATCCACATCTCAGCCACCACCTAACAAAAAGGTGATGTTGACAAAACCTTACTTTTCAGTAAAACTTGTCAGTACACTGTCTGTCTATCTGCCATTGCTATGGATTTTGATGAGTTAGAATGACTTAGTGACATTAATTTTGTCTTGACTAGGTGCAGTTTTCCTTTCTCCAGCTTACTCATTCCTAGCATGTTACTGTTTTCATAGTCAGAAACTAACACATCATTAATTGATGACCTCATCAAAGCAATGTAATAGCAGTAACATGCTCCTCAATCTAAGACTTTTTTTTCTAAATGTCCATAGGAGTCACATCTCTAATAGTAGTAGCAGTAACAGTTTATTCTTTGCTGACAGCTTGAACACAGTATCTCACTGCAATTAAGACTGGATTGAAAGGAGATGATTTAAGAGTTACTGGTACAACACTCATAACAAAAAACATTTCAGAAAGACAAAAATAAAGCGTCCTGTGTAGGCACTGTTGAAAGAGGACAACCCCTGAAAGGAATGACACAAATACTGTAACAACATAGCTTTGTAACCTCTCAATAGTCACAAATTAATAGACAATAGCAAACAAACAAACATATTATATTAAATAAGTTGGCTATACCAACTCATGAAGAAGAGCCCTCTCTCTTCCCTCTCCCTTTCTTTCTTTCTTTCTCTCCATCACGCACACACACAAAATTTTTCTAGTCCCCTGCTTATCCCTTTCCATCCCACTGTTTGCCTTTCCAGTTGGTGCCTCAGGCACACAGCAACCTACATAGCTACGTATTTCTGCATCTTGAAGGAATAAAAGAAGTCTTCTCACCTGAAGAAAGCAAAAGGTTTTCAAACTTAGCATTTTGAATGCACAGAAGCTCAGACCAACAGGTAGAGTTTTCATAAACTGCAAGCTCTGGAAGAAGCTCCATGAGCAATAACTGGCAGATGATTTTGTATTTGCAATACAGTTCATCAGCATGTCTTTCTATGTGCTTAACTTCACAATACAGTTCCAACATAAATACTCTCTGATTTCCAACCAACAAAAATGTTAAGCAATGTGCAGACTACCTAGAATCAAGTTTGTGCAACAATCTGGCACTGGAATCCTGAGCCCAGGACTTGAACCAGAACAACCTTCCTCTTCAAAAACCTTGTCCCAGTTAAGAATATTTTATGATAGCTCTAATATACTGCATAGTACAACATGAGTAATAACCATACAGTGCACTCTGAACAACTGATAATGGATTCATTATAATTCTGATAGTATGTTACCCTGTCTTATAAAATTCATGCAAGCAATGTTACTAGACCTGTAAGTCATAAGGATAACTCATAGTGACTGGTTGTCCTCCGAAAACTGATGAAGTTCATTCTGTGTTCAATAACCTTGTTTCCTGAAAGGTTACGTATGACATGATCATTAGATACTTGACCCTTCCAAGCTGTTATCAAACACAGATAACTTAAAACAAATACTAATAAGATCAATTAATACATTACTTAGCTCATTCTTTTTTGCTTGAGTTGTAGTCTTCTAAAGCTGCCTGGATATAATAATGCTTGCTAGCATACTTTTCTTGAAGATATAATTTAGCTGAGTAAATTCCGAAGTTCATCTACATGTGATATCATGTAACAAAAATACCTGTGCTACTTCACATCTTTTCTGGATCCCTTCATCTTTAAGTCCTTACAGGAGATATGGAAAACTCCACAGCACACATCATTCTCAAGCAGGGGACAATCATATTAAAAAATTACAGTTGACACCACTCACCAAAAAACCCCAAACAAACCCCAAAACCAAGTTAAATACATTAAGCTGCAGTTTCTTCTTGTACTTCAGAGAATCCCCAAATATATGATAAAGAAATCATGGACCATAACTTTGTAATATATAAATTTGAAGTGAACTTTTACTGAATGCAATATGTAGCACCGGCAGCAGATCAAATATAAAATGAAGAGAAAAAAAATCCTTCACCCTTAATTGACCAGGTCATGCAGGGACATACGTAGCCTAATTGTACAGGAAAGGATATAGGCATCTTGATAGCATCCAAGAACTTCATGTGATCGTGGTGATGCAGAACCATAGTTAGCAATATGATGATACTGAGCTTTGTACCAGATCTTCCTATGCTTACTCTAACAAGTACCATCTTACTATATTTCTGTAGCAATCAACACCATTCAGATAAGAGACCATTGTGTAAGACTGAGATATTATTCCAAATTCAGCATCTCAGGTTCATTTCTAGTGGCAGTGTTTAATAAAATAATACTCCATGTTTGATGTTTTAAATGGCAATGCACTGTTTGATCTCTAAAAGGTTAGTTTTGAACTAATTAGAAGTGAAATTATTTGGTATCAAACTATTTTGGCTAAACATTCTCATTAAAAAGCAAGAGTTTGATGGGAAAATATCAGGTTTATTATAAGAAAAGCTGCAAATATAGGAGCATGATTATCTTGATTTTTTTTTATTGAAAGACTATGACTGAAATCTGAGCTACAAGACAATTTCAGTATTTCCCACAATTAGTAAGCTTTCATTTCAAATAATTTAATTTTATGAAACAATCAGTGTACTCTGGAATATGTATCTTTTCAATAACTTTTTCCTTTCAATTACAAATAATAGCATGTTGGAATTCAGAAAGCTATAGTAATCACTAGTAAACATTTCAATTATCAGGTCAAAATTTACTCATTGATAATTTTGCCACATACCTGCCTTTAAGAATAAGATTTTGCTTTCTTCTTTATGATGAGTTTGGCATTTTATTTTGTTTTGGTTTGTACATTACTTGTTTCATAGGACGACAAAATACTTTCTTTTGAAAAGTGGAGGGGTTTTTCCCCCAAGATGTTTAATGTACTTTTATGATTTGAAACAAGAAACTGGAATTTGGGTGAGGGTCATTTCTGAAGTCAAAGACATATTTTTTTCTGATCATCTTAAATCTACCCTGATTTAGCAAAGTTATATATATCTGAAAACTACCATACATCATTAGAGGCTTTACTAATATTTTCTAATAGTTCAACTTCACAGAATATTTTCCTTCAACTGGGATCCTGCACACCTGGTACAGAAATATCACTCTTATGGGGAAATTCACAAATCAGTACCATTACACCTTTAGCCTTCAGAAGGTAAAGTTATTCTGCGAGCCAGGAAGAAACAAAAAATTCTCATCTCATATTTTCCACTGAAAGGTAATAAATCTGTGCACATCACAACCTTATAATAACTGAGTAGTCATTAGATGCAAGTAGAAGAGAGGACTCACTAGCTTATAGCTACGCTGTAAAGTTACTTCACTCCTTCTTGAGTACCTTGAGCATGATACCCGACTATCCTTACTGTCTAAATATTTAATCTCAGAGTCTCTTTTGAAGTGAACCAAATTGTTCCTTTTAAACTGAAAAAGCTGGGAGCATTTCTGGAAACAGGTCACTCCAGTGACTCCTCTCAACAGGCAGTGGGTGAACCTGCATGAGGTTTGACCCTCTGACTTACAGTCTCCAACACTATTGTGTAGGCTTTGAATATAAGTAGTGTTGTATGGTATAATACTGGAAAACATACATGTTCTTTTTGATTAAAACTTCTTAATAAAAGAGGTTCTATTTCTGCAAGCAATTTTTGGCTTTAAACTAGATTCTATGACTGAAAAAGCTACATCTATGTGTTTTTTTGTAAGCAAAGGCAATCAAAGCCTTCTCATGCTCAGAACTGTCTAGAAAGAAAATAGTTGTTAGAAGCAAATATGGTTAAATGGCTTCAGACTTGGAGACAGTTTATAGTCTGCCCACTTGGAGATCTTCCATATATTTGCCTATAATAAACCGTATAGTCACATTTTATTTTTTTACAAAGAGCTACTGAAGTCAAAGAACATTCCCAGGATTCTGATCCTTTGATTACTGGGACCCCAAAATAGATTCTTATATGGCAGTATTTTCTGCTCAGGTACTATAACAAATTTCATTTTAACACTACATTTAAAATGAAGGTTGAGGAGTAAAATATCAAAAGTCAGAAAATAATGAATTTGCATAGGCATATTATACAGCTAAGCACTCAAGTTCCCACTGTGTCTTGTATTCTTACCCTAATAGTTGTTGAAACAGTAATTTGTCTTGGGGATTTTTATAAAATTTGTGGCTACATGGAAAATCAACTTAATTATTAATTGGTGAATGTAAGGGACTCATTGGAACTTAAACTTTCAGAATTGGTTTTCAGTGATAAGGCTCCTGTGATAAAGTAGAAGATAGCTAGCCATTCAACAGGAAGATGATATGACAAAATTATGACCATTTTCAGAGGAGGACAGGTGATCTGAATTACACCTTAATTATTATTTTTAAAACTATGAAATAATATATTTACAGAGTTGAGTCAGTATATCTTTCACTGATACATCAACTAGTGAACACGATAGAAGCTTTCACATTAATTATAATTACTTCTCCTTAATGAAGTGCAAAAATGTTTGTGTAATCTGTTTCAGTTTCTTGAATTAGGTTACAGTTTATCACTCTGAAAGCAGGATTTTGTTGCTGATTTTTGCAATGTTAGTTGAGCCCCAACAGATAATCAGCATATCATCCTATAACACCAATCAAAAGCAATGCTAATGTTAAAAATGTTTAAATGCTAATAAGCAAAACACTCTGTTAACATGGAATGCATTTTATAAGAAGAAAGCAATAGCCACTCAATTTTATTAATGTATATCTTTTTAACTAACATAGGATCACAAAATGTGTGCACTACATAAAATAAATGAATAATAGATTTGCTTCTCAAAACTACTAAGTATGTAACTCACAACTTCTAATTTAGCCTCTGCAACACTCATAGAAATCAAGTCTACTCACTTAGATAAGTTAAACACATTCTTAAGACCTTACAGGACTGAGTGTACTGGGAGAAAACACTTCGAACTACAGATTTTGTTTCTTGGCAATACTCAGTATGATGTGGATATAATAACAATGATAATTATATTTTAACCATTCTTTCAGTTCTGCCTAATACAACATCAATAACTATGAGCCAGAGAAAATGAAATTATTTAATTATGTGATTAATCTTTCTTTAAACACCAAGTAATTCCATCTTCTACTTTAGCAGAAACACTGCCACACTTTATCAACAACTGCATCTGTGAACTCCATTTGTCCTCCAAGCTGAAATAATCTATACAAAACCTTTCAACTCTCTTACTCTAACCCTCCCTAAAAAAGCTTCATGGCTCAGAGAGTTTTGTACAGGATGGAAGTTTGAATATACTTTTATTGATTCAGGCACACAGCAAGAGAGAAAATAAGGATAGGATTAGAAATTAAATCTTCAGATTATCACTCAAGAAAAGAAAAAACAGAACAGGAGTTTAATATGGGAAAGTAGTTATAATTTGCACACATGAAACATTTCAGAGGAAGCTTAATATCTTTACACTAGAAAAGAACAGTCTGGTATCAGATGTGGAATAGGTGGACAGAAGTCCCTATCATAAAGCAAATCTGTTCAAAATAATAATCATAGCAACAATAATTACTGAGGTTAATTTAATGTAAAATTAACATATTGAATTAAACACGTAAGGAGCTTTGAAATTAATTTTATTGACAAAGATATATGTATATGAATATATACATATATAGATATATGAAGTAGTATTCTTATCATGCCCTACAACAGTGTTTTCCAAGAGCACTTTATATTCACATTGTATCTTTGCAAGAAAGATGCACTTCATGAAATAAGTACAAGAGTTTTGTAGTTACTCATTTCATCACCTGTAGATTACAGACTCAGTAGGCCAAGCTGCAGAAGAATTGTCAGAAGCTTTACAAAACAATTTCAAAACCTAAAATACCTAAGAATAATTATTCTTAAAATAAATTGAAAAGTAATAGAATTGCTTTTCAAAGTTTGTATGAAAATTAAGGGACATATTTTAAATGTTATATAGCAACTACAGACATAAAAATACAGAGCACAATGTTTATCATATACACTACTCAGGAATTAAAGCACTGTTTTTCTGATTAATTTCAATTATCTACCGTTTCAACTTTAGACAACTTTTGAAGCCTTCTAAGCACATTAGCCAAGAAAAGATCTGCAGTACAGAGAGATATGCAGATCAAAGTTAATTATGATGAGCCATCTAGTTTTGGAAAACCTTCAAGGAGTTATCCAGATAAGCCTGAAAAGTCAGTACACCTGTCTGAACGTACACCAAACTCTTCTTCTGACTACATTATTTGTAACATAGACAGATTTTAATTCCCTGGACAATTCAAGAAGCTCTTCATTTCCTCTTAGTACACATTTCTCATTTTGTCACACCTTCAAAGGTCCTACATTTATTTTAATAAACATAAGACTGTCTTTTTTTGTCAGCTGACCAGCCTTTTCTAAAGTTGGGAACATTCTGTAAGTTGACCCTAATGAAAGACAGTGGTTAGATCAGCAACTGTGGGTAATATTTATGAATCTAGTGATAAAAATGGACAGAATTATCATCCAAGAGGTGAAGTTATGCTCCCTAAAAAAAATGTGGAATATTTTTCCTTTTTTCCCTTTTATTTTCCTTCTCAATACAAACCTTAAATCTCAGCTTAGTCCCTAAACACTTCTTTAAAATGAATCCATTCTAAGTGATGATGCAACATTATCTGCATGGGTTTTCAAATTGGACCAGTAATAGAATACATTTTCAAGGGTTCCTTAACTTGACCTCCTACAAAAATATACAATCATGGCATTTAATAAGAAGTCTTAGCGTACAGTTTTGTACCAATATTATTTGCACACATGAACAATGCATGCAGAACCAGCACCTTTAGAAACCAAGATTTCCACCTCTAAATGTGTATTTCTGTATTATCCAGCAGATTTCAGAAAAAGGAACATTTTCAAGTAAAAATCGTATGTTAAATCACAGCGTTGTGTATCCTAGATATACCTAATAATTGCAGATCTCTGTTACTTAAAGAGCATTAAATAGCACATAATTGTTTGTGTGATCACTTACACTCTTTTGTAGGCAGGAAGGAAACTTAGTTATTATACTCAGATTATTAAATCAATCAGAAAGCTTAAAAAGAAGAATTTGTTACAAAAAAAGACAGATGGGGGGAGAAGCACTTAGCAACCTGGTACTTTGATTTTTTTTCTGCTTAGAGATGGATGCTAACAGGAAATTCAAACTTCATAAACTTCTCAAACAAGGACTCATCTTAGGGCCACAAAGATGATTAAGGGATCGGAGCACCTGACATACGAAGAGAGGCTGAGAGAACTTGGACTGTTCAGCCTGGAAAAGGCTCAGGGGGGATCTTATCAATGTGTATGAATACCTGATGGGGGCGGGGGGAGTAAAGAAGATGGAGCCAGGCTCTTCTGAGTGTTTCCCAATGGACACAAATACAGGAAATTCCATTGAAAAGTAAGAAAAAAGATTTTATTTTGAGAGTAGTCAAACACTGGAACAGGTTGCAAAGAGACCTGGAGTCTCCGTCCTTGAAGATACTCAAACCCCAACTGGACACAGCCCTGAACAACCTGTTCTGTGTCACCCTACTTTGACCAGGGGAGGCTGAACTAGATGATCTCAGCAGTGCCTGCCAAGATCAACTGTTCTGTGGTTCTATAAGTATACAGAAAAAATACGGAGCAAAATGTTCACAAGTGGCAAAAATTTTCTAGTACCAACTAATGTGGTAGCACATAACGACTGTACCTGTGTCATCTATTACAGTTATTGCAGTTCTTTCTTTGTAGGGCTCTTACAGTGGTTTTGGTATTTATTCACAATGTAGATGCACAAATGTGCATTGATTTGAACCCACAAGATCAGATTATAAGGCTATTTTTACACCTGCCTGTCTATAAAATGCTGGAATGACTGTCATATAGTGCTGCTGTCATGATATTCCTTACCTTTGCTGAGCCGTACTCCATGGAACACTATACAGCAGAGCTTGCTGCTAACAGTGCCAGTGTTTGCATTTTTTGTGCTGTTTCAGACTGCACACGACCACAATGGGAAAAAATCATGCTCGCTCCTTCTGTTGTGGTAAGCCATGTAATGTGAAACCAGCTCAAACTTAATAGCGATTTCATTTAAACCTTTCCTCTTTTGCAAGAGACTCACAAAGTATTACCATCCTAGAAGGATTCAATTAATTATAATCTTACATATGCCTATTTTCTTTAATTTTCAATTATTTTCTTCTTTTTTTAATCATCATTTTAAAGATGTCTACATCTGGTTTTGTGGGCTGATACTCTAAGAAATTGGATCTGTGTTTTTAGTACATTATATTTTTATCATTAACTTGTTATGACCAGCTTTAAAGGACTAGAAAGGAATTGGATACTTTAGGCATGAGTTGTGGTTTTAAGCTGCTTTGTTAGAATAAAAAAAAGCACACCCCACCAGAAGATATTATATCAAGAGGCGATCTGCTCTTACATATTAACTGTAACACAAAACCCCAAACGATACTGTTGACAAGGTTTTTTTTCTTGTCTCTCTCTTTTCAGCTTGCTTATTTGTCTATGACTTCTTTCATGTCATCTCCTTTCTACTTTTCACATGCATTTTTTTCTTTGATATTTTCCTGCCTTACTTCCCCCAAATAATTTCCCTTTGCTTCTGCAATTTTTGATCTCTCCCTCATAAACACAAATGCTTCTGCCCTATAGAAACTTTCATTCTTTCCTGACATAGACCCTCTGTATTATTCTCATGTTGCATTTACTCTGTGCCAACTCTATTTCCTTTACTAGATTTTATCTATTAATTCCTCTTGTATAAAATATTTTAATCCTGATTCTTTTTTTTTTTGCTGGTCACACCTGCCTAGATGACCACGGTGAGTCCTACTTGCCTGACACCCTCCCATGCTTGCCTGCACTCTCAGTCTCATCCCTCCTTCCCTCGCTTACTTTATAAGTCTCTCTTACCAACCCGTTGTCTGACTTCTCTTCATCTCTGACATCACTCCTCTTGATCTTTAGCCTTCTGAAAAGCTGTAAATCCCTAATAATAAATACATTTCTGGCTATGTATCTATCTCACTATGTAAAGCGGCTCTTGAGCCCTAAGGCCGAGAAACGTGGCTCCACTTTTGTTCACAGAGGTAAACTCTCTTTGCTTTCCTCCCTCCTCCAGACAAGACACTTGCATCCATACTGCCAACAGTTTCTGGCATGTGGTATTTCCTGAACTGTGTCTTTTTTTGGAAAATGTTAGTCAGTTATGACCAAAACCATGCCAAGGATCATGCTCATACTTAAACAGGAATTTGATCATGGGCATGTACTCAAACATTCACCCATCTACCCAATCTCCAAGAGGCATCAATCTTCCTCTCTATTCAGATCTGTCTAGTTTATTATCTTTCCTTTGCCTTAGAGAAAATCAGTGCTAGAGACTGAGCTGTGCAAACAAGTGGGGAACAACTGGGGAAGAAGTGGAAGCTCAGGTGAGCTTTGCTGAAGCAAGTGGGAGAATTTAACTCATCTGTAACATGACGAGAGAGCATGTGGCACCACCATCAACAGCTTGACCATTGGGTGCCTCCATCTTCAGCTGTCTCTGTTTATCTCCCTGCAACAAAGTCCTTCTTAATTTAACTATGTCTAAGAGCAAGTCGCTGCTAGAAGATGTTACAGTAACTTTCAAAAGAAAACAGTAGTTTGGGAAACAGATTGTTACAGGACTTTACATTAGTATAAAGCCTCAGGAGATGTATCAAAAGTAGAATTTCAGGATGAAAAATTAAAACAGACGTGTGTAGCATGGAGTTATTCTAACTAACCCTGTGTCTTCAGGCAACTATATTCATGACAACATTATCTAATCAAGCAAAGCAGCAAAAAATCAGAAGATACCTGATCTATTAAAAATTAATAGGGGTATTATTGTCTAATGTTAGGTAATTCATGCTTTGAAAGGTTTTTTGTTTATAAAGAAAAAGAACAGGGGAAAAAAATAAAGGATTATTACTTGCTCAGTTATTTGTATTTTAAAGTACTGAGCTGCCACAATTTCCATTACATACAATACATTTATGTAGCAATAATGTTACATTACAGTATCTCCTTTGAGGTACTTGGGTGCTGGTTTCCTAGACTGTTAATTTATTAACAAGTGGGTATAAGCCATGAATCCAAAAGATAGCCCGTGTGAAGGTGTTTCTAGCAATCCTACCTGTTGGCGGGATGATTCCAGGAGACATTAGGCCTGGGACAGAATGTGGCATGATATGAGAATTCTCTGGGGAGGTGACACTTTGAGTCCTCTTAGGAGGCCTTCCAGGTCTAGAACTGAAACAAACAAACAAAAAAATTTTTACAATTAAGCTGTTGTCTTACACATCATTTCAAAGTTGTTTCAAGTGGTAACATGGACTGTAAATAAATTTGTTTCAAGGACGGTTGCTTTTGCAGTTAGATGTAATAGACTTCCATCACTAATTAGATTACATGCTGAATTCATTTTCCTCATTGAAGATCAGCCGCTCTTGATGCATAATTCATAGCCTGCACCTCGTTACCTGCTTCTTCATATTAATATCTATACACAGTTTGAATTGCCTCGTTTGCATATGCTAAAGTTCTGCATGCAGCCTTCAGCACGAAAATTATGCACTAACTTGTAATAATTATTACAGTCAGCCTGCTATTGATTTATGAGACTTTTAAAAACCAAATATGTGTAGTACTTGTAATGAATGATATTTTAAGGTTCTTCAGGAAATTAAAAGGCAATGGCTGCCTAAGGAAATGTTCTGCTTGTTTGATTTAATACTACAGTTAGCTGGGAGGTGGAATGAAAGAGTGATTCAGACCTATAGCACATTTTTCGATGATATGTTTTATTACTTTGCACTGCTAGCCTGATATCTAGATGATAAATGACAATACATATCTAATGTGTGAAAAGGTCTTGCAATTTCTTTATTTTTTGTCATTTAAAAGATAAGTCAAGTTATCATTTAACCCTTATTCTATTTAAAGTGAAAATCTCACTAAGACACCTTACTTTAAATATACTACTTTATGTCAGAAAGGACTCAGAATTATTTGTAAGATATTGTTGAGCAACTGCCATCACAGCAGCTTACATCTGTCCAGCACGGAAAAATAAAGGGTTTCAGGTTTAAGCACTCCTTGTCTGTTAAATGCTCACATACACAACTTTCCATCCCCTGGACTGTGTAAGTAGCATACAAATTAGATACGGATTACAATGAAAATACTTATTACCTACTTACATGCAAATATGTACCTGCTTCATACAATGCATATCCAAAGACTTGCATTCCTTTGTACAGATCATGGCATAGTACTATTGCAATGTCCTATAACTGCTTATTTATTTAGGGGACATTGTGGAATAACTTCATGGAAGAAGGTGATGTGCAGTTCTAATACTGCAGTGTTAACCTATGCTTTGCCAAACATTTGAGGTTCTTCATTTGTTTCAAAACAAGGAAGAAAAGAAAGGTTTTGCTCCTTGGGTCCTCAAACTAACAAAACTCTCATCAAGGATAATGGCATTTTTAGCTATGCTGGGACTGCAGGAGGCAGATAATAAAATACCTCTGGTTTTTGTTCATATTCATTCCCCTTGTGTTTGGAAATACCGTGGGTTTTTTTTTCAACTTCTACAACCTACCTTTAATAAACTAAAAACAATCAAAGTACAGGGCATTTTCTTGGAGCTTAATGACTCAAGGCATTGAGTCATTAACCTTAACTGATCATTAATTCCCAACTTAATGTCCTGAGCTAAGGTCATTATTAAAATTATAAGCTTGATAATTTCTTTGATTGGTTTGGGATTTTTGATTTTCTTTAATACAAACAAAATCATCGTATGTTCACAACTACAAGAAAAACAGTTGTAGAAAAAGAATAGTCTTATTCCAGCTCACAGAACCAAATTAAGTGTCTTCCGTCCTTCTTTGAAATTTTCTTTGTGATTTACAATAAAAATAAACATACCATGAACACACATAAAACTGATAAAAATATTATAGGCAAAAATTATCTGATATAAATGGAGTGTTTCTAATATATTCACCCACCAAAAAAATGCTACCATGTAAGAAAACTTTAATGGCTGAATTTAAATACCTATGACAATGCACTGTTCCCAAATCAGCACTGTGATGTGAGTATGGTAGGGTCTGACAACAGCATAAAAAGCACAAGCAGGGTGCCATGGCATAACAGACAACCTACCAATGACTTCCAAGTTTTTAAAAAACAACAAATTCACTCCTGCAAAGATTCTCTTTGATGAATTAATGGTTACTACTAAATATAGCCATGGTGAAGTTTGAATGCTTTTGTCTTTGATTTTGCAGAATAAAACCACCCCCTTTGAAGACTAAGAAAAGACACCCATGGACCAAATCTGTAAATGAAGGTCAGCAACGAATTATAGGTGAGCGATACTGAAATATCCAAGGCAAAACTCTTCTTTTGGTTGCCTTCTACAATCAAGTTGATTGTGCTACTATTCAAAAGGGCTGTCACACTCGAAGCCATAAATGAGCCCAGTAACCCAACTCTATCCCATGATTTGTCCCAAAATTCACCAAATAAGTGTTTTCATGAAGTCCCAAAATCCCAATTCCAATCCAACTAACAATAAGTAAACCTCTTTTATCCTGATACATTTTTTATGTGACAAAGCACTAACTCCAGTTTACTATAAAAAGGCCTTTATCTATTTAAGAAATGTTTGTCCCTTTTGAGAAGGCAGAAAAAAAAAATAAGAATTATTTCTTAAGGTCTGGAAGATCTGATTTAGTCACAGCAGACTACGCAATACACAAATAAAAGGAGTAAATCTCTAATTGGTTAAAATAAGCAAACACTGATTGTCCCCAATAACCGATTGATAATTTTCTTGATTTGTTATTTATATTATGCACTTGTTTCATTAAACAAATTCCTAACTTGAAATACTATCATTTTATAAGATCTGTTTTCAAACTGTAAGAATTGCAAGAATTTTGCATGAATTGGAAAAAACAGTATGTAAAAATTACTTTTAAAATAATAACTTTCATTCTATTTGAAAACTTGCATGTTGTTTTGTAGTTCATTATCATTTTTATAGCTATATGATAAACTCTTAAAAAAAAAACATTAAAGGCATAGCAAATGAGTTTAACTATCATAAACAGACTGATAAAAATAGCTTAATGAATCATTTTGTTGCTATTTTTCCTAAAGTTGTGTATAGTAAAGACCTACTTATTTTTACATTAGGACAAGTTCACTTTCATACCAAGATAAGCCTGCTTCAAAGTATACATGTTCCTATTTTGTATCAAAATCGGTAGATTTGTCTTCAGTACGAAAAGATAACATAATTTAAATAGATGTGAGCTGATTTGTTATGCAAAAGATATATTTAAACACCAGAGAATATAAGTTATTCTTCTATTCAATGTCACTGAGATACAAATATCATCATTTTAAAACTGTTGATAATGCTCTTTTTACTCATATTTAGATTTTATATATAAGTTTTTACAGAGATATAAAAGATATTGTAAGATTTTGTCTTTTATCTGAATAAAATCTTTGGAAGAACAACACTGGTTCTTCTGAAGACACATTTGACTTCTTAAGGTAATGCTAATTATCTCAATGGGTAAACTACTCAAGTTGACCCATTTGGATTTTGAAGATGACTACAGTTTGGATGTTTTAGAGCTAAGATAAACGCGCTGAAGTGCCAAAACCCCAAAAAAGCCAACTCTTACAAATACCTAGGGTCATAGTACGGAGCAGTCAAGAAATCTTTTGGACTCTGCAAGAAGACGCTAGAAGAAACAGACCTACATCTGGAAGTCATAGCTGGTCTTCTTCTCTATTGTTTCATTCTTTGAGGATTAAATTAGAGGGAGGATGAATTAGACAATTTCAACAAAGACTCAAAGGAGCGGCAATGCTTAACTTAAAGAGCTGAGGAAAAGTCAAAGGGAAGTTACCAGTTCCTTGTTTACTCATTAAAAAGGAGACGTAATAGAAACATTGTCACTCTTTCTGCTTTTAGAAATATAGATGTGTAAGTTAGATTTTTTCCTCTCTAAAACTTAAGTTTTCATGTATGAGATATCTTAACAT
Organism: Egretta garzetta; assembly: GCF_000687185.1. Taxonomy (NCBI): domain Eukaryota; kingdom Metazoa; phylum Chordata; class Aves; order Pelecaniformes; family Ardeidae; genus Egretta; species Egretta garzetta. The sequence goes on from NW_009259336.1 coordinate 211,857, forward strand.
ATGTTGAAGAAGAAAATGGAAGCTTCCTACAGGACCACATATAACTTAGTTTTTAAAGTGAAGCACCTAAATACATTTAACTCCCTGAAAACTCATCTGCCTTATATAGGTTTGTGTAAGCTTTGTATCAAAGTTTGTAGACTTCTTGCAGGGTTTAGAAGACATTCCCACAAACAACTGAGATTTATCTTTGAAGACAATCATCACGATTTACAATTACAATACACTATTAAGTGACAGAGGAACTAAAGGCACAGACTGGTGAATCTTCAAATTCTCAAAAAGGGAGGGAAATATTTTCTTCATTTGCATCAGCTAATTAGATATTCAGAACACTTTCCAGAACCACTGAAAATAAATCCACCAGGTTTTGGTCAGATTTGTATTTCACCCCTTAAACTTCCATAAATACTTCAATGAATACTATGGCTCTAGCATTTTCATCTTTGAAGGAAAGGGTGTATGTCTTCTGCACTGTGACTGGCATGAAAGGTACAAAATATGAGAAGCAATTGAGAGTATGTTGTCCTAAAATACAGCAAGTTCTCTGAAGTAGTTCTCTTTTGACCAACATATATTAGTCTTATCTCCTTCCTGTGTTACCAACCTAGACAATGACAGATGGCTGAACTACAGAATAAAAAATGGAAGAATCAGTGCTTGTTATCAACTATAATGTTGTGCTTTGATTATACTTTTAAAGTTTTATACACCTCCAATTTTATTATCGAAGTATGAGCTTGCTCTTAGAAATCACTTTGATAGTGCAAAACAATTAAAAGCAGACGTAATCAGCAGAAGATCTGGTCCTGCACAATCATGTGGAAAGAGGTGAAGAGAAAATAGGTACGGGTTTATCTGCAGGCTTTAAAAGTAAGCGGACTTTTCATTCAGCAATTTTCACTATCTGCCAGAAGACAAGCATGGCTTTAAAATTTAAGGGTCTCATTCTTAAAAGCCTTAGACACATAGACCTCCCACTGATTTCTGTTAGGAGATTGGAGCACCAAGGAAGATACTGGTTCCAGAACAGAGGAAACTCTTCATGAGTAGTACATACCTCGCAGAGTATGTTACTAGCATTTTATATATGACTGATTGCACAGCAAAACATATACTAATAAAAGAAAAAGAGCATGAAACACAGTTGATAATGCTGTGATTTACCCTCTGATGTCCTGACTTTGAGGAGTAATTGTGCAAATTAACTCTAGCCAAACAAAGTTTCACTCTTCAAAATTATTTTTTATGAAGTATCCCTTAAGAAAACAGCAACTCTTACCAGCTGTAAGAAAGCAAACTGCCTTTCTAGCCAAAACTAATTTTCAGGGCTTGATTTCTACATATACAGTTTCATTTTTAACCTTGTCTGTGAGCAAGTTCAGTGCACAGAAATACTGTCCTCATTTGAAACTGAGCAAACATGATGCAGTGAAGCTGCCATTGACCAGGCAGTTTTATAATCAGTAATATTGGGGGGTGGTGGGGAGAGTTACACTCCGGAGGTGATAGCCAGCAAATCTGTAACAAGCATTTGGTGTATTTATTTAATGTATTTTTTATGTTCTTAGAACTGCTTAGAACAGCTTTGAATATCAATATCAATTTTAGCTACATCAGCATTTATGCATCTCATTTAGGTACATATTGAGAATCTAGTCTTTATTTCTCTCTTGTTCTACCTCCCCTCAGTGCTTCAAAGACTGACACAGAATTTTTGACCTCAAAAGGAGCTGGCTGAATGAAATTTAGGTAAACAGCCAGTGAAAGTGGTTATTATGTGCTCGCCATAGGATGGCCACTGCAAAAGGGCTGAGGATGTCACAGCCTGAAGCTACTTCCTGACTTGATTTAAAGAGAGGGATGCCCTGTGACAACCTGTAGCCAACTCTTCCCCCATGGTACATATGTGGTACTTCTGGGTTTGAGATAGCTTCCGTGCTGCTCTCAGTGTCATACATGCAGCCTTCACGTTAGTAAGACTTGAGCCAAGGGCGTGTCAATTCTGAAAAATAAGGTCTAGGAAGACTGACTAAACCTTTTGTGTAATTTAATTCCTTTGGTTGGAAAACACTTGCTTGCCAAGGTAACCTTCATAAATATTTCTAATGCACTGAACTAGCATTTTAAAGGCAAAAAAGTGACAACATACATCGATCTAAACCTTATACTTTACTATGTTAAGCTTTCCCCTTCTACTCCCACTCAAGAAGAAAGCAAAATAATGCAGTTCTAAGACCGGGCATATATCTATTTTGGCAGTTAGTAAAACAAACATTAGAAATCACACCAGGTCCTTTTTACTTGCAGCAGTCGTATGAAACAATAAAACTCACAGTGCAATTACCTTAAATTTATTTTTCTTCTCAGAGTTAAACAGAAAATGTTCTCACACAATAATTAGTGCTGAACTCATGATATATTACAAGGAGTTACTGAGACAGCAAACAATGCTGATAAAAATAAATACAAAGATCTGTTTAAAAATCTTCACAAAGTATATGAATGATCTTCAAAAGAATTAGGTTGAGTTACAAGCGTGAGTAGTGGAGAAAGCATACAGATCAAATATTACTGCATTTTAGTAACAGAACACATTACTGCTATTTTTAAACCAAAATGGCCAAAAATGGATATTTGGTCAGAAATGCAGTACCAGTTTACCAGTGGTCCAAATAATTAAGCTAAATGGAAGAAAATATATTGCACTCCATATCCCATCCCAAAGCCATTTATCACAGTAATACACGAGCACTGCTTAGTGCTAGGATACTAAACTTTTGGGGCAATAGAGAAGACCTTGTTGAATTATTTCTTTTCCTAACAGACCAGTCATGTAAATATCATGGCATTTCCTTCTTCCTCAGCTCAAATCACTCCATTTTTCAGCAAGATCAGGAGTATTCTTGACACAAGAGTACAAGGTACAAAGTACATGAGTGCAAGAATATATAGAATATATATTACAGCAATACCTGTCAGCTCTTGATGCTCGAAGTCCCACTACAAACACAATGAAAGAATCTAAGGAAAAGTTTCTGCTTGACTGACCATACCACTTGAATATATGAATGACCCAAAGGGCAAGAAAGGAAATAAAACCAGTTAGAAATCTGGAGTAACTAGAGTAAATTACAGTACCAGATTTGAGTACAGCTGTGATTGTACGGAAGTTTAAAATATTACTGAAATGTGACTGTTCTTTTAATGAAATTGAGATCTGTAAGTCATCTATTGGAAAGTGAAAAACAGATAAAAAATTAATCTAATTCTGTTGGGTGGCATAATTATGATGTCAGAAGTAAATTAAGCCAAAAAGTTCACTGCTTCATCTGATTAGCTGAAACACTAGATCTGCCTGAAAGTTCTTAAAACATTTAAGTATGTTGGCTCTCATGATTATGTAATAACTGTGAAACACAAGCCTCTGATGATGACAACCATACAAGCTAGAGTAGAAGATAAGTCTGAATGAACAATGAAATGCAATTATTAAACAGAACTCATGCATAAATTCAAACCATATTGATATATTTTTTCTTGATATAAACACTGCTTCAGAAAGAATACTCAAAATATGCAATAGAAGTACAGAAATCACAGCACTGGAGGTACTGAAGAAAGTTATTTAGGAATACTGCCAATAGCAACAAGAAAACCTTGCAAAATCATATTTATTTCCTCTATTTACAGTGCTGTCTTTTCAGAATAATTCTTGCAACTACAAAAAAATGTACAAAACCCAGTGATATAAAGTGCACGCTTCCCACAAATGCTCTTTCTGTCAAGTTATAACAGATGCCTTTCCCATTTCACTCAACCTTACAGCATAAACCGCACCCATAATTTAAATATGCAAGCTAAATGATTCCTTCTAACAGTGTTATTCACCCACATGAAACCCCAAACTATAACAGATGCACAGCCTATTTTTTCCTCAACTGTTTTAATCTTTTCTTAGGGTTTTAATTCTAAAAGCATCACCTCAAAACAACATCTACTATGTATATTATCAAAATGTCAGCCATGGAGCTAATAGGCCAGAAAGACAGGTTTGATCCATAAATGACACAATCTAAAAGAATCTTAAGCTTTCTTTTTTTAAAAAAAGTTTCTACTTCATGTTGCTGAGATGATTCCCAATGTGAAACAAGTGTAACTGATGTGGTTATGTCTGTTAGAGTCTGCAGATGGCCTGAAACAATGATTTAAATGTATGAACTTCAGTTGGAATGAACAGTCCTGCTTCAAGGCTTGTTTTCTAACCATCTGCATTCATCTCTGCATATAACTTGCACATGTAATTACAAATTTGTGAACATAAATCAGATAATTGCATGTACAAATAACCAATTAGACTCAAAGCAGAATTAGGCCATATAATAACACACTCCTCTTTTGAACACATATATCACCATACATACATAAGTGAATATCTTTGTTTAAGAAATTTTTGTTTAGAAAAATAACATTTGATTTGTTGTCCAGTAGGATACACTGGGCAACAGCTGCCATTTTGAGCTGCATAAAAAAATAACAGAAACACAAGAAGAAAAAACATCTACTTAATAAACAACCCCACCATTGCTCAAGGGGGCTGCAGACCTGGTGTTCATTACCACCTGTATTAAAGATACACAAACTTTCAATGCTGATATAAGCTCAAGTAAGAAAGAAAAAAAATATTGTACTATTCAAGGGAAGTATTTTGTGGAAATACTCTGGTTCTCCTGGCAGTTTGTTAATTAATATGCCATTCTTCTTCATAACAGTTGATAATGGAGTTCTATCATGTAAGTGTATCCACTGTAATATCTGAATGCATTCATCACTTAATTGGCCACAATTCTTCGCATGAAATGCTGAAACAAGTGAACTGTCACCTTTTTAATGAAGCTGCCTATATCTTAAACCCTTTGCCCTTTGAAAAACTATTTATACTCAAAATGAAAAATTTTATTCTAGCTTCTGCCAGAGACTGTGGTTAATGTTCACTGCCCTTTATTCACCTTATTTTTAATTCTGAAAACCCACACTCATTAACCATACACTTCCAAAGAATTGCTGGAACCACCTAAATAAAAGCTTAGAAGTTACTATTGTACATTTGAAAGTAACAGTAGTGATATGAAATACTGAAAAGACTTTCCGTTAGCCTGTATAGCTATAACTGCACAGCTGATGTAGCATAGACTGTTGGTAACAACGCAGTACCCATTAAAATCAAGAACTTAAACCTTTAAATAAGGTGTTTCATATTTGCATTTATGCATAAATACAACTATGAATGAATCTGCTAGATGAGTACTGAGCATTAAAGTGAGAGGTTTCTTTGAACAGACAATATCTAGGGTCTGAGTGACATTTATGTTGGGTAGAACTGTACAAGTAACACTAATGAAAAGAGCCTATGGTCTGACTGCGTGCCCTTCTAGCTGATGCCAGTAAGCAAGTCCTAAACTAAAAGCTAATGAGTAGTTTCATGTCTGTCTGTTTGGGACAGAAACCAGCTATGAGTATAGCAATGGGTTTGTGCAAAACCCAGCAAAATGCTCATCACTTAAACTCCATGTGGACTAAGAGATGTAAGAGGGCTGGCTACCTTTGTAGGTACTCTTTAATTAGTTAATACTTTTGTGTACTCTAGTTGAACTTTACTTCCAAAACACAGCAAAAT
>NW_009259336.1:217560-240504 GCF_000687185.1 Egretta garzetta
TGATCTGTGTACCCAGTCACCTAATATCTCTTCTTAGTGAAATTGAGATCCCAGGTGTGTTACTGTGTTCCAACCTTGTAAGTCTAGATGTAGCCTTGCTTGGCTTTTATATTCTACTATGTAATACGATAAATTTGCATTTTATTTTTCTTGTGCAAGGCAAGGAACAGAAACGACCACCCAAATTCAGCCTCCCATTTTCTTTGCAGAGCCACATCTACAACCATATGCATAGTAGCACAGTTTTCCCTCCTGAGCAGTAGTACTATAGTAATTGGGACGATACCAATCCAAGACTCCCAAGTCCGAAAAAAATTAAATAAAATAAAAATAGGCAGTACTATAAGCTCAAGTGGAAATATCAAAGTGATCCAACCAAAGATACTTCTATTTGTTATCCTTACAACAACTTAAGAGTCATTCATGCGTTGCTATCAAGCTACAGAGGATCAAATCTGGTAATAGTGTAAAATACAGCACTACAACCCTTTAGTTGGTGTTTGTGGATATGTTATTTGCAGGTCTGAAATACAGGCAATGCTCAAAGCCGTCCCATAACTATCTTATGTAAAGTTTGCCCTACCAGAAATAATTGTCTGCTACTATTTTGATATCATAGGGAAACACTGAAAAGTTAATCAGTCATGTCAGCTAAGTAGTACAAGTAGTACGTTTTTAGATAACAGAGCTGACAAATGTATCTACTTCTGCTAAGATTTTATTATTATTTATATTTCTGTGTAATTCTGGTAATTGCATTTGGGTGAAGCTTCATACAATACAGTTACATAGGGAGATATTAAAGAACTATGTTACAGAAAGACAGAAATCAATTACTGAGAAGTTTATTTTAATATGTAATTTAACATGCCTAACCATGGATCTGCTCTGTTACTGGAAGACTTACACTTGCTTAGTCCCTTTACCTCCCATCGCCAAAATACATTATGAGAGAAAGATATTAGACGTTGAAATTAATTTAAATTACTGCTGCACTAGGTCTGAAAAGAAATGTGTGTTTCTCAAAAACATCTCATATTAGCCAAAATAAAGAACCTGCAAAATAAAAGATTAAATTCATCATGTAATTTTAATGGTTGTAAATGCATTCTCATTATGAATTCTGGTTGAGGCACCTTCGATTCATCCTTCCTTTTACGAATTTCCTATCTTCAGCAGCATGGGACACGTATGACAGATTTTCATGTAAGACAATTTCTTATAGGAACATGACTTCCCAGATGGTCAAAATGGCACCATAAACTTGCAGCACACTCTCCTAGGATATGCTACAGCTGGCCAGTACCTACATCCATATGATGTTTGATTGACACGTGCCATGCCTGGAACAGCTCCATATATAACATGTACACAGAACTATCTTTTGGCTCTGTCATTACAGCTCGTAGCACAAGCTCAAATCCTAACTGAACATTAAGATAATAATGAAATAGAAATTAATCATAGTAATTACAAACACATTTTCTTGCCATGCCCAGAGTCAAGTTAGGCCAGAGTTAAAGCAGGTGTCAATTCACAATTATATTTTGACTCTTCATATTTTCTACTTTTCTGAAAGCCTTTGCTTCAAAAACTAAGTACCTCAGTTTCTGTTCTCTTACCAATAAGAACTTACTTTTCTGTCACTCTGTCTTACTTACATGCAGAAAAAGCTCTGAAAATGTACAAGTTAAGGGATCAGAAATGAAAAATCATCCAAAATCATAAACTAATCAAAAAGTTTTTTCTCCTGAATTTGTTCTGGCTGATGATATCTAAACATTAGATGTTGAAACACTGATCAAAGTGGCATGGGTCAAACTAAAAGGGACATTTTCACCAATGCTAATGTTTTCCCCAAGATGTTATCTGTTTGCTGGAGAATTCATATTAGCTTTTGCAGTTTCAAGCTTCACTCCCGAACAATATGTTTTCTATGCTCTGAATCGGTACTTCTGGTAGAACTGAGCAGATTTCTGTGGTAATGGATCAACTTCTTAGGGGAAAAAAAAAATCAGCAGAAGACTATCCCTTTTATAGAACAAGAATCAAATTAGACATTATCCTGTCCAGAAACGCGCTTGGTTACATGCTTGGCTGAAGGTCAAAGTGATGTCTTCAAGACTTTCTTGACTTGGATTTCAGATATAATCTGTTTTAATAGACCTGAATAAAGTGGTAAAGTATAATGATGTTTTTTCATTATACTGTCTTTTAACAGAGATAAAGTTTTACAGTTTTTAAGCAGTATCTTGCAAGTATAGAGGCTCAGATACACAAAAGGAGTCTGGCAAGTGGAACAGTAAAGCAGTCATCTGTTCCAATTCACCATTTATTCAGCAAGTTCAGAAAAAATGACAAAACATGCCTTGGACTCCCGGGCAAAGGAGATTTAGTCCTCGCAAAAGCTTTCTCTCTCACACAGTAACTCTTCATGCGAGATATATTTGTATTTTTATATGTATATCTACACAGACACACACATACATACATGGGACACACACTCTCCACACATGGGAGTCTCTAGGCTGATATTCCCAAGGCCGCAGGTGTTGTGGTCCCAAAACACCCTGAAGCAAAGGAGGAATCGATCTAGACTTCATCATCTTTAGTAAGTACTGATAGCCATCTTCTCTCCCACGGGGTTGTGAGACTATGCACCATTCAAGTGAGCCAGAGAAATGCATAGTATGTAAACAGGCCAGCTCTAGCTTCTGTGACTCTTTCACGAAGTACTAAATGGTGAAAAATGAGTAACTCCAGTCTCCCCATCATGACAGAACCATGATCTATGAGGTTGATAATTAAATATCTATATACACAAACGCATATACACGTGTGTGTGTGTGTGTGTATCCGTCTGTGTAGTATGTGTACATACAGACTGCAATCCGTGCAGGTGATTAGCAGGGCACAGTAACGTTAACACAATCATTTAAGAAAGAAAATGATCACCATAGTCAATTGAAAAAACAGATGTCATTTGCTAATGGATAACAAACCCAGAAGTGTAGTCAAGAGTAAACAAAGGGTAATAGAGTTTACTTAGTACTCATTTGCACCCTATAAAGTTTCCTAACTCTCATATGCCAAGCACCCAAGTATTTTCCTTTTTTTTTTTTTTCCTTTCCACAACATTATTGTTAAGACTCAAACATCAATTCAGTCAATAGCAATGGTATAGAGGTGACTATTCTGAATGACCACAGACCTCTTGTAACCCTCTTTGGGTAGACAGACCATAAGAGCATGTGCCTTGCACCACCATCTTAGAAGATTAATGACACATACTAAGTCAACAACATTATCTGCATGTTCCCCAAAGATCTTAAATTAAAATACACATTCATCCTGGTCCAGCGTAGCATATGTGAAATTTGCTTTTCTTAATGAGATCACATTTAATAATAGAGGCAGGCAACTCTGGAAAATAACAAATATACACTCACCCTTATAAGCGAGTTTCCATAACTAACATTGTCTTGAATGCCATTATCTCTTTGACTTGTGTAACAGTCAGATCTACAAATAGCTTCACTTATTTAAAAAGTTGTTTATGGGAATCATACATAAAGGCCTTTATAAATAAAAACATATTGTCAAAGATTATGCTGTGTCACAACCTTCAGAGTTCAGTCAAATTTCATGCAAATCTTTCCATTAGGAGAATGTTTGTGCAACCTTTTCCATTACAGAATTTCTTCATATTGGTATAGATAGCAAATTTTACTCTATATCACACCCATTATACAATTTACCTCTTTGAATAAAGTACTCATTGCTGTAAAATTAGCTTTCTTCAACAGTTCACACATAAACATACTAATGCTGTGAAAAGGTGTTTATCCTTTCTTATCCTTTCTTTTTTCTTATATATGTAATGAATACGTTTATCTTAAGATTTAAACCCTTTCATAATGGTACCTCACAAGTGGTTTACAACCTTGCCGTAAATGTCGAACACATATGATGACATTTAAGATCACGCTTTTTCATGAAAATGTTTCTTTATTTTATAACCACAGTAAAAAGAAAATCCTTCAATGGACAGGTTATATTTTAAAGAAAAAAGCAAACATACTTATTTCAACAGGCTTACTGTGAGTTAATTAAAGTGAAAATTATGTAAACAAAAGTCAGTATTATAACAGCCGGTATGAAGTTTTAATTTTTCTATTGACCTAGTACCTTAAACGCTAACAGTTTGGGAGATCAAATTAAATGAATACAAACGTTTTGTTTAATGACATCAGCAGTCAATGCAGAACATCTGTGTTTTACTTTACTAGTGATCAGAAAATATTCTTTTGTTTACATTACAGATAATCATGAGTTTTATATTTCTGTGTTCAATTTAAGAGGGAAAAAAGAACATACTACCTTCAGGGCAGCAATATGTTACAAATGCAGGATTTCTCCTTTTTTTTCTGTTTTGTAACCATGGTAAAACAATAGAAATGAACTTTCCCTGAACCTTTCTCCTTTAATGGCCTGGGTCCATGTTGACCCAGCAATGCAAGCTGGAACCTGATACTATCAAACTGACTGCTGCTAAAGCAATCAGATTCAGCAGAAACTATACACAGTGCATTATAATACTAATTTCAGCATCCCACAAAGCCAGTGCAAAGGCAAGCTATTAAAGTATTATATTCTATTGTTTAAAAGTGAGATTAATTCAATAGCTTAAATGCACCCAAAAACATTGAACTAAATGGCAGACTGTACAACTGTATTGTTATTCTTTTATAATTATAATACTGTACCAAAGTGAAATTGCAGATAAGGTTCTCCCTTCCCCTCTCCCTTCAAAAAAAAGCACTACTGGATGAATTATTAGTAAACAGATGATTTGAGCCATTACAGGTTCATATGATCCTGCATTTGAATGAGGCATGTAATTAAATTATCAGGACTTTGTTCTAAATGCTTGAAAGAAGGAGAGCATGATAACCACAATTTTAAAAGGTAGAATAACAGAAGAAACTTCTTTTTTTTCTTCTAGAGGACTACAGGCAACTAATGTATGAAGGCATAATTGATTAATTCCACTAATTAAGATATTTGTTATTCCAGCAATTGTAGCTTGATAAATAATGTATTAGATGTGGCACCATTTCCCATCAGTTCTGAAAAGACTGTGATGACGTTTCAAATTTATACTGTTATTTTTTGGAAGCTGAATAGCTCACTTTAGACTTAAGTGTCCAGGCAAAAAGCAAGTAAAATACATTTTGAAGTTTTGAAGAAGTTGATCTTTAAATAGTAAATGCTTCATTACAATATATTCTAGTCATTTCACAATATTTTTCATTTGCAGGCGTTGATTTTTTTAAAAAAGTTTTAAGGGAGAATATTAATTTAAACTAGCCCAAATTTTCCAGAAGTAAGCATTCAGTCAAAGCTGGTCATTTATTATGTTTCTCTGGAGAATGAAAGACATCCTCCAAGATCTATTCTGCCCCTTCCCTTTTAAGTTATCTATGTTAAGATGACATAAATCACTTTTGGGACGTGTTTGTGGCTACAGTGGTTATACGGAGACCCTAGTTGCCTAACTGTTAGGCAGCTGCACTTCTCACCTTTAACACGGCTACTACAGAAAGAGCAGCAGTCACTAACTGGAACACAACAGTCCAAAGTATAGACTACTTATTCAGAATGTGAAATACACAGACAGAAAGACTTTCTCAATCAAAGCAGAGGGATACAACTCTACTTTCTTAAAAAGAAAACTAATCATCATCCTGTAAGCAGGTCAGGAGAATAATATTAAGACTGAAGAAGAGAGAGAGCTAATAAACTACAAAGAGAGAAAAAAAAAAAAAAAGGTAACATTATCAAGACTATTCAGAATAAATCTAACAATCATAAAACTGTTCATCTGGGAGGAGGATTTCTCACTGTGCTCTACCGATTTTGCTTAGTTTACATTAAAACATTATTTAAGCACAGATTAGCACTCAGTTTTTTCTCCTTATAGACGAATGCCCTTATCATGACACAGATTCGCACCCATCTTTTTCTCTTGTCCAAGAAATCTTTCATTCCCTTCCATGTACCTGAATAGCTTCAACAAGGATGGAGAGTGTCCTAGCCCAGGGTTAAGTATAGCCTATTTGTCGTATTAGTCTTCTTGCTGACCAACTTGTTGCATTTTCTCAGACAGACAACCTTACTGTCCCCCATATCCCACTTTGTCCACTAAGCTGTAGCAGTGGGAGAGCAGAGGGTGTCCACCCCTACCTTATCTTCTCTCTTTCTGTAACCATGCTTTTAAAGAAGGTGGTGACCACTGCACTTAGACTGTAGACACATGCTCTGATCATGTACCACATCCTACACAATAATTACGTACAGGAACTTGATTTTCTTTGGATTACTATCAAGTGCAGCGTGTTACCACTCTGAGCAGAAGAAAAATGCAAACTTTAGCTAAAAAGGAGGTTATATTAACTTAAACTTGTTCAAGATTGAGAACCTGTTAAAGCCTATGCTGGCTTGCAGCAGCAATCACATCACTGAAAACACATGTCAAATTAGCCTTAAATTGTTGTGCTTCTTTACTCTGCATGTGCATATGAATTTTCCTCTAATAACGCCACAATATACAGGGGCAATCCTGTATTGCTCAAGGTACAATAAAAACTACCAAAATGAGACCCAAATTTGGGAGTTTATTACTGCAATGTAAATGTTACATATTAGTATCTTGAGCATACTTGCATACCAGCATATCTTCTTTTAGTCTCCTGTTTGTCTTGCCATGTCAGACAGTAGTCCTTCAGAACAGCTTCTGGTCTAGTGTATTTGGAAAGCACCTAACACACAATGATGCTAACATAAATATGAGTAGTTATGCTATCAAAACACAGGTTTTAAATAGGAAACAAAGACACTTTAAGAAGGAGGGAGGAGTGAGAAAAGATGCTTTGTGAAATGCAGCCAGTGACTACTAGGTTGGAAGATGCCCATTTCATTGCAGTTTCCCAGCCTTCGTCTATAATAACTTTCTTCCTCCAAGCACGGTTTAACACGTTTTTCTCCACCTGCCCATTCTTCCCCCTCTTTTCAGAAATTCTAAATTGGCTTGACTGGTTTTTGATAATCCATTTCTATATCTAACAGGCCAAGCTGAACCTTTCTATCTCATCCAATCCACCTCTTTTGAGTTCAATTCTCTGGAAAATTGTAACGCACGGCAGGTGAGCCAGTTCCACGAGGTGGAGGCAGTGAGTAAAGAGAGTAGGAAAACTGAAATGCTTCCCTTGGAAGCACAAGCTCAGGACCATGAAAGAGCCTCTGTGTTGTAGTGTGGAGCAAAGGTTGCACTGGAATTCACTGGAATCTCCATTGCCTGGATATGGAATGAAAGAGGACTTGCTTGATACCCTTCCAGCATCGTTACTGTGCCACTGTTGGCAACAACAGGCATGAGCCCTTGTCTTTATAATCAAAGGAAAGACTGCCTTTGATTTTTGTGGGAATTGCATCATACCGATGATAGTTCACAGATGATACGGTCAATCCATCTCCGCAAACAGTGCTTCTAACTTGCAAGACCTTGGTCAATGTCTCTACCACTTAAAAGAAATTTAGACACAATAGAACTGAGCAACATACAATATTTTCTCTTCCCATGCTAGGAAAAAGGTACAAAATTCATGGTTCTGGAAAAAAATGGGCTTCATGAAAATGGAAGTGGGAGAGAGAATAGCAGAATGAAAAACACTCTCCAAGTAGAATTAAAAAGGAAAGACCAATCCCCATGAAGAGGAAAAGGTGAAGAGCCAAAAGAGAAACAGAAGAATTCTTGGCAATGATACTCCCTAGTCCTGTAAAATGACAGAAGTTGTAAAGTATCAACAACTACAGATTCCATTATTCTGCATCTACAGGATGCTACAAAGCCTTGTCAACTTCCAAAAGGTGAAGGGAATGCTCGCTGTGTTACTGTTTCCCAAACATAGATCAAAACCTCCTGACAGACTTGGAAAAAGACAGTTATCCCAATGTATCTCTCCTTCTCAAAATATATATATATAAAAATAGTGAATTGGTAGAGATGTGTATACAAAGTAATTCATTTTATTGTAATGTTGTTTGCAATTGAACAGAATACAATCACATCCTAAAGTACAGACTTGCAGACTGGGAAGATTTTATAAATAAATTTTAAAAATTTAAAAAAAAAAAAAAACCAAACCCAAAACCATAAACACTGTGAAAAAATAAACTACCACTGCAACATGTTATGTACAGATTTTACTAATAATTTTCTTACACTTGGTGTTTATAGTCAGAAGTAACTATGTAACTATTAAAATAATTTTTAATTAGTTTCAATAAACCAAATTAAATAATGTATTAGTCTGCAAACTACAAATAACCTCTACCAGATTTCATATAGGTCAAAACCAACAAAGTTTTATGCATCTTATTATATTACAAAGAACAGGAAATATGAAAAACAGGGATAAAATATGGAAACAGTTATTACTGCATATACTGTATAGAAACAAACAACTTATGCTATTTTAACCAAATTACCATATGAAAATAAAATATGGCTTAAAACTAAGGTTTGTGAGCATGAAGATACAACTGATAGAAAAAGCAGAAAATACTAATTGAACCAAACAGAATTTTGACTCACTGAAAACTATTTTTTTAGTTTAAGAAATCTGTGTAACTATATTGTCAATCAAATAACCTAAAATATTAAGTCGTCATTGCCCTTTTAAATCCTTTCAACTAGAATTCCCTAATTGTTCCCTCACTTTATCTCACTGTACCAGTAAGTAAATAAATTAACAAAATAGCTTTTATCGCACAGAATAACCTTTTAACTGAAGGATTATCTCTGGTTTATTTTTCATTTCTTTCTCTGCAGATAGCAGTTCATGCCTCATTGATTAGTTTGCTGAGGTGGTGACCAGAAATGAAAACAAGGTCTCTCAGATATTGCCAAGACCTGTAAATATAAAAAAAAAAAAAAAAAAAAAGCACCAAAGCTAATACATGTTATGCTTCCAGAATTCAGTTTCTAAGACACTGAGAGTCAATGGTCAGGAGAGGTTCATTTATTCCAATCAGCCTGTGCCAGGATGCAATTCCACTAAACAATTCTAAAATGTCAGCCGTGTGGTTTGGTTTTGGTTTGTTTCTCATTTATACTTTTACAGGATTTTCCTTTTTCTTTCTTTTTTTCTCATTAAGTTTCACTTTTGAAATGTGCCAGCACTCTAATGATAAGATGTGTAACAGAGGTGTGGATCAGTACTGCTTCAAACCAGGATGTTATATATCTTTCTACAAGAAATTATTTCAGAAAGCTGAATTCCATTTTGAAAATTCAAAAATATTTTCTCCAGTAAAGAGTTAATTTAGCTTAGTTTTTTTTTTCTGTTTTGTGTTTTAAACTTTCATTTCTAGCAGAAAATTTTAATTTTCATGGAAGGTAGCAGATTAACAGCTATGCCAGTCAAAATACTCTATCCCCATATCTGGTAAGTGTCATTCCTTAATTATAGGGACGATGATTTGAAGTGCAACAGAAATTTGGCTGTTCTATTTACTTAGACTTTAGCCTGTTTATCAAGTCTACATGTATCGCCAACAGGGCTGATACTTTCTACGATGTGAAAAATTGAAATAATCAACATAGTTCCCCTCGGATTTAAAGAAAAAAAAAACTAAAATATTATGTTACCAGTGCTATTGGGCTCAGAACATAAATACTAAAACAACACACAAATACTAAGCATGTATTAGAAGGATCAAGATCTCAGAGAAGAAACAATGTGAATTATGCATATGCTGATATGTTTAAAGACTGTTGAACAACCTATATAAACAGTCACATAGTTCTTCTGCCATTTGATGCAAGTGAAATTTTACTACTGGCCTCTGGAGAAGAAGAGATAAGAGTCACATGAGGTGGATCGTAACACCCATTTCTTAAACATGAAAATTTCACTGACATGCTGACGTACCGCCTTGGACAGAGATGGTATATTTTTGAAGAGGCAACTCCACGCCCCCCTCCTTTTCAGTTGCCATAAAAATAGGGAAAATTAGCCACAATTAATATGAGCATGCACTGAAAGTTTGAACAACCCCACAAAAACAAAGATAATGCAATGTTAATTTTTTCAGACCTCTGTTACCTCAACCTTGCTGTATTCATAAACAGATTAAAAGATAATAATTTGCATACAAGATGTACATGGACTTCTCCGGCATATGAACAACTGATTTCAGACAAGTGCTAGATGCAGAACATTTCAGGTAAAAGAATCTGTCACTATGGCAAGCAACATAATTCATTCATTTTCAACATTGGCACAACATGACAACTCAAGAATAGCAGGAAAGCATTTTTTTTTAGTGTCCTTGAAGGAAGCATCAAGCATTTGTTTTGTTTTAACATTAATTAAGCTGAATCTGATAATGTGTTTTAATTACACAGCACAGACTACTGTTCATATGAAGTATCCTCCTGGTAAAAATGAAGGCCCTCATTCAAGAAATTGCTTAATCATGTGCATAAATTCCTTTAAATTTAGGACAGATGATCTCTTTGATTAAAAATAAAATGTCAAGGTTCTACAAGTGATTTAAGAGGCCAGTTTCACTGTACAATTGAAAGGGTGAATCTCAGATCAAAAGCACGTTCCATAACACTACCCTCCTTTTATTTTTATTTAAACTAAAAACATAGTAAGTGAAAGAATCAGATTACCACATCTCACGTGATTTAGCAGGTTCTGATGAGCTGACAAGAAACATGACATTCATATGTACATTGACCCATGCAAATGTAACATCAAGCTTCTACTTTTTTTAAATAATGATGTAAAGTTCATAAAGATCTACAGTAGCACATTTCCTCGTTTACTTTTTAAAGTTGAAAAAACTATCAAAAGTGGTTAAGAAATAGCAGAAATTATTACTAAGTTTTAGATTCTATTATTCCCTTTTCCACCTTAGTAGTCCTGAGCAGTTACAGTTCTAGCCTCAGACACAAGAAAAAATATATTTGTTTAATTGAAAGATTATTTAGTAAGCCACAAATACCGAATACCAAAGACTCTACTTAAAGCATACAAGACTTGATTTCCTATATTTTTTTTCTAAATAAGCATAAACTAATGTTGTCTGACTACATACATTCACACAAACATTTTGAAATAATATCTAACATATCATAAAATAATATGGGTGTCTACCTACTTTCTTTGTGCTTTGATCTATTACATTTTCTTATTAATTAGAATTTTCTCAAGTATTTTTATCGACCCTCCTTCTATATGAAATTAAATCAACGCATGTCAAAATATTAAAGTTACTGATGTTTATTCCATGACTCCAACAACACACTGATGTGAGATGCTACTACATAATTGAGACAATGGTTTCTATGTTCTATAGGATTTCAGATTATTGTAGATTTACATTTATTTTCCTCTTTAAGATACCAGAATACTGTATTAATAATGCTTAGAGTCAGAACATGTTCACAGAAGACACGTAAGTGGAGAAACACTTTTATTTCTATCTTATTAAATGAAGTAATAATTTTCACAGCATCCATCTGCTCAAAACTTAATATCAGAGAGATGTTAACATGGATATGCCCATAAAAGCTCTGGGAAATGATAAAACAGGAAATAAATTCCTTAACTATTTTTAATTTTTAGCCAACGCTTTAATCTCCCTCTCAATCCATCAAAATCTAAATAGAGTTATTTTAAAGAAATAGAAAAAGTATTAATTTTGAATCCTTAGAATACTGCATTGTTTAAGTTTTCCACATTATGAACTAGATAGTGTCTCTATTTTAATGAATTATGAGCCCTTTGCCTGTTAAGTTGTCCTTGATCTAAAGATTATGCTCCCGCTAAAGGTACATTATACAAATGTCTATATTCAGTCATCTTTTGTCAATGCTTTACTATCCATTTAAAAGATCAAGATCAACATAAAGGTAATAAAATGATACATAATAGCAGACAGTTATGTTCTCTGTACTTTACTTATCAGTTCTAACTAAGATGTCTTTATCAAAAGGTTCATTTTCATGCAGTAGTGAGTTTATATCAATCAGTTATCCCTTACACCTGTCAGAACGTTCCTACACCCAGATAAATGTGACTGTTATCAGATACTGGTAGAAGGATAATGTAAAACTGCTTTATGAAAACTATTCTTTATTACTACTCCACAGATGTTTCCTGTTATAAATATCCTACATTGTAACAAACAATACTAATGGCATTATGTGAATAAAGAACCAAAGAAGAAAAGTCACCTCAAGATACAGCCCTTCAATGCCAGAAGCAAATTTTTCATTACCCTGTCAGCATTTCATAGTATATATAGAAAGCACCACATATGCAAAGCACCAAATGCATTCTTCATACATTTTTCAAAACAATAAAGAAAATTCATGAAAAAAAAGTTCAGTTATCATAGCCAAATCGATTAAGTGGACCTGAGTGAGCTATATTATACCAATAATTCTAAAGCAAAGCTCCCCATTAACCAAAGGGTCTCTGTTTAAAAACTGAGGGCACAATATCTTCATACACATTTGCATAGGATGGCTTTTTTTAATGTTTCAATTCAATCATAATAAATCTGCACCTAACCTAAAGGATATTTAATAGATATTTTCTTATGTTCATGCAAAAATTTAAGGAATTCATATGGGTAGAGGCAAACTGAAGCATCCACAATCCAACAATATAAATTGAGTATCAGAAGGGAACATAAAAAACTAACACATCTTTAGTCTATTAAAGCCTCAGTATCATAGGACTACAAAAGTAAATAGTTTTCTGTACTCATTCTGGCAATAAATTGTATTTTTCCAAAGCTCTGAAATCAAGCTCTTTCTTCACAGAGTAACAATTTGTCTCCAAATTTTTTTTACAAAACCTAGTTGACCACACTGTCCTGTGAATACAAAATTTAAAAAATTAGTCTTTCTACTACATGCTATTTTCACCACTGTTTGTGAGGCAATGAATGTAAAAGAACAGTGCATAAATCTCATATCTAATTCTTAATGAGTTAATTAACACGGCAGTAGGTTCAAGGAAGCTTCTGACCCAATATTAGGGTGAGAGAAAATTAGAAAATAGTTAAGAAAACATGAATTAGAAACAGATGAGGTAAGCAGTACTACATTTTAATTTTGTATTCAAGTGCTCTGGATATAGATTTTTTTTTAAAACTCTTTTGCTCACTTGTTGTTTCTTCTGCTTTGAAACAACAGTTACAAGAAGACTGAAATATTTTTTCATGTCCATGCAACTTCATTTTTAGGTATCTGTGAATAGGTCTTCTAAGGTTATGTTTCATAACATTTTTAAGTGAATTGTAGCAGGTATCCCTATATTGCCTACAGCAGCAGCAGCGTGGTGGAAAAATTTTCTGTCTTTTGCCAATGGCAGATGCACAGCAGCTTCCAGCCTCTGTATATCAGTCTGCTCTACAATAAGTTATAAATCTTACATTTAAAGTGAATCCCAAATGAAAATTTTTATATGGTACTGACTAGAGATATCCAGAATGGGTAATACAACCTGCCATGTCATTGCTTAGTCAACAGTTACCTTAGCAATGTCAATAATGTATTCTGATTTTTAATAAACTTTACTTTCCATTTAGATGGCCATTGAACAAGCAGGTAATTCATTAGTCATTAAATTGAAAATATACCAAAACTGTATAGCAAAGGGGCTGGAACTGTTATAAATTTTGATCTTTACATTCCCTCTGATTTGACTGAAAGAGGTCAGGAACTTTTTTCTTCTCAGATATGTACTAGTATCTCTGAGATCTGCCAATTATTCCCATGACTCAACTTTGAGAGCTGTTGCCAAGCCTACCTGGCGCCAACCAAGTCCTACATGATGTAGGCAAGTCAAGAGCCGTTAAAAACACCAAATTGCATGTATAATTACTACGTTTTGATTACTCAACAAAAGCTTCAAACCTTCTGACCTAACAGTTCTGCATATGTGCCGTTTGTCAGCATTACTGAAAACAAAGGTACACGTCAGACCTTCACAAAACTTTCCATTCTATGCAGCAACCCATCACACTGAAAGTACTGGTGGTCTCCCTTTTAGCCAGCACCTGAAATTGTTACCAATATGGTAGGTTGAAGAGGAGAATTACTGGAGCATTTTCACAAGACTGAGGGCTTTAGTTTAGTTGTTTGGATCCAATTCTGCAGTATGAATTTTATTTATTTATGCTTAATGTAATTGCAGCTTGTTTATATTGTTTTAAATGGAAAAAAGATCAGGATCAGTAGCTGATATTTATTTTTATATGTTTGGACTCTACTTGTTCTGATTATATTTTGCACCAATTCATGGAATATTCTACACACCAATAAGGTCTAGTAATTCTGCTTTTACTGATGTGAGTTCTCGCATTGACTAAATAGTTGGAAGGCTGTAACTACAGCATGAGATAGGATGTGTCTGTAATCAGTTAGCTGCTTAGTTACTGAAGCTGTGCAGAAAGGCCAGCTTTTCCCTCATCTTCATCACATACGTGCTTCTGGAGCTTGGTGAGGAGTGAAGGAAGAAGAGGGCTCATGAAAAGTAATGTAACTTGGTATGCATTTGGCATGTGGTGACTACATATCTAATGGTAATTAGGTTTATTTGGGTTCCTTCAGTGTCTCCAACACTGTTCGGGACTGATAGTCAGTTTTGACAATAACAATAATATAATGCTGGGTTTTACAATACAAACACCAGTTGAAAAAACCTGGCATTAAACAACAAATTAAAACGAGACTGAGTAGACACTGGCACTGGAAGTACATTCAAGTACTACAGCACAGCTAACTAGGAGAATGAAAGCCCAATTTTAATATCAGTCTATCTTTTCCAAAGCCAAAGGAAACAAGTCAAGCAACATTATTTTACAGAAGATGTATACTAACACAGTTATCCACTGAAATGTGTACTGATAGTGTAAATCAAGTACGACTTAAGTCACCTACTTCAATTTTTCCTAAACTATGTAAAGACATGGGACACTATGACTTATCTACGAAAACACATAATCACTGCAAAGACTTGTCCAGAATTGTTGTAATACCTTCACACTTCTTTTAATTTCAGGGTTCTTCTATGATTTCCATAAGAGTCTCCTTTAATCAACCATCTTCACTAACAGTTGTTCAGACAGATTTCAGTTAGATGCTTAAAATGCAACTGCCATATTAATCCACCTTATCATGGGTTTGTAAATATTATAAAAGCATCTCCCATGTCAGTTATGATCAGATTATTAGGTGGCTCATGACACTTTACCACAGACAGTATCACCTACAATAACTTTTCAAAATCCTTTACGTGCAATGCATATGTTTTAGGCTTGTCAATATTATTGTTGTATGCAAGCAAGCATTCCATGTTTGCAGTCCCATCAAGGCAAAATCAAATGCTAAATCAAACAACTCAGTAGCGTTTACCTCTTTAGAAGTGAACATACTAAGGCCTAGAGCAAAAGTAATCAATCAGATAATGTATGCAAATCAAGGCACATATTCCAAACTTTTGGAATAATATGTTCCAGTGAATATCATTTCTCATTGTTCCCCATCTAAAAGTTGAGCACATTAAAAAATTGCTAAGTTCAATAAAACTAAATTCAGTTTTTGCTTGTTGTAACATTATTTGTTACACACAAAGCTTAAAAAAGATGGACTCACAAGGTGGCTAAAGTACAGGCTTTTTAATTCCACCCACTACAAAACACTGTGTTACATTTAAAACCTACCAAACCTAACCTTTTTATCATTAAAATAGAGAAGTAGAATCAAAAGTGAATCTGAACAGAAATTAGGTGTAAATACTGTTGTTACAGTGAAAGACAAATACAGGAGGCACAAGGCAGATCTAGTCCTAACTCAGAATCACTGAACATTTTAGCTTGAAAGGGACCATCTAGTCCAATGCCTGTTTGGAGAAAAATCAACTAGAACAGATTACTCAGGGTCTTGTCTAGGTGAGCTTTCAATATCTCCAAGGTTAGAGAACACACAACCGCTCTGAGCAATCTGTTCCAAGTGTTTAATGACTCTCACGGTGACTTTATTCTTTCTTCTGTCCAGACAGAATTTTCCTTGTTGCAACTTGGGACTTCGACCCCTTGTCTTTTTGCAGCACTCCCCTGAGAAAAGTCAGACTCTGTTTTCTCTATGTCCCCACTTTAGGTAGCTGACAACCCCAACAAAATCCTCCCTTTGCCTTCTGATCTTAACACTGAACAGCCCCAGCTCCCACAACCCATCCTCACAGGCCATGTGCTCCAGCCCTCGACCACCTTGGTGGCCTCCACTGCACTCACTCCGCTACATGCAAATCTCTCTCATACTGGGGAGCCCAAAACTGGACTCGGTAGTCCAGATGCAGTCTCGCCAGTGCTGAAGAAGACAGGAGGACAATTAGTTTTCTTGGCATGCTGCCTACACACTTGCTATCCCAGTATAAGGTGGCCATCTTCACTATAAGAGCACGCTCATGTTGGCCACTGACTTACTTCAGCTAGTTCTCAGGCTCCCTCTTGGTGGAGTCAGTAAAACTCTCACCTAACAAGGTGGAGGTTTAAACCCTGCCTAAAAAAAACTGTTATGTTTCTTTTGACTGGGAAGAGGATGGATTTTGAAAGAAAATCCAGGAAGAGTGGGCTGAAAGTTATTTTTATAGCATAAATTCGGTCAGGTGGTAAATAGGCCCAGACACGTGATCTAGAGGCTGAGGGATTGAAGCGGTGTGGAGAGCTTTCTGGTCCCTCCACAGCCACGGATAGGCACAGCAGAATGATTCTGCTCCTGTGAGACTGGAAAAATTGGTGGTTCTTTACTCCATGCCAACCAGGGTGACAATTCTCCCCCAGATCCAGTTGGCTAAAAGCTAACCTGAGTCTAATGACCTGGTTTTATCTATATCGGTAAATAAACCAGATCATTTTATTTCTCTGGTCAGGACATCAAGTGGCACAACACAGCTAAAATCGGCTTCTTCCCAAAACCACACCAAGCTGATGATATGATGCTTGCACAAAACCCTGCCCCGGTGAGTTTAGCAGTATATACACAGCCATTTAAACTCCGTCTGTGGAATGAATCTAGTCATGCGGAATTGGCACTGTGCTGAGGATGTCAATTCAAATTCATAAATGCTGAAAGCCAAATCGAGATCTGTAAAAACGTCCTTTTCAAGGAGATCTTATAATTACCTCTCACAATTACAGCAGATATCTTGGGCCTGATTCCTCTCACAACATGAAATTCATGCTTTTTACAGAATCCATACATATTTCCACTTAAACAACTTATAACTGTTATAATTGTTATAAACTTCATGCAGGTCTTCTTGAAAAAACTATGAATTGTAGGCAGTGAATCTGATGCAAATTGTAGCATACAGCTGAGCTACGAATTACAGTTTGTTAAATATGATTACAGAGACATTTTATCTTGTGGAACTTTATTTGGCTCTCATAATTGTGAATTCAAAGACTCTCCCTTTTCCTTCACCTTCATCCATCCTTTTTGCTTTTAAGATCAAAATGAGTGTTCATATTTAGCATAGAGAAAGTAAATAAAATCAGTATACAAGGAATAAAATATATGTGCCATATATGCACATATAATAACTATAGGGTTTGTAGCTCTTGTATGAATTTCTACAATTTCCTTATGAAGAAATATAGGAAGATAGGTAGACAGAAGGATAAATACATATGAAACTATATATATATGTGTATGTTTATAGATATTTAAATCTTCATACAGGAAGAAATTAGAGCTTTTAGTGGCCAAGCTACCTTTTTTGCTTATTTCTCTAGGGTTGTTACTGGTCTTTCTACTTTATATGCATCCACTAATAAAACCTATCCGAGGCTACATTAACTAACTCAGTATAAAAGTTGGGACTTTTTTTTCCATTTCTCTCTAACTATCACTTGTATTTCACAAATGGAAATGACTAGCCAGAATGGAGTCTCCAGTCAAATAACAGTAAGCAATCATTCAAAGCTCATGTGTAAAACCCAGCCTAACTGACATTATAAAAGTCTATATTGTAAACAGAAAGCCATGTCTGAAATAACTCACACAGGCTGTGTAACGTTGACATTGCTGAATTAAATGTATTTCCTGTAAAGACCTATGCTCACAGTAAAAGGATCATCTTCCCTCCCTGCCTTTTGCTAGTTCATTAACTAATAAACTATTACCACACATGAGGTCATTACTGGAGCTGCTTATTTAAGTTCTTCATGGAGCTGAAGGGACTCATACACCCTTTTGTTGACACAGTCACCATTCAAAGTTTGTGAAAATATCAGCATTCAGATAAAATAACTGAAAAAAGATGTCTTCTGACACTTGTCTTTAAAAAGTGCTGCAGATTACTTGCAGTTCTGAAAAGGACGCATATCTAGGTTCCATTTTAGTAGAGGAGAACGAGAGAATAGAAATTAAAATCCCTTTTACCTCTTGCTCTTCCCTTTCTTTTTGTTTCAACTGTCCAAAAATACATGTCATCCACACTCCAATTTGGTACCAAATATCCATCCAAACTTCCTACTTAAGCATTTGCCAGACCTGTTAACTGTGTCTTTGTAAGTTACAGACAGCAATGATCTATATTTGGATAATGGTCAACAAATATATTCTATTCCAAATATGCTGTTCTTCATGCCAGCCCCACTTTTTCCTTTCCTTTCCCCACCAAAAACCTTGAGAATTCATCTGCGTGTTAGTATTTTGAGAGTGCGCTCTCAGTTACAAATGCTCTGTGCTTTCTCTTTATACCCCATGCATGTCTCCAGAGATAGGCAAGGGCTGCAACACATCCCACAGTAACCAAAGAACATCCATACTGGGTGAAACCAAAGACCTATCTACCCAGGTATCCTGTCTCTGATGATGACCAGTACCAGCTGCCTAAGAAAAGGAAAACCATATAATGATACAGTGTCAGGGTACATTCCCAGACTCCAGAAATTTGCATGCCAGAGATTTCCTGAACCTTATGCAGTGGTCTTTTACTGTCTTTGAGGGATTTTTCTTACCTAAATTATAATTTTCTAAACCTCTATCAGTTTTTGGCACCCACAATCTCCTGTGGAAGTATATGTGGCAACTTAACTATGAATTGTGTGAAGCAGTGACTCTTTTTTTTTTGTTTAATCTACCATCTGTTAGTTTCATTTGATGACTTCTAGTTCTCTTATTACAAAAATGCTCCCTTCTGACCTTCTTACTCCACTCCCAATTTTCTAGACCTCTACCTTACCCTTCCTCCCTTGCTCTCTCTGGTCCTCTGCTCCAGTCATCTTTTTTCTAGTCAGAAAAGTACTAACATTTAGTTTTTAATGTGCTATTACTTCCCTTTGTTACCACATTTTTAATGAAGATACTGAAAAACATAGGTCTTATCACAGACCACCATGAGCCTTCAGTAGTGATCTCTCTCAACTAGCAAACAAAACAAATAAAAAATGGTTAGTTTCCTACATTTTAACCAGAGATTTTCAAAATGACCCATGGCAGCACAATTTCCCTGCTGAGGAACCTTGCTAAAAGCATTTTGAGAATCCAAGTAAGTTTCATCAACTGGATAGCCTTTTCTTGGATATTCATCAACCCTTTTAGAATTTCCATCTACAGAAGGAGTTATTTGTGAAGTATAGATCTAGACTTCCTCGTCTGTAATACTCTGAACACCCTCTAGGATGCTTTTTTAGCATATTTGCCACCATTCCACCAACACCAATAGAGTTTTAAGCAGGAGATTACATCTTTGCATTAACTGTTCAGCTATTTTACACCTGACTTCCCTTTAAACCAGAATGCCACCAAGCCCTTGGGATTCACCTTGTTAATTTGTCCTACACCTTCTTTTACTGACATCTTTGTATAGCTTTCTACTTATGCTCCCAGCTAAGCAGGAGCATCCAGAGGAAGTAAGAAGTACTGCACTGTGGCAAAGTCCACTTCTTCCAGAGGTTCTCCACACCTGCCCAAGCTGACTTGAAGAGGTCTGTTCTCAGAGATGAGAGGATGTGCAGGACTCCTCCATACCTACTCATTAAACAGAAAAGACTAATTCTTCCCTACCTTTCTCCATGTCCTTGCTACCACTTCAGCTAAAAGAAACAGCAAGATCACCTCAGTTGCCATCACCACAACCAGAGCATGGACAAAAGCCTTGAAGATCAGCACCCATGAGATATTGAGGAGGAAGAACCTTGACTATTCAAAGTTGGAAAAGGTGTTACTGATAAACTGTGGTAGCTGGAAGGAAAAACGATGAGTTTCTGGGTTTTTTAAAGTTGTTGAATTTCACAGGGAAGATTACAATTGTCAACTGAAAGAGATTGGGTTTTTCTGAAAGAGACAACAGTTTTCACAGTTGACAGCCGTAAACACCACCAAAAAAAAGATCAGATCTTGACAATAAATGGAGGCGCTTGCCTTTACTCTTGTCAAAAATCAAGAATCACATACAGGACAGTAGAAAATTACCTGAAGGGATTGGTGGTCTGGCCACATAAACACTACCAGGTAACACAGAGAAACTCAGTGAAATAAGGCTGAGGAACCACATCTTGCACAATTTCAGTGCCTGCATTTCTGAAGTTTCCTCATCTTTCTCTCCCAACTCAAGCAGATTCTAGCCACATTCTTAGTGGCTAATTTAAAACAGGTGTGAGAGGAACAGGATCAGTCCCCTTATCCCAAAGACAGCTGGGAATAGCAGGCAGTGTTGCAGAACACTTTTATCTTAGAATTCTGCTTGCTAAATGTTATTTACAACCTTCTGTGTTATTTACCATTTTATCTCATTAAGTATTGTCTAGAGATGCAATTTTCAAAATGGGGTGGGAACACCTTATTTTAGCGGAATTAGATTTAGCATTTAAAACATTCATATAGCCAATCAAACTTTAATGAACTCTTCTGCAGATACTGTTTATTTTTGGAAAAGTTTTAATAACTTTTCCTGTAATTAAAAATAGCATACAATATCAGAAGCCAGCAGCAATTAAAGGTAATCAAATTTGGGAAATTGTGTAGGAAGTACAACAAAGATCTGTAGATATTTTGTTAAATGCTTATTATCAGTTGAAGTACTGTTTGCTTCACAAAACAGAACAATGCTTATCATTAAAACATAAGAACATTTCTACTAAGTTCTTTCCCTGATTTTCTTCTTTCATAAAATGCACTGCATGTGAAACAAGTCTTCAAAAAAACAAGGCCTAAAAAAACCTACTACTCAGGGTGCCTTTGAGGATATTTAATTAAAATCTAATCCTGCATTCATTAAGGCTCACATAAATTAAGCTGTCATTCATAAGATTTATGGATTCTCATTTGCATATTGCATACAATTCATCAATTACTCAAGTATGAAAGGAGCACATTTCCCTTGGAGCTGGATGCTGGCATTCACACAAACTTTCTTCCAAATGTCTGCTCCTTGATTAATCTAATTTTCTAGCTATTCCTTACAAGATACAACAACAGCCCTTCTGCAAATTTCTATTATTTCTCCTGTCTTCATCATAAAATCTTCTTGTCTTTTAATAATACTTCATGTCTGACTGATTATTATTTGTTTGCTAATGATATGGCATGAATGTTTTCTTTATATAAATGCATAATGCGCACATTGGAGTAAAAATAAAATGATTAGTATTTTCAGGTTTTGTTTTTTCTGTTTAACATCACTAATTTGCTTAGCTCAGCTTATTAAAAAACTAAGCAATGAGACAAAAAATACCAAATTATAAATCTATCATTTAAAACAGCCATCAGTATTAAGTCAGAATATTTCTCTTAGCGTGTAATGGTAATGTGCACATAATTAAACCATTAAAATTTAACATTAAAATATAATTAAGAAGAGACAACAAATGTTTAATGTGAAAAAATCAGCTTATTCACAGCCGCTGCAGTGTGTACCTGACTGCACTTCTGAAAGTTGTAGGCAAAGTAGTAATACAGGTAAGTTTGTTTTTGTTGCACGTAAAACATGCTGTGTTAATTCAATTGTCTTCTCTAGGGAGTTAATCTTAATTTCAGTGGTACAACTAGGAAGCAGCAGTCTTTGCTCACCCAGTCTCTGGATACCTTCCAACATGCATGTGGTCAGGTGCTGAATTTAATGCATAACATTCATTCATGTCTGGGAGTTTCTAAATTAAAATATATGAATGTATCAGCACTGTCTAAAATTATTCTTAAGGTTCTGTCTAAATTTATTGTCTCATCTTGTATTGTTAATTACCTAGTAAACAAGTAGCATAAAAATACCAAAATAAAGTTGCCATTTTCTCCAAAAAATGTTATCTATAACAAATAAAAGGATGAGAAGCTAGAAACAATAAAAATCCAACACAAATAATTTCTGAAGTTCTTAGAGATGACATGTAACACTTTGCAGTGCTACTTACCAGACCAAATTAGCAGAGTTTTATTTAATTTCAATTTTAAAAGTATTGGGGCCTTTAAATCTGTGTAATATAAACCAAAGAATCTCAGAGCAGATGGTGAGCAAATTAGAAATAAATACTTCAAATATTAGTGATCTAAGGTTTTATTGTTCAAATGTGTTCAGCACCAAGTCTAGCTTAAAAGTCATATGCTGCCTCTTGCCACAGAGGGACTGTTGAACATTTGGACTGGATTACTGAGTGGCAAACAAATATTTTTTCTCTTCTCTCCTCCCCCAAATCTGTTTAAAAATGAAGAGAGATCTCATTCTAAACATAATTGCTAACATAATCCCATGCGAATAAAGTTAACTAACCCTGGAAAAATAAACAGATGACTAACTTTAATCAGAGAAATGAAGTCATCATTATGCTTGGTTTATAAAATAAATTTTCATT
>NW_009259336.1:240536-250629 GCF_000687185.1 Egretta garzetta
GGGGGGGGGGTGTGTTATTTTGGTTTGTTTATTTTGAGTTAGCTGCTCTACCATATACTGTTTAGGTCCATCCCTGAATTACTACTGCATTTTTTGTCTGTCTTTTTAACTGTTGCATTCACCAAGTTTCAAATTTCTCAGCATGAGCTGTCTGCTTAATTCTATCCAAGTAGTGTGTAATGAGAAAAGAATTTTCCCTGTCTACAATAATATAGCTTATTTTATTTCCTGAACCCAAACCACCTGTTCAGTTTTTCTATTTAAAGCTTTGTAAGGCAACCAACTACCTCAGTATATTTGTGCTGAAATGAAAGGCAGTCAGAACGAAGCTGCGACTTCTTCAAACTCAGTCCAATAAAAAGCATCACCTACGGAGCAGCTTCTTGGCTCCAGGGTCAGATGGGGTTCACTTCATAAAATTCTCAACAGATCTTACAAATTACTTCCTCATTTATGAGAAATCTACTCAAAATATTTCTAAATTTAATTCTGCAAGAGATTTTGAGATAAACAGCAATAAATGACTATACAGTAATAAATTACTATAGAATGTCTTCTAGTTTGAAACCTCCAAATCTTTATAATTGTTAAAATTAACTGTATTAACTTTGAGTCTGAAAGTATAAATCTAAGACAAATCAACTTATTACAGTACTTTCATGACTAGTCAGTCTACCTATCTCAATGATAAGAAATAGCTCATCTGAAAAACTACATGCCAAAAAGATACTAAAGACAAGCAAATATGTCCTGGACCAAATATGAGTCCAAACTTAATATTGGGCTTTGCCTACCACTATAAAATAGATCATCTTAAAAAATCTCTTTGATTTTTACATTTTACATCACCACAGATCAAATGTGGTCTGAATTCAGTGGAATGAGAGCCATAGAATAAAAAGAGAGTAATTTAGCATTATTTTGGGCTGTGTTTTTCAAACTTCCCCCTTTATATTTGTCAACATTTTCACTTTGTCATTTAAATGTACACCTCAAAATACAAGCTTTGGTATGATTTTTGGATTGAGGAAAAGCCTCATTCAGCCTTTCTTGGATACTTGGGGAAGAGGGATCAGCCTACGCATAAAATCAGCTGACCTATTTCCATGATTACAGCAAAGATCTTTAAAAACGTATCAGAAACAAGGCTTATGCATCTGAAGACATAAGAGAGGGAAGGTGCAACTTCTTATAGACTATGAATCTAGAAAAAGAGAAATAAGAAATCTGTAGGAACATGTGCTTACAAAAAAGGTTTGTAAATAAACAGTTATTTTGCTTCATGTCTCTTTGGCCTACTTAACTGTTAAATTTATCTGCCCCTTTCTCTTTTTCTCCCACTTTTCTGTAAATATAAGGGAAGGAGGCTGGGGAGGGTAAACATAGCACTAGGTATATGGAAAAGGAGGAAATTATTCCTCTGGAACTACCCAGACAGAGCAACAAAGAAAAACAGATCATCTTTTCATGTTACACATAAAGGCAATAGACCTAGGATATGTAGGCACCTCAAATGCTAATATAAAAAAAAGCTTTCCCTTTCTCCATTCCTGTTAATTATTTTCAAATCTGTGTAGATGTAACACCTTGTTCCTTCCTTTTCATTAGCTCATGAATGTCTGCAAGACAGAAGTTCTGGTCTGATAATACCTGCTGAAGCACAAAACCCCTCCTGTGGATGCCAATCCAGTGCCAGTGAGATTTAAATGCTGGAGCTGGTTCAAACACCTATGAAATTTTCAGATAAAATCTTTACTAAAACAAGTTAGGATTGAAAGCGCGTTTCATGGGAGTTCCTGTAACCTCACCAAAACATGATCATTTCCTTGCAAAAACTTTACACACTTTAAATAATTTAAGAGCTGGAATTTGAGAAACAGTTTGGACTGCTCGGTTATCAATGCCACGCATTGCTTTGCTATATATTTCTGTTACAATTTACATGCAAACCTAATCTAATCCTCAAATTTTCAAAAATATATACAAACCTAGAAACTTCTTCAGAGATTATGTAATCCTGTCTCCCTTTTGAAGGAATCCACTTACACAGGGGCAATTACAGTATATATGAAGTCATTATTCACAGTGACCATCTTAATTAAAACTAAAAATACCAGTTCAATACACCTCCATACACTCACATGAACCTAAAATACCTAGAATCGTATATCTTGCTACAACAAGAATTTCGTCTGTATTTGTTAATTATTCTATAGTCAGCTGCAAAAAGACATAAATTGAAATAACTCAAGATGACATTTTTTCCAAGTACTAGATTCTGAATGAAAACTAAGTTACAATCCTAAATTAATGGTGAAAATAAAAAAATAAAAATATGGCCTTAAACTTATTTTGTAGCTTAAAGAGCCCAAGGTTGACTAGATGCATCTTGCAGGAGATTAATTTTTTTTTTGAACATACTTTGGGGAAGTGCTAAATCATAGGCACCTCCACCTCAGCCACCTTCTCTTTTCTCTCTTCCCAGGCATTTTTGCTGTCCTTACACTGCTGGAACTCTAAATAAATGGAAATTGAACAGGAAATCAAATACATACTGACATTAATTCTTCATTATATATTATTAGTAAACAAGATTCACTCAATATCACTTCTTCTTATAAAATGATGGAGTTTCACTGAAAATGGTGGGGAGATTTAAAAGAAGAATGGAGGCATCATCTACCTGGACTTAAGCAAAGCATTTGACACTGTCCAGCACAATATCCACGTCTCTAAATTGGAGAGACATGGATTTGGTGGATGGACCACTCAGTGGATAAGGAATTGGCTGGCTGGTCGCACTCAAAGAGTTGCGGTAACCTCACCAAAACATGATCATTTCCTTGCAAAAACTTTACACACTTTAAATAATTTAAGAGCTGGAATTTGAGAAACAGTTTGGACTGCTCGGTTATCAATGCCACGCATTGCTTTGCTATATATTTCTGTTACAATTTACATGCAAACCTAATCTAATCCTCAAATTTTCAAAAATATATACAAACCTAGAAACTTCTTCAGAGATTATGTAATCCTGTCTCCCTTTTGAAGGAATCCACTTACACAGGGGCAATTACAGTATATATGAAGTCATTATTCACAGTGACCATCTTAATTAAAACTAAAAATACCAGTTCAATACACCTCCATACACTCACATGAACCTAAAATACCTAGAATCGTATATCTTGCTACAACAAGAATTTCGTCTGTATTTGTTAATTATTCTATAGTCAGCTGCAAAAAGACATAAATTGAAATAACTCAAGATGACATTTTTTCCAAGTACTAGATTCTGAATGAAAACTAAGTTACAATCCTAAATTAATGGTGAAAATAAAAAAATAAAAATATGGCCTTAAACTTATTTTGTAGCTTAAAGAGCCCAAGGTTGACTAGATGCATCTTGCAGGAGATTAATTTTTTTTTTGAACATACTTTGGGGAAGTGCTAAATCATAGGCACCTCCACCTCAGCCACCTTCTCTTTTCTCTCTTCCCAGGCATTTTTGCTGTCCTTACACTGCTGGAACTCTAAATAAATGGAAATTGAACAGGAAATCAAATACATACTGACATTAATTCTTCATTATATATTATTAGTAAACAAGATTCACTCAATATCACTTCTTCTTATAAAATGATGGAGTTTCACTGAAAATGGTGGGGAGATTTAAAAGAAGAATGGAGGCATCATCTACCTGGACTTAAGCAAAGCATTTGACACTGTCCAGCACAATATCCACGTCTCTAAATTGGAGAGACATGGATTTGGTGGATGGACCACTCAGTGGATAAGGAATTGGCTGGCTGGTCGCACTCAAAGAGTTGCGGCTAACTGCTCTATGTCCAAGTGGAGACCAGTGAAAGCTGGCATTCCTCAGGGGTCGGTACTGGGACTGATGCTGTTTAACATCTTTGTCGGCAACATGGACAGTGGGATAAAGTGCACCCTCAGCAAGTTTACCGATGATGCCAAAGCTGTGTGGTGTGCTCAACACGCTGGAGGGAAGGGATGCCATCCAGAGGGACCTGGACAGGCTTGAGAAGTGGGCCCGTGCAAACTTCATGAAGTTCAACAAGGCCAAGTGCAAGGTCCTGTACATGGGTCAGGGCAATCTCAAGCACAAATACAGGCTGGGCAGAGAACAGATTGAGAGCAGCCCCGAGGAGAAGGACTTGGGGGTGCTCATTGATGAGAAGCTCAGCATGAGCCAGCATTGTGTGCCTGCAGCCCAGAAAGCCAACTGTACCCTGAGCTGCATCAAAAGCAGCATGGCCAGCAGGTTGAGGGAGGTCATTCTCTCCCTCTGCTCCACTCTGCTCTCTTGAGACCCCACCTGGAGTACTGCGTTCAGCGCTGGGGCCCCCAGTATAAGAAGAACATGGACCTGTTGGAGCCAGTGCTCCAGGCTGGAGCACCGCTCCTATGAAGGCAGGCTGAGAGAGTTGGGGTTCTTCAGACTGGAGAAGGATCTGGGGAGACATTATAGCAGCCTTCCAGGACCAGAAGGGGACCCTATGAGAAAGCTGGAGGGGGACTTTTTAGAAGGGCATGAAGTGATAGGACCAGGGGTAATGTCTTTAAACTGAAAGAGGGTAGATTCAGATTAGATATAAGGAAGAAATTCTTCACTATGAGAGTGATGAGGCACCGGAACAGGTTGCCCAGGGAAGCTGTGGATGCCCCATCCCTGGAAGTGTTCAAGGACAGGCTGGACAGGGCTTTGAGCAATCTGAACTAGTGAAAGGTGTCCCTGCCCATGGCAGGGGGGTTGCAACTAGATGATCTTTAAGGTCCCTTGCAACCCAAACCATTCTATGATTCTATGATTCTACAGTGCTAATGAAGATCATTTTTAGTAGATAAATGAACTATTCAGTTTACGGTTTATGTCAAGATACATAAACACAGGTGATTCTGAACTTAGACTTCAGGTAAGCGGGCTACTGGGGTAAAGAAAGTTTGACAATGTGTAAAACTGTCTTTAGAGATGGTTATCTTTGCAAAGAATAAGAAAATTACATTTTATTTGATTCTTTAAAGAGTAATGTCTAATTTCATATTATGTCGCAACTACTCAGATACTAACATATCGCAACTAAATCCTAAATGATTCACACTAAATCTATTAATAACAGATTGGATGAAGTATCAATTCATGTCACAATTAGTAAAATCAGTTTCCTTCCAAAAAAAGCTTCTTTCTATTGATCTTTTTTTCCTGTCAAGCATTATTTAAACTCACCCAAGTATTTATTTGCAGCTGCAGAAATGGTAAACTGGATTAAATTGGAAATGAAACAAATGCTGCTGCATGTCACTTTACAATACATGGGCACATGCAGGTGCCATGTTTGTGCATTTATGCAACATGATATGATAAGTGCTCTCTGTGGAAGCATGTTACATGATTACCATTACTGCTAAAATAACAAGCTTTAAGCAGAGTGCCTGGAAATATCCAAAACAGTCTTGAAAAGACAAATTACCTCCCTCTCTATCTGCCTAAAAGCACAGCAGTTAAACAGATTGTAGAAAAACATTGGTACCAATGACTCATATAAGGCTCAAGAAGCTTAGAGCTAAAGTTGTAATTCTCATTACCAAACATGGAAGACATGAATTAATTTTTATTCTGAATTTCTGGACAGCTTTCCCTCTTCTGTTATTTCAAACATTCAAAAGTTAGGTTTGGGATATTGATGACTACTTGAATTTTAAAACAAGAACTGAGACTGATGATATACATCATCTGCAGAGAAAATTTTTTTGTCAGGTGACAGTCTAACGTAGTACGCTACATAGTGCTGAAGGCTTCATCACACCTACCTATGGAATGTCAACAATTACCACGCTCTCTCAGCAGAAGCTGCCTATCTCCAGAGAAATCTTAATAATCAAAGACAGTAAGAAACACAAGGGGCCCAGAAAGTCCCAAAGAGCATTAAACTGTATCCTCCTAGGCTACAAACGTGTTCTACAAAGTACAGACATATGAACTATTTAAACCTCTGAATTCCATATGCATGAGTCAACACTGAGCACAGCAGTAGTAACTACCAAAGCAACAGTCCCAAATATTTGAATGAATTTAGTTCTAACGAATTGAACAAGATCTACAGCACAGTTATTAAACTGAAGCCCCTGTAGGGACTTCAAACATAGCACAACATACAGTGCACAAGAAAACCGATTTCATAAAAGTAATATCTTGAATGTAACATTTTGAAAAAGATGATGTGAGCAAAAACTAGTACAGAGATTCTCCATTCATCACCTTGAATTTTTCTGTTCATCGCATCGCCCTCAAAGTCACAGATCTACAGACTGTCTACTACTGGCTTTACTCTCTCAAGCATCTTTTGACTCACAGCTTTAAACCCGTCTCTGTTAAGTCAATCAGCTTTCAGAACCATTAATGCCAATGGTTAGAAAGGTCTGTACTTCAGTAAAGTATATGGTAAAGCATAATTCTACACTTTAAAAGAATAATGTAACCTAAATAGCAATTCATAATTTCCTCAATTCTTACAGTTTTGGAAACAGCCAAAATACAGTATTACATAGTAGGACAGATAGTGTCGTAGAGATTCATACCACACATACAAACTCAGAGGCAGTGACACGCACAGATGAATAACTTCAGCCAAAGGAAATCACTGAGCAGAACTTATCAAAATATTCAACAGCAACACAGCCTAGGTCTGTGAACTTTGATGACTCAGTTGCTATGCATGCTATCTTTTTCTTTTTTCTTTTTTTTTGTTTTTTTGATCTTAAAGTACTCAATGCCGTACTTGCACCATGTTTTTCATGAATTCATGGACTATTAGGAAGGAGCAAAACTCTAATTCTTCCCACAAACTGTACAGAAAGGAACACTTGCAGACAACAGGAAAGAAGGCCTTAACTTTGACTTATTCTGCCACAAAATAGATTTACTTGAAGGGAAGCATTAGTGGTGGCATTGTCTGAGATGTTAAGACTTTGATCATCTCTGGCTGAGGCAACTTAAGGTGTTAATCATTTTCAAGCTACTTCAACCACATGGCATAGTCTTCTTTTCCTCTAGCAGAGCTTAGAAAAGGGAACATATAGTCATTTCTATGCTTAAACATACAATTTCTCACTTCATCGGTTATTTAAGTTATTCTTACAACTAACAGGGTTTTGAACCTCAGGTTTCTCCTGAAGTGGTATTGCTGCCTACTGCCCCAAGCCTGGAGGAGCATTTCAAAGCTGTAGTGAGCCCCTTGGTGAAAAGCAAGTAGATATATATCCACTTATCGCAGAAATTTCATCAATATAGCTCATGTAAAACTTCTGCTCTTTGTCTAAAATAATCCACCATGAAATAAAATTTCCAGTTACCTACTGAAACACTAATACTTCTGCAAAAAACAGCTGTTCCTTCACATAATGCTTTTTTAAACTAATTATTTTGAACGAAAGAAAGAATGACTGTAGTTCCAGGTAATGGAAAGAGGAAGGAACAAGTTTTGTGTCTGAGAGACAGAAAGAGACATATAGCAATAAAAATTGCTTAAATCAAAATATGCTAGAAAACTATCTACCAATTGAACCACTGACACATATAAAAATCTTCCAAATGTTTTAGAAAAAGTTGGGGGTTTTAAACTGAAGATTATATATTTTGATAGTGGTTTAGAATACACCAATAATATTTAACATGGATAGTGCTTTCAATATTATTTAAGAAGTCTGACTTCACATTTTCAACATACAGAAAGAAGTGTACATGTTTTTTAATAAACATATAGTATACAGGTCATTCACAGATAAGTCAATAAAAAGACCTCTTATCTTCCCTACATGTAGACACTTAAAATGCAGATGTTGCCATTTGAGCTTGTCACTCTGATCTTTTTGTAATCCATGTTGAGAAATAAGCACTTCTATGTCACAATTCACTTGACTTATTTTCCATGCCTATCTGAGGGTGATATTAATTGCTCTGTAGAATTTCTCTCTGCTGACTATATGCGGAGTCTAGATGACGAGCTCAGATGTAGATGTTTACACTGTACGCTACAGAGATTAAGCAAGCTCAGTCTCACCCTTGCTCTCTAAAAATTTAATTCACTGCTTTTACTTTAGCCTAAAGTCAAGGGGGAGACTAAAGTGGTGGAATTTATACTCTGAGCTGCTTTGCCTTGCACAGAGTAGCCTTTCAATCTTAAAAATTTCTAATTCTTCTTCTGAGGTGCCAGAGTTCCTGGAGTAAGTATCATTCCATTATGTATTTCCTTTAAACTAGCTTTGAATCTGTTCCAACTTAAATGGACGAGATGGAGGAAAATAACTGCTGCATGCTAAATTAAAGCAAATTTAACTTTTTTTTTTTTTTTAAATCAACCTCCAGCTTTTCAGAAGAGCAACAATATCAATTTATATTAAGAGTATAAATAGCTCCAGGAGAGTTCAATGAAACATACAGAGAATATGATAAAAAAGTAAGCAAGTTTATTAGTACATTTAAAATTATCTGCATCTCTTTGAATCACTTTCACGCTAGGAAAATATGTAACCTTCATCTCAAAAGCCTGGTGTATCTTCACATCTCACTCAGAGAAAATAAGGCAGATACTGTTCTATTTTTCACACATCTCTGTCAGTAGATCCTGCTCTTGGGAAGTTTAATATTATCTATGCTTCTGTCAGACATGATCAGTTATGCACAGATGTAGACATGCACTCTTCTTTTCTCTTGTGATTTTTTTTTCTTTATTTCATGCGTTTTGACTTGCAGTCATGAAATGTGATATAGAAAAAAGTTTTTAACATATAATGATTCGGGGCCAAATTATATGAAAATTATCTGTATTTTCAGATAATTTCCATATATACTCATATTTTTCATAAATTAACATAATTCAAAGTGTATTTTTAAATTAATAATTTACAAAGTAATGTGATTAAGAGATAATCCAGACAGTTGCTGTACACAGATACAGTTACAACCGCAAAACAGCTTGTAACATGGGACCATGGATGGAGTATCATATCTTAGAGCTTGTTTACAGGCCTAAGAAACTTCAAATCTTTTTCTAAAAATCTCTCAGACAAAACACAGGGAAAAAATCAAATGGTTTATAGGAGCAGTTGAAAGGGTGAAGCTAATGTCAAGTTTTGAAGTCTCTTAAAACATCACATGTTCCAGCTACCACAACTGCAGAAATTTCAGGACTGAGGTAGTTCACAAAAGTTACTCTAAATTAACTGTCCTTTTGTTTTTTACAGAATCCAATAAACAAATAAAATTTCATTTGGCTAAACTTGGCTTACTTTTGACCCAATAAAAAAGATCTACAAAACATAAAACAAGAATCGGAACTAGACATTCTTAAGGCTAGAAGGTCATTTCAGTACTTAAAATGTACTTGCTTTAAAAATGCACAATACAGACACAAATTAATCAAAAAAAAAAAATCTGCCAGAAAACAAAACTATGATTTTCACAGCATAATTACCATACCAAAACACAAGGGTAGTTTTCTTTTCAGCTAGATCTCTAGCCGCTGTACATCTTAAGGCTGCCCGAGGACAGACGGAGCTAGAGATTGTCTATTAATCTTGGCATTATGGTGTGTCATGAACTCTCTTGACTTCTTATTTGAAGTCCCACTAGTGTGCATTCAGCCCTTCACCCTTTTTAAGCAGATCCATTCTTTATTAGCCAACACACTAGGCCAGGTTCTTTCTAGTAATGACTAGTCTTGCCTGCCTACAAAACATGTAAAGCTTAGTGATTTTTCTTAGTATCTTAAGAACTACTGACTTCCATCAATGTTCCCGTTGCATGAGTACTGGAATCATTTGTAATATCCCTTAGCAAGTACTAAAGAGTAAGTAAGTGTGCTATGTAACTTAACTGCAAATGTTAGATCTGCATAAAAAAATGCATATAATGTCAAAATCATGACCACAGTTGATAAAAATAAATTGAGTGCACATACAACAAAGGCAACAAAACAGCAGTGGCTTTTTCACAGTTATCTCAGTTTTTAAAAATTGTTTCTTCCTATGCTGTCAGATCTGAAAGGTCAGCTTGCATTCTAGTAAGTACAGG